>NC_041382.1:621601838-621732404 GCF_002162155.2 Triticum dicoccoides
CATTGAAAACAGACTTAATGTTTGTCTCTGTATCTTCTGCTGACAAGGACGCAGAGAAGATATTCGACAGTTTCAATAGAATGCATATGATTTGGAGAGATAGAGTTTGAGATAGAAAGCATAGAGAGGTTAGGGTCCGATCACATTCACTTAGTTCAAAAGATTCAACAAGAAGACATAGCTATAAGTGAATGTTGTAGAGGACAGAACACTAGTATATATATATATATATATATATATATATATATATATATATATATATATATATATATATATGAGAAAGACAATCAAATCAACATAGTGAAGATAATCATGAAGACAAGTTGAGATTGAAGCCAAACCAAATGTGAAGACATACCAAATGTAACGCCATGAGTGAAACACTTCAAACAGAAAAATTTGGTGGTGGCGTTACCCACTATATAGGAAGTATTAGACCCAGACACGGTGCACAATTATCGTGGCGCTCCGAAGTCAAATTCCACATTAATGTATTCACACTTAGAATGTAAGTCTTCATTGATTCAAGATATACTTTACTTCGTGTGTTGCACATCTAAGTCATCAATATGCATAAGTGTTAGGATGTGTGCCTGATCACAGGACATTTGAGGATTCCAAGATATTTAGCTCACACCGTAACTTGCAAAACCTCTTCTCATCCAAGGGCTTGGTGAAGATATCTGCCAATTGCTCTTCAGTGTTGACGTGTATGATATCAATATCTTCCTTCACAACATGATCTCTGAGAAAGTGATGACAAATTTAAATGTGCTTTGTCTTCGAGTGCTGAACTGGGTTGTTGGCAATCTTGATGGCACTTTCGTTGTCGCAGTAGAGTGGAACTTGCTTCAGATGAATGCCATAGTCTTTGAGTGTTTGCTTCATCCATAGAAGCTGAGCGCAGCAAGATCCAACAGTGATGTATTCAGATTCAGCAGTGGAGAGAGATACACAGTTCTGCTTCTTTGAAGACCAACATACAAGTGATCGTCCCAGAAAATGACATGTGCCTGATGTAGACTTGCGATCCACCTTGTCACCAGCATAATCAGCATCTGAGAATCCAACCAGATCAAACTTTGAGCCCTTTGGATACCATAATCCTAATGTTGGGGTGTAAGCCAAATATCGAAGAATTCGCTTCACAGCTAAGTGATGCGATTCCTTTGGTGCCGCTTGGAATCGAGCACACATGCAAACACTAAGCATAATATCTGGCCTAGATGCACATAGATAAAGTAAAGAACCAATCATGGAGCGGTATACCTTTTGATCGAACTCTTTACTATTATCGTCGGGACCCAGATGGTGTTTGGCTGGCATTGGCGTCGTGAAGCCTTTGCAGTCTTGCATCCCAAATTTCTTCAGGCAATCTTTGAGGTACTTCTCTTGAGATATGAAGATGTCGTTGCGTTGCTGACTTATTTGAAAACCAAGGAAGAACTTCAGCTCACCCATCATGGACATCTGATATTGCTCTTGCATCATATATCCAAACTCTTCACTGTATTTCTGATTGGTGCAGCCAAAGATAATGTCATCCACATATATTTGGCACACAAACAGTTCACCATCATATGTCTTCATGAAGAGAGTGGGGTCGAGGGAACCAGGTTTGAAGCCTTTGCTCTTCAGGAAGTCTTTGAGTGTGTCATACCAATCCCGAGGGGCTTGTTTGAGGCCATACAATGCCTTGTTGAGCTTGTACACCATGTCAGGATGTTTTGGATCTTCAAAGCCAGGCGGTTGTGCAACATACACTTCTTCTTCAATCTTGCCATTGAGAAAAGCGCTCTTCACATCCATTTGATACAGAAGAATGTTATGATGATTTGCATAGGCCAGCAGTATGCGTATGACTTCAAGTCTAGCCACAGGAGCAAATGTTTCATCAAAGTCAATCCCTTCAACTTGAGTGTATCCTTGAGCAACGAGACGAGCTTTGTTTCTGACAACTTGACCATGCTCATCTTGCTTGTTGCGATATATCCATTTGGTGCCTATTATATTGTGCTTGTGAGGATCAGGACGCTTAACCAGTTCCCATACATTATTCAGCTCAAACTATTGAAGCTCTTCTTGCATAGCTTGAATCCATTCAGGCTCCATGAAGGCTTCTTCAACTTTCTTGGGTTCAGATATTGAGACGAATGCGAAGTGCCCACAGAAATTTGCTAGCTGTGTTTCCCTTGAACGAGTGAGTGGACCGGGTGCATTGATGCTATCAATTATTCACTCAACATGTACTTCGTTTGCAACACGAGGATGTACAGGACGAAGATTTTGCTCTTGCTGATCATTGTCATCGTTAGAAGGATTGTCTTCAGGCTGGGCATTGTCTTCAGTTTGATCAGGTGCGGAGATGATAAGTTCCTCTTCAGGCTGAGATTCAGATGGTATGATTTCTCCAGTTCCCATAAGTTTGATTGATTCACTGGATGGAACTTCATCTAGCACATTTGGCAGGTGCTCTCTTTGTGAGCCGTTAGTCTCATCGAACCGCACATCCACTATTTCAACCACTTTATAGTGAAAAAGGTTGAAGACTCTGTAGGAGTGCGAATCCTTTCCATATCCAAACATAAAACCTTCATGTGCTTTTGGTGCAAATTTTGAAGTGTGATGTGGATCCTTGATCCAGCAGCTGGCACCAAATACTCTGAAGTAACTGACATTTGGCTTCTTGCCAGTAAGGAGCTCATAGGATGTCTTGATGAGAAGCTTGTGAAGATACACACAGTTGATGATATGGCATGCAGTATCAATGGCTTCATGCCAGAACTTTCTTGGAGTCTTGTATTCATCAAGCATCGTCTGGGCCATCTCAATAAGTGTTCTGTTCTTGCATTCCACGACGCCATTCTGCTGCGGTGTGTACGGAGCTGAGAATTCATGTGTAATGCCCAAAGTATCAAGATAAGTGTCTAGACCAGTGTTCTTGAATTCAGTGCCATTGTCACTTCTGATGTGCTTGATCTTGACGCCATAGTTGTTCATGGCTCGATTGGCGAAGCGTCTGAAGACATCCTGCACTTCAGTCTTGTAGAGGATTATATGCACCCAAGTATATCTTGAATAATCATCAACAATGACAAAGCCATAGAGACAAGCAGTAGTAGTAAGAGTTGAGTAATGAGTGGGACCAAAAAGGTCCATGTGGAGCAGTTCGAAGGGTTGAGTCGTTGTCATGATTGTCTTCGAGGGATGCTTGGCCCTTGTCATCTTTCCTGCTTCACAGGCACCGCATAAGTGATCCTTCTTGAACTTGACGCCCTCGATGCCTATGACATGCTTCTTCCTTGCAAGGGTGTGCAGGTTCCTCATGCCAGCATGCCCTAGCCTCCGATGCCAGAGCCAGCATTCAGAAGCTTTTGCTAGAAGACATATGGCAAGTTATGGTCCTGCTGAGAAATCTACCACGTACAAATCATCTTTCTGATACCCTTCAAACACTAGAGACTTGTCAGATTCCATTAGAACAAGGCAACGATATTTTCCAAACATCACAATCATGTTTAAATCGCAAAGCATTGAGATAGACATTAAGTTGAAACCAAGGGATTCAACAAGCATGACTTTATCCATGTGTTGATCCTTTGAGATTGCAACTCTACCTAGACCCAATACCTTGCTTTTACTAGTGTCTACAAATGTGATGTGACTTTTGTTAGATGGAAGTAAGGTTGAGTCCATAAGAAGGCTTCGCTTGCCAGTCATGTGATTAGTACACCCACTATCAATAATCCATTCTAAAGCAGCTGGTGTCGTACCCTATAGTGCATTTAGGGGGATAGGCTTCACGAATAGAATTGTGAAGCATAAACATTTGACGAGCAAGTGGATTATGAAAGCTTAGATCGAGGTTAGGACTGATAAGGCAAGTGGCAAGCGACTCAGGAACAAAATACATAATAAGATCATTTGGGCATTTGATCTTGCGCCCTACAAGATGTTTAAGGTCCCCAGCAATAGCTTCAGACGATTTTGGTTTTCGGATGGAGACCTTTCCCTGCAAAAGAGAGTTAAGCTTTCTTAGCCACCCACATCTTCAAGGGTGGCTTCGAAGCAATGAGTCTAAGTGCAGCATCTGAAAACTTTGGCTTTGGAGCCCTAGCAAAAGTCTTGCAGGTGGACAATAGTACTCATAAGGATAAGCAGAATAGTTTTTGGTCTTATGAACATGGCGGTTTGATGAAACGCGCTCATATTCATAGGCCTGAGTAAGGTTTCCCTACAAAACATTTGCGTTAGTGCGACTCAGGTGAGTCCTCTATCTGTATGAAGCCTTTGGACCATATGAAGCCCGTGGTCTGGGGTTAGTCTTCTTCACTTGTGGTGTCATGACGACATTCACAGGAAGATTCTCCAAACACCTTTTCGGCACCCAGACTTTCTTCATAGGCGGCCCATTCCTGCAGTTAGTACCAATATACCTGGAAAACACTTCACCATTCTGATTCTTAAACAATTTATAGTTTGCATCAAAGGATTCATCAATAACAATGGGATTAGCACAAGTGAAGCCAGATAGGGTGGATGGATCCGCTGAAGGTTCCTTTGCAGCAACCCATGTGGTTTTGGGGTACTGCTCAGGTTTCCAGTAAGAGCCATCAGCATTCATTTTCCTTTCGAACCCAACACTCTCTTTCCTAGGGTTTTGGTTCAGGATCTGCCTTTTGAGGACATCACATAGTGTCTGATGCCCTTTGAGACTTTTGTACATCCCTGTTTCAAGCAATGTCTTCAACCTAGCATTCTCATCAGCAATAGCAGTGGTATCCTCAGCAGAGGGGTTAGTTACCACATCAACAGTTGAAGATATTGCAATAGTAGCAGCAGTAGAACACCCATCAACAGAAGTAGCATTGTTACGCTCGATGCATTTAAGACATGGTGGTTCAAATCCTTCCTGAGCTGAACTGATCTGTTCGGCGTGAAGTGACTCGTTTTCCTTTTGAAGATCTTCAAGAGCCGCTCTCAATTTCTCAAGATCTTGCTTCCTTTGAAGATAATCATACGAAAGCTTTTCATGAGTTGTTGAGAGCGTTTCATGACGACTTTCAAGTTCCTCATACTTAACGTGAGGTTTTTTATGTCTTCAGTTAAGGACTGATATTGAGTCATTTCAGCGTCTAACAGAACATCGCTTTTGTCTAACAGTTTCTGAATATGTTCCATAGCTTTTTGTTGTTCATTTGCAATTTTAGCAAGTGTTTTGTAGCCGGGTTTGGAACCACAATTAGAGTCATCTTCACTAGATGTTTGATAGTGAGTAGTGCGTGTGTTTACCTTGGCACCGCGTGCCATGAAGCAGTAGGTAGGAGCGGAGTAGTCCTTGTCATTTGCATCGGTGTCGGTGATGAAGTCATTGTCTTCGGTGTTGAAGATGGACTTGGCAACGTATGCTGTAGCCAGACTCGCAACGCCAGAATCGGACTCCTCCTAAGACTCCACCTCCGCCTCCTCAGAAGCGGACTCCTCCTCTGAATCCATTTCCTTGCCAACAAACGCACGTGCCTTGCCAGATGAGATCTTCTTGTGTGATGAAGACTTTGAGGAAGACTTGGAAGAAGACTTTGAGTATTTCTTCTTCTCCTTGTCATTAGAGTCATACTCCTTGCTCTTCTTCTTCTTGTTCTCATTGTCCCACTGCAGACACTCGGAGATGTAGTGGCCAGGTTTCTTGCACTTGTGGCATGTTCTCTTCTTGTAGTCATGAACAGAAGTTTCATCATTCCTTGAGCTTGATCATGAAGACTTTCTGAAGTCTTTCTTCTTGGTGATTTTTTGGAACTTCCTCACAAGCATAGCAAGCTCCTTTCCAATGTCTTTAGGATCATCAGAACTGCTGTCAGATTCTTCTTCAGATGAGGAGACAACTTTTGCCTTCAAGGCATGAGTTCGCCCATAGTTGGGACCGTAGATGTCTATTTTCTCAGAAAGCTGAAACTCGTGTGTGTTGAGCCTCTCAAGTATGTCAGACGGATCGAGTGTCTTGAAGTCAGGACGTTCTTGTATCATCAGGGCTAGGGTGTCAAACGAGCTGTCAAGTGATCTTAGGAGTGTCTTGACGACTTCATGCTTGGTGATCTCAGTGGCGCCGAGAGCTTGAAGCTCATTTGTGATGTCAGTGAGTCGATCAAACGTGAGCTGGACATTCTCATTGTCATTTCTCTTGAAGCGGTTGAAGAGGTTGCGAAGGACGCTGATTCTCTGATCTCTCTGGGTTGAGACGCCTTCGTTGACCTTGGAGAGCCAGTCCCAGACTAGCTTAGATGTTTCCAAAGCACTCACACGGCCATACTGTCCTTTGGTCAGATGACCACAGATGATGTTCTTGGCAGTGGAGTCCAGTTGAATGAACTTCTTGACATCAACAGCGGTGACACCTTCACCAGCCTTGGGAACGCCATTCTTGACGACATACCATAGGTCGACATCAATGGCTTCAAGATGCATGCGCATCTTATTCTTCCAGTAGGGATATTCAGTTCCATCAAAGACGGGGCATGCAACAGAGACTTTAATTATCCCTGCAGTCGACATAGCTAAAACTCCAGGTGGTTAAACCGAATCACACAGAACAAGGGAGTACCTTGCTCTGATACCAATTGAAAGTGCTAGTGATCGACTAGAGGGGGGGGGTGAATAGGCGATTTTTATGAAAGTCTTCAAAACATGGAAGTTTCGAAGACAAACGATAGAAATAAACCTATTACCATGCAGCGGGAGGTAGACTACACTAGGCAAACCATAGTCAAGTATTCAATGAAGTGAAAGCACAATGACTAATAACAGCTAGGCAGTAAAGATCAGGTAGGAAGATATTGTGAAGCCAATCAGAACAAGCAGTCACTCAGTGAAGACAAAATATAATGCAATCATACAATGACTTCACAAGGACCAACAGTAAGTAAAGGGAAGGGAAGGATGAGACCAGTGACTCATTGAAGACAATGATTTGTTGGACCAGTTCCAGTTGCTGTGACAACTGTACGTCTGGCTAGGGAGGCTGAGATTCAACTCAGAAGACCTCGTCTTCACCTTATTCCCCTTGAGCTAAGGACACCCAGTCCTCGCCCAATCACTCTGGTAAGTCTTCAAGGTAGACTTCCAAACCTTCACAGACTTCGTTCACCGGCGATCCACAATGACTCTTGGATGCTCAGAACGCGACACCTAACCGGCTGGAGGATTCACAGTCCTCAAGTGTAATAAGTCTTCAGATCACACAGACAGGAAGACTTAAGTGATGCCTAACACTCTTTGGCTCTGGGTGTTTAGGGCTTTATCCTCGCAAGGAATTCTCTCTCAAAGGCTTCGAGGTGGGTTGCTCTCAAACGACAAAATCCGTACTCTAACTCTGAGCAGCCAACCGTTTATGGTTGTAGGGGGTGGGCTATTTATAGCCACTGGGCAACCCGACCTGATTTGTCTGAAATGACCCTTGGTCACTAAGGAACTGACACGTGTTCCAACGGTCAGATTTCAAACACACACGGCAACTTTACTTGGACTGCAAGCAAAGCTGACTTATCCAACTATGGACAAGATTTGCTCTCATAGTCTTCACTCGTAGACATAGGATTTTGGTTAAGCATCACTTCAGTCATTCTGACTGGTTCTCTTGGACCCCACTTAACAGTACGGTGGTTCCTATGACTCAACAAAGAAAAACACAGAACGGCGAAACTGCTAAGTCTTCGCGCTCCGTAGTCTTCACGCGATGTCTTCTCTTATCATAGTCTTCAATGTGAATGTCTTCACATACCACCTCTGACTTCAATGTCTTCATACATTTTTAGGGGTCATCTCTGGTAGGAAAACCGAATCAATGAAGGAATTCTACCTGTGTTATCCTGCAATTCTCACAAACCCATTAGTCCCTCAACTAGGTTTGTCGTCAATACTCCAAAACCAACTAGGGGTGGCACTAGATGCACTTACACAACCTCAGACGCATAGTTCAGGACCCCTACCCGATATCCGCCGGTTTTGACATTGACAACAGGTGACAAGTAACAAAAGTAAACAAGGTGCAGCAAGGTGGCCCAATCCTTTTTGTAGCAAAGGACAAGCCTAGACAAACTCTTATATATAGGAAAATGCTCCTGAGGACAGATGGGAATTATCGTCCAGCTAGTTTTCATCACGCTCATATGATTCACGTTCATTACTTTGATAATTTGATATGTGGGTGGTCCGGTGCTTGGGTACTGCCCTTACTTGGACAAGCATCCCACTTATGATTAATCACTCTTGCAAGCATCCGCAAATACAAAACAAGTATTAAGGTAAACCTAACCATATCATGAAACATATGGATCCAAATCAGCCCCTTACGAAGCAACACATAAACTAGGTTTTACGCTTCTGTCACTGTAGCAACCCATCATCTACTTATTACTTCCCAATGCCTTCCTCTAGGCCCAAACAATGGTGAAGTGCCATGTAGTCGACGTTCACATAACACCACTAGAGGAAAAACAACAAACATCTCATCAAAATATCGAACGAATACCAAAAATTCACATGACTACTTATAGCAAGACTTCTCCCATGTCCTCAGGGACAAACATAACTACTAATAAATCATATTCATGTTCATAATCAGAGGGGTACTAATATGCATAAAGGATCTGAACATATGACCTTCCACCAAATAAACCAACTAGTATCAACTACAAGGAGTAATCAACACTACTAGCAACCCACAAGTACCAATCTGAAGTTTTGGGACCAAGATCGAATATAAGAGATGAACTAGGGTTTGAGAGGAGATGGTGCTGGTGAAGGAAATATCCCCTAGAGGCAATAATAAAGTTGTTATTTTATATTTCCTTATATCATATGATCTTCCACCAAATAAACCAACTAGCATCAACTATAAGGAGTAATCAACACTACTAGCAACCCAGAGGTACCAATCTGAGGTTTGGAGACAAAGATTGGATACAAGAGATGAACTAGGGTCAGAGATGAGGTGGTGCTGGTGAAGATGTTGATGGAGATTGACCCCCTACCGATGATAGGATTGATGGTGATGAAAATGGTGATGACGATGGTGATGATTTCCCCCTCCCAGAGGGATGTTTCCTCGGCAGAACAGCTCCGCCGAAGCCCTAGATTGGTTCCACCTCGAGACAGCGGCACTTCATCCCGAAAGCTTCCTTCTTATTTTTTCTAGGGCAAAAGACTTCATATAGCAAAAGATGGGCACCGGAGGCCTGCCAGGGGGCCCACGAGGTAGGGGGCGCGCCCCACACCCTCGTGGACGGTGGGTGGCCCCCTCCGGTGCTTTCTTCACCCAATAGTTTTTATATATATTCTAAAACTGACTTTCGTGGAGTTTCAGGTCTTTTGGAGTTACACAGAACATGTCTCTAATATTTTCTCCTTTTCCAGCCCAGGATTCCAACTGCCAGCATTCTCCGTCTCCGTGTAAACCTTCTAAAATAAGAGAGAAAGGGCCTAAGTATTGTGACATAATGTGTAATAACAGCCCATAATGCAATAAATATCAATATAAAAGCATGATGCAAAATGGATGTATCAACTCCCCCAAGCTTAGACCTCGTTTGTCCTCAAGCGGAAGCCGATATCGAAAAATATGTGCACATGTTTAGAGATAGAGGTATCGATAAAATAAAATACGGACATGAGGGCATCATGATCATTCTTATAACAGCAACATATATATATTGTCATATGATTTCTTATGCTAAAGTAACAATCTATTCACAATGTCAAGTATGAATCAGAAACTTCATTGAAAACTAACAAACTATGATCTCGGTCACTGAGGCAATTGCAATTTATCATAACATCGGAAAGAGTCAATATAAGAGCTTTTCAGCAAGTCCACATACTCAACTATCATTTAGTCTTTCAGAATTGCTAACACTCACGCAATACTTATGTGTATAGAGTTTTAATCGGACACAGAGAAATATAGGGGCTTATAGTGTTGCCTCCCAACCTTTTACCTCAAGGGTAATTTCAACAATAATAGTTTATGATAACTTACATCCAATTGGATATATATATCAGGATCTTTCCAACACATTGTGCTTGCCAAAGGATAAAGTGTAAAAAGGAAAGGTGAAGATCACCGCGACTCTTGCATAAGACATAAAGCAAAAATAAAAGATAGGCCCTTCACAGAGGGAAGCAGAGGTTGTCATGTGCTTTTATGGTTGGATGCACAAAATCTTAATGCAAAAGAACGTCACTTTATATTGCCATTTGTGATAGGGACCTTTATTATGCAGTCTGACGCTTTTATGGCTTCCATATCACAAGATCGTATAAACCTTATTTTCTCCACACTAATAGATCATACATATTTAGAGAGAAATTTTTATTGCATGCAACATGACAACTTACTTGAAGGATCTTACTCAATCCATAGGTAGATATGGTGGACTCTCATGGCAAGACCGGGTTTAAGGATATTTGGAAGCACAAGTAGTATCTGTACTTGGTGCGAGGAATTTGGCTAGCATGAGGGGGAAAGGCAAGATCAACATGTTGGATGATCCATGACAATACACTTTGTTTAGGATATAAGAAAACATAACCCACTACGTTGTCTTCCTTGTCCAACATCAACTTTTTAGCATGTCATATTTTAATGAGTGCTCACAATCATAAAAGATGTCCAAGATAGCACATTTATATGTGAAAACTTCTCTTTCTTTATTACTTCCTGTTAATTGCAACGATGACCAAAACTATGTTTTTTAACTCTCAATAACTTTTATTCATCATACTCTTTTATATGTGAAGTCATTACTCTCCATAAGATTTATGATCTCTTTATTTATTTTTATCTTTTTTTCTTTTATTCCCTCAATATCATAGCAAGATAACCAAGCCCTTGACTCAACACTAATCTTTATTATATATATAGCTCACAGACTCGATTACATAGAAGGATCATAAAGCAAAACTCAAAATTAGATCATACTAAAACTTTATTCTACTAGATCAAGATATTACCAAAAGGATCGAACTACGAAGAATGGTAAAGATAGAAGTGTGATGGTGATATGATACCGGGGCACTCCCCCAAGCTTGGCAGTTGCCAAGGGGAGTGCCCATACCCATGTGCTTATGTCTCTTTTCTTGGGGGTGGTGATGATGGAGTTGTTGATGATGTAGGCTTGTCGTTCAACATCGAGCGTAGGAGGTGCTCCAACTTACGAATAATGCCCTTGAGTGTGGTGATATGCTCTTGCAATGGAATATTTTCACGAGTTAGATACTTGTTCTGCACCCGAACTATTTCAATCATCTTGAAACCATCAATTTCAGTAGGCATAAGAAGATTGTAATGAGGTTGAAGGATGTCTTGTTCTTATGCTGCCGGAGCTTGATCCTCCGTGGCCTTCTTGATCCTATCAGGCTTGTTGATCTCCCGGTTTCTTCTCTCTTCAGCTCTATCTTCATCAACCAAGCATCGTCGCCCTCATTGTTGGAGGAGGGGGGCGATATGATGCCTGGCCTTGACAACTCTAGCAGAAAATAGCTCGAAACAAACACATGAGATATTTGCGTGGTACGGTGGTCAAAACCTTCGGGAGATTATACAATGAATTTTTACCGACCAAAAGAAGTATCATGCAAGAAAACGGAGTCTGGAGGGCACACGAGGTGCCCACGAGGCAGGGGGTGCGCCCAGGGGGTAGGGCGCACCCTCCACCCTCGTGGACGCCTCGTGTCCTCCCCGGGCTGCTTCTTATTTTCCTATCTATACCTACTATTAAAGGGAGGTGATATTCTTGGTTTCGTCCAGTTTGCTTTGGTCCCGCTTCAATTAATTTCACGTACCCTATCTTGTTTCGTTACTTGCCACCCGTTTTGGCCCAACGGAAGAAGTCCACCTGACGGCGCACTATGGCTCAGGTCCGGAGAGCTGGCAAAAACTAAAATAGCCGATGGGAGGGTTCGATCTCATAACCTGCCAACCGACCATGCATTATCTAAATGACCCAGTTAGAGATATGAGACGATTTTTTTTCCATTGCAACATACGGACGTTTTTTTATTATATATATACTATTAAAGGGAGGTGATACTTTTGGTGTCGTCCCACTTCGTTTAGTCCCACTTCAGTTAATTTCACGTACACTATTTAGTTTCCTTACTCGCCATTCATTTTTGGCCGAATGGAGAAAGCCCACCTGGCGACGCACTGAAGGTCCAGAGAGCTGGCAAAAAATAAAATTACTGATGGGAGGGTTCAATCTCATGACCCGCGAACTGGCCACACACAGTTTGTCCAACTTACCCAGCTAGAGATATGAAATGATTTTTTTCTCCCGTTGCAACGCATGGGACTTTTTGCTAGTTTTCTTAAATATTCCAAAACGGAGAAAAATTGCTATTAGAATTTTTTTGGAGTCGGTTTACTTACCATACCACATACCTATTCCTTTTCAGAGTCTGAAACATTTTGGAAAGTGTCCCTTATGTATTCCTCTGGGGTTACGGTTTCAATAACATTGGTTTCAACATTTATGGGAGTACCTGAGATATAATGTTTGATTCTTTGACCGTTCACCACCTTCGGATTTGTGCCTCGAAGTTGTTGATTTTTATGGCACCAGAACAATAGACCTCCTCGATAACGTAAGGGCCTTCCCATTTAGAGAGAAGTTTTCCTGCAAAAAAAATCTTAAATGAGATTTGTATAACAAAACATAATCACCTACATTAAACTCACGCTTTTGTATCCTTTTGTCATGCCATCTTTTAACTTTTTCTTTAAATAGTTTGGCATTCTCATAAGCCTGGGTTCTCCATTCATCAAGTGAGCTAATGTCAAATAGCCTCTTCTCACCGGCAAGTTTGAAATCATAATTGAGCTCTTTAATGGCCCAATATGCCTTATGTTCTAGTTCGAGAGGTAAGTGACATGCCTTTCCATAAACCATTTTATACGGAGACATACCCATAGGATTTTTATATGCAGTTCTATAGGCCCATAATGCATTATCAAGTTTTTTGGACCAATTCTTTCTAGATCTGTTAACAGTCTTTTGCAAAATTAATTTAAGCTCTCTATTACTCAGTTCTACTTAACCACTAGATTCTGGGTGTTATGAAGATGCAATTTTATGATTAACATCATACTTAGCAAGCATTTTACGAAAAGCACCATGAATAAAATGTGAACCACCATCAGTCATTAAATATCTAGGGACTCCAAACCTCGGAAAAATAACTTCTTTAAGCATCGTAATAGAGTTGTTATGATCAGCACTACTAGTTGGAATAGCTTCTACCCACTTAGTAATGTAATCGACATCAACTAAAATATGTGTATAACCATTAGAGGAAGGAAATGCTCCCATATAATCAAAGCCCCAAACACTGAATGGTTCAATAACAAGTGAATAATTCATAGGCATTTCTTGACGTCTAATAATATTACCAATTCTTTGACATTCATCACAAGATAAGACAAACTAACGGTCATCTTTGAAGAGAGTAGGCCAATAAAAACCAGATTGCAATACCTTATGTGCAGTTCTATCTCCAGCGTGGTGTCCTCCATAAGCCTCGGAGTGACACTTGCGTAGGATCTGTTCCTCTTCATGCTCAGGTACACAACATCTAATAACACCATCTACTCCTACTTTATAAAGGTGTGGGCCATCCCAAAAGTATTGTATTAAATCATAGAACAACTTTTTCTTTTGCTGGTATGTGAAACTAGGTGGTATAAATTTAGCAACAATGTAATTAGCATAATCAGCATACCATGGAGCAGTACGAGAAGCATTTATGACAACTAATTGTTCATTAGGAAAGCTATCATCAATAGGTAGTGGGTCTTCAAGAACATTCTCTAACCTAGATAAGTTGTCTGCAACGGGGTTCTCAGCTCCCTTTCTATCAATAATATGCAAATCAAATTCTTGTAGCAAGAGAACCCATCTAATAAGTCTAGGTTTAGCATCTTTCTTTTCCATAAGATATTTAATAGCAGCATGATCAGTGTGAACAGTTACTTTAGAATCAACAATATAAGGTCTAAACTTATCACAAGCAAATATAACTGCTAAAAATTCTTTTTCAGTAGTAGCATAGTTTCTCTCGGCACTATCTAAAGTTTTACTAGCATATTGGATAACATTTAATTTCTTATCAACTCTTTGTCCTAGAACAACACCTACATAATAATCACTAGCATCACACATAATTTCAAAGGGTAAATCCAATCGGGTGGCTGAACAATAGGTGCAGAAATCAAGGCTTTCTTAATTATTTCAAATGCTTCTACACAATCATCATCAAAGACAAAAGGAACATCTTTCTGTAAGAGATTAGTTAGAGGCCTAGAAATTTTTGAGAAGTCTTTAACGAACCTCCTATAAAAACCGCCATGACCAAGGAAACTTCTTATACCTTTAATGTCCTTGGGACACGACATCTTTTCAATAGCATCAACTTTAGCTTTATCAACTTCAGTACCTCTTTCAGAAACTTTATTCCCCAAGATAATTCCTTCATTAACCATAAAGTGGCACTTCTCCCAATTCAAGACAAGATTAGTTTCTTCACATCTCTGCAAAACTCGATCAAGGTTGCTTAAGCAATCATTAAAAGAAGTTCCATAAACGGAGAAATCATCCATGAAAGCCTCAACAATCTTTTCACAAAAGTCAGAGAATATAGCAGTCATACATCTTTGAAAGGTAGCAGGTGCATTACATAAACCAAAAGGCATACGTCTATAAGCAAAGGTACCGAAAGGGCAAGTAAAAGTGGTCTTTTCCTGATCCTCTTTAGACATGGGTACTTGAGAGAAATCAGAATAACCATCTAGAAAGCAAAAATGTGTATGTTTAGATAAACTCCCTAGCATTTGATCGATAAAAGCTAGACGGTAATGATATTTTCTAGTAGCTTTGTTTAATTTGCAGAAATCAATTACCATTCTACAACCTAACACAATTCTCTGTGGGATCAATTCATCTTTATCATTAGGGACAACAGTAGTACCTCCCTTCTTAGGGACACAATGGATAGGACTTACCCACTGACTATCAGCAACATGATAAATTATTCCTGCCTCCAGAAGCTTTAGTATTTCATTTCTTACCACTTCTTTCATCTTAGGATTTAACCGTGGTTGGTGATCAACAACCGGTTTAGCGTCTTTCTCCAATTTTATTTTGTGCTGGAATAGAGTGGTGTTACAGCATATCTCTCTCAAGGTAGTTTTGGTGATTGATGACAACATCTTTGCGGACTAATCATGTGCTTTGAATAGTTCATAGATTCACCCCTGGCACGAGACGTTTCCTTCCCTTTGGAGTGTCCTTCAAGACGGTGTAGCTCTTTCGTTTCTCTCTCGGTGGACTAGTTGCGTAGAGGGCACCGTACTATCAAGAGGGGGTCCGCTGGGTTTTTGCATGGGTGGAATCAACACGTACACATCAGCTTCTCACCCTCCGAGCTTGTCCATTCCTTTGAACAGGTCTCTCCACTTTTCCTTGTCCTATCTGGGTCCCAGCGGTAGTACCGCACAACCCAGCCGTAGTACCGCTGAGGAGACACAAGCGGCAGTACCGCTCCACAGCGGTAGTACCGCCCTTGTCTCCACAGCAGTAGTACCGCTGGGGTGCCTGGCACCACCGCCTCGTCCTCAGCCTCATTGGAGAGATTCTCTCTCTCTCTTCAGTGTCCCAGCGGTTGTACCGCACTACCAGCGGTAGTACGGCCGAAGGGTCACAAGCGGCAGTACCGCTCCACAGAGGTAGTACCGCCCGTGACCCCGCTATCGTAGTACCGTTGGGCTGTCTGGCTCCTACCGCCTCGACTCGAGGGGTCTTTTTTTCGTGTCGGGTTTTGCAGCACTAGTTGCGGTTGTAGAGCCGGCAGTACCGTTTCAGGAGCGGTAGTACCGCCCCTACCACCGCGGTAGTACCGCGTTGGGTCCTATTCCCTACTAGTCTCCTCTGCATGGTAGTGCCGCTGGCTGGTGCGGCAGTACCGCTGACCTAGCGGTAGTACCGCCCCCTCTTAGCGGTAGTACCGCCCTGTGCGGGGCTGGTTGGTGGGGGGCAATGATTGGATTGTTTCCCCCACTATAAAAGGGAGTCCCCTTCTTCTCTTTGACCCACCTCTTCCTCCCCCAAGCTCCATTTATTGCTCAAGCTCCATTAAATGCTCCAAGCTCCATTTTCACCCGATCTATCTCTCTAGCCAATCAAACTTGTTGATTTGCTCGGGAGTGGTTGAGAAGGCCCCGATCTACACTTCCACCAAGGGATTTTCGATTCCCCCACTCATCCCTAGCGGATCTTGTTACTCTTGGGTGTTTGAGCACCCTAGAGGGTTGAGGTCACCACGGAGCCATAGTCCATTTTGGTGAAGCTTCGTGGTTCTGTTGGGAGCCTCCGATTAAGTTGTGGAGATTGCCCCAACCTTGTTTGTAAAGGTTCGGTCGCCGCCTTCAAGGGCACCAATAGTGGAATCACGGCATCTCGCATTGTGTGAGGGCGTGAGGAGAATATGGTGGCCCTAGTGGCTTCTTGGGGAGCATCGTGCCTCCACACTGCTCCAACAGAGACGTACTTCCCCTCAAAGGGAAGGAACTTCGGTAACACATCCTCGTCTTCACCAGATCCACTCTTGGTTATCTCTTACCTTTACTTATGCAAGCTCTTTAGTGTTACTTCTCTTGCTTGCTTGTTTTCTTGTTGGTATTGCATCATATAGGTTGCTCACCTAGTTGCACATCTAGACAACCTACTTTGATGCAAAGTTTAATTTGATAAAGAAAAGTTAAAAATTGGTAGTTGCCTATTCACCCCCCCTCTAGTCAACCATATCGATCCTTTCAATTGGTATCAGAGCCTCGTCTCTTTATTAAGGACTTTACCGTCCAAAGAGTATGGTTGATACCGTAGACGGTGTGGAGGAACACTCCGGTGTGAATCCGATCTCGTCCACGGGCGATGGGGGAACCTCGGTCTCTTGTGAGGAATTCAATGTGGCCTTAGAGGCATTGAAGACCTCCATGACGACCGAGGTTGAAAGCATGTTTACTAAATTTCTTGAGGGGCTTAAACTTTCCACCACACCGTTGAAAGTGGGTGATCCCACCAACAAGGTGACGGATGTTATCCCCGACAAGGGGGAAGCTAGTAGTGAAAAGGATCCATCTTCTAGTGGTAAAAATGGCACCGGCATCTTTGCTCATGTGGAACCACCACTTGTTTATGGTGGACCGGTTCCTTCTACTCATTTGAATCATGCCGGTCCTCCCCCTAAGATTGTGAAAAATGAGGACTTTGATTCTTGGGTTTACCGCTTTAAACGTCATTTAAATCATGTGAACACTAACCTTTGGAGAATCATTGAAGAAGGTTTTTATCCGCATGATCCAAGCAACTTCACTCCTCAAGAAGCCGCGGATAATCAATTCAATGAGAATGCTCTCTTCATCATTCAAGATGCAATTCCACCCGAAGACCTACCTCATCTTCGTCCCTTCGCCTTGGCCAAAGATGCATGGCATTGGGTTGTCTCTCTCTACCGGGGAAGCTCAAGCATTCAACGCTCCAACTATGAAGCGGTGCAAGATGAGGCCGATGAGTTTGCTATGAAAGAAGATGAAGAACCTCGTGAGCTTTATCGGAGAGTAACCAAACTTGCGGTCTCACTACGAGATCACGGGAGCAAGGACACGGATGACAATTGGATCAAGCGCAAATTCCTCAAGGCAATGATGCCCTACCACAAGGCCATGTCCTCCGTCATTCGTCAAATACCGGACTTCCACACTTTGACCTCAAGCGAAGTGTTGGATGAGTTTGTGGCCATGAACATTTTGGACAAGACCACTGACAATGCGGTGCTCCGTTCTCAACGGGCAAAGAAGCCTAACCTTGCATTGAAGGCCAAGCTCACCATTGAAGAAGAAGAAGAGGAAGAAGAGGAGAGCAACCCCGAAGATACGAAGTATGCATATCATGAACACATGGCACTTGCTTCAAGGCAATTTTGGAGCAAGAAAAACTCGAGGCCAAACTTTACCAAAAACAACTCGAGTGGCACAAGGGGCAAGCAACGTGTAAGGACTTGCTACAATTGCGGCAACGTGAGTCATTTTGTTGCGGAATGCCCGTATGAGAAGAGGGAAGACAATGGTGGCAAGCTCATATGAAAGGACAAGGCCAAGTCATTCCCCAACAAGAACAACTTCACCAAGAAGACTCCTCCCAAGACATTGGTTGTACAAGAAGAGTACAATGAGGATGATGGCGATGATGAAGATGATGAGTCGGTTGCCATGGCCTCCGTTGCCATTGCGATGACTTCACGGGTGTCTCTCTTCGACTCACCCAATGAGAGCATCACCGCCAAGTGCCTCATGGCTAAAGCCACCAACAAGGTAACCCCCAATATCAAAACTACCATCATTAATCATCCTTCTCCGATGGATAGCATTAATGAACTTGAGGGAGCTAATGTGGAGGCTAACGAGTTTGAGGCCTTTATGGGCACACTCAAGGGAAAATCCAAGAAGCACTTTGTTGCTCTCTTGGAACAACTTGGTGAAGCCAATGACATGATCGAGGCTCACGAAGACACCATCACTAAGATGGAAGGGCATAGTCGTGACTATGCCGATGGGATTTTGAATCTTTCCAATGCTCTTGAGGAAGAGCGTGGTCTTCGTTTGGCTCTTGAGGAGTCACACAACATTGATCATGCTATGTTAATGAAAGATTATGATCGTGTCCTCATAGTTTCTCATGTGCTAAACTCCGAGAAGGACGAACTTGAGGTTGATCTTGCTTGACTCAAAGAGGAGTTTGATCTACTTGACAAGGCTCACAAGGTCTTGAAGGGTGCTCATGCTAGCCTCAAAGAGTCTCATGATCAGCTTCAAGTAAAGCTAACCAAGGAAAAAGGCACTTTCCCTTGTATGATGTTAATTGATAATGCAAATGCTACTAACCCATGTTGTGAGCATGTGCATCTCGTTGAGGAGAACGCTAAGCTAAAGGGGCAACTTGAGAGAGGTCTTGCGACTTGCATACAAGGCAAGAAGAACCTCAACGATCTCTTGATCAACCAAAAGGGAGTTGTGGCCAAGGAAGGGGTTGGGTACGTGCCCGACTCCAAGAACAAGAAGAAGAATGACAAGACCAAACGACCTCCTCCTCTCATGCAAACCTTTGTGAAGGAGGGAGAGAGTGCCTCTGAGGAGAAGAAGAAGAACAATGTCAAGAAGGGCAATGTCACCCCTCCCAACAAAGCCGGCGATTTTAATCCTTCTTATGTGTTATGCCGTGCTAGTGATGGGCATGTTTATGTCAAATTTGTTGGTTCTCCTCATGAATACATTGAATGGTCTATTTGGGTTCCAAAAACCCTTGTTACTAACATCAAAGGACCCATTACAAAATGAGTACCTAAAACCAAGCATTGATCTCTTGTAGGTGTTTGCTTCCGGTGGGGGATCATGGTTGCTCGATAGCGGAGCTACAAATCATATGATCGGAAGCAAGGACTTGGTGGTGGACGTGCACAAGGTTCCATCTATGCCCACCAATGTTGAGTGGGGTGACGCCTCATCTTCTAAGGTATTGGGACTTGGCAAGGTGGTCATCTCTCATGATCTCACGATCTTGAAGGTCATGCTTGTTGACTCCCTTGCATACAATTTACTTTCCGTTCGTCAACTTGCAATCATGGGCTTTGCCACTTTCTTTGATATCGATACCGTGGCCCTCTTGTGGAGCAAGACTCTTAAAGTAGCTTTTGTTGGGCATGTCGAGAACGTTCTATATGTGATTAACTTTTCGGAGCGACCCACTAAGACCGCGACATGCCTAATGGCTAAAGTTGATGTGGGATGGCTTTGGCATCGCTGTTTAGCCCATGTCAATATGAGATCTTTGCAAAGTCTCCTCAAGGGGAACCATGTCCCTGGACTAATGAATGTTAGTTTTGCTAAAGATCGTGCTTGCAGTGCCTGTATCGAAGGAAAGCTACATGAGAAGGCTCACCCTCCCACGACTATCATTTATTCAAAGAGGCCTTTGGAGCTCCTTCACATGGATCTCTTTGGGCCTCCATCCTTCGATAGTCTTGGAGGTAGGAAGTATTGCTTGGTGATTGTGGATCACTACTCAAGGTACACGTGGGTGTATTTCTTCAAGAGGAAGAGCGAGACCCAACAAACCGTCATTGACTTTGCAAATGAAGCACAACATCAACACAATGCAAAGATCTTCACAATAAGAAGTGACAACGGCATCGAGTTCAAGAACTACACCTTTGATGAGTTTCTTAGTGATGAGGGAATCAAGCATCAATATTATGCACCCTACACCCCTCAACAAAACGGTGTTGCAGAGAGGAAGAACCAGACATTGATGGATGCGGCAAGGACCATGATGGCGGAGTTCAAGTCTCCGTACAACTTTTGGGCCGAAGCCATCAACACCGCGTGTCATGCATCCAATCGGCTCTACCTCCGCAAGGGCTTGAACAAGACTCCATACGAGATACTCACCGGTAACAAGCCCAACCTGAAGTACTTCCGGGTATTCGGGTGTAAGTGTTTTGTTCTCAAGAAAGGTGTTCGGTTGTCTAAATTTGAGGCTAGAGCTTATAAGGGCATATTTGTTGGCTATGCTACAAACTCTCATGCTTACTGTGTCCTCAATAAATCCACGGGACTTATTAAGGAGACGTGTAACATGGAGTTTGATGAGAATAATGGCTCCCAAGTGGAGCAAAGTGGCACTTGTGATGTAGGTGATGAAATTCCTCCCCAAGCCATAAGAAGAATGGTTGTTGGCTATATCCTACCCATTGAGGAACCCCTTTTGGCCGAAGGAGAAGGACAAAGCTCCACTCAAGTGGAGCCATCACCAACCCAAGGCCCACACGCTTCCGAAGTTCAACATGAAGGCCCTCATCTTCAAGAACATGACCAAGGGCAAGATCACGCTCAAGACGGTGTTGACACATCAAGTGATGCCCAAGGTCAAGTTCTCTCCTCCGAGCAAGTTCAAGAAGAAGAACAAGCCCAAGACGACGCTCAAGATGATCAAGTGACCACTCCTCGTCTCACCCCCGAGGAGGAATTAGAGCGTCGTGCTGCCAAGGTTGCTTCCAAGCTCTCCATCGAGGATCATCTCATGACGAATGTGCTTGGAAGCTTAAGAAAGGGGTAAGCACTCATAGACAATTAGCAATTTATTGTGAGTATCACGCGTTTATCTCTTGTGTGGAACCCCACAAGGTCTATGAAGCGCTAGAAGATCCGGATTGGCTCAATGCCATGCATGAAGAACTCAACAACTTCGAGCGCAACAAAGTGTGGAGATTGGTGCCAAGACCAACCGGGAATCACAATGTCATAGGAACCAAGTGGATATTTAAGAACAAGCAAGATGCCCATGGGATTATCATTCGCAACAAGGCTCATTTGGTAGCACAAGGCTACTCCCAAGTCGAGGGTATCAACTATGGTGAAACCTTTGCTCCCGTTGCTCGTCTTGAATCCATTCGCATGTTGATTGCATATTCTTCTCATCATAACTTTAAGTTACAACAAATGGATGTGAAGAGTGCTTTTCTTAATGGTCCTATTAATGAATTGGTTTACATCAAGCAACCCCCCGGGTTCGAGGATCCCTACTTTCCCGATCATGTGTATCAACTCGATAAGGCACTCTATGGCCTTAAACAAGCCCCACGTGCATGGTATGACCACCTTATTGAGTTGTTACAAAACCGTGGTTTTTGAAGTTGGGCTAATCGACCCCACTCTTTTTACTAAGAAGGTCAAAGGGGAGTTGTTTGTGTGCCAATTATATGTTGATGATATTATCTTTGGTTCTCCTAACAAAGCTTTCAATGAAGAATTTTCCGCTCTCATGACCTCAAAGTTCGAGATGTCCTCCATGGGAGAGTTGAAATTCTTTCTAGGGTTCGAAGTGAAGCAAAGAAGAGAAGGAACCTTCATCAATCAATCCAAATACACTCAAGACATGCTCAAGAGATTCAAGCTAAGTAACGTCAAGCCGGCTTCCACTCCAATGCCCACCAAGTGCCAACTTGACTTAGATCCCAATGGTAAAGTGGTGGATCAAAAGGTATATCGTTCCATGATTGGATCCTTGCTTTACCTTTGTGCATCTAGACCGGACATCATGTTGAGTGTGGGAATTTGTGCACGGTTTCAAGCCGCGCCTAAGGAAAGTCACTATGTGGCGGTCAAACGAATCTTTCGATATTTGGCTCATACCCCAAAATTTGGCTTATGGTACCCAAGAGGATCAAACTTCAAGCTTGTAGGGTACTCGGATTCCAATTGGGTGGGAGACAAAGTGGATAGGAAGTCCACTTCCGGAGGGTGCCAATTCCTTGGTTGCTCTTTGGTAAGTTGGTCTTCCATAAAGCAAAGTTGTGTGTCTCTCTCGTCCACTGAGGCGGAGTATGTTGCCGCCAGTAGTTGTTGTGCACAACTCCTATGGATGAGGCAAACTTTAAAGGATTACGGTGTCACTTGTGACAAAGTGCCTCTTTGGTGTGACAATGAAAGTGCCATCAAGATCTCTCTTATCACCTATGCAACACTTCAAGACGAAGCATATTGAGATTCGGTATCACTTCATCCGGGATCACATTAGGCGAGGAGAGATCGAGCTCAACTATGTCAACACTCATGACAACCTTGCAGATATTTTCACGAAGCCCTTGGATGAAGCAAGATTTCGCGAGTTAAGGCATGAGCTAAATATCATTGATTTGAGCAATGTGGCTTGAACCCTGGCACACCCCTCCGCGCTCAATATGTTGTCTAGTTTAGGTGTAGGCATGGATATAGGGGGAGTGTTGTTCTCTCAATGAACTCTCCCTCCCCCCATTATGCATAAATTGATCAAGTCTTTCACTTTAGCCATTGTTGATGGTACTTGTGTTTCAAAGACGAGTTTTGGTCATGGGCCCAAGGTTAAAATCTTTGCGGCGCCATACCTCTTGACTCAAACATAGGTGGCCTCGGCCACCGCCGTCTTTTGAAGAAGTGTGTCTTGGTCGTTTGCTCGTGTGCTCTCTTTTCTTGCCGTTTGTGTCTTTCCTTCGAGCAAAAGCCTTGTTTGTTTGGTTGCTGTGGCGTGCTGGGCGGTACTACTGCTGGTGGTGCGCGGTACTACCGCTCATAAGCGGTACTACTGCCCCCCAGCACGGTACTACCGCTGAGGGATGGGACCAGGGGGTCATATCGGGGCAGGGGGAGGTTTCTTCTCCCCCATACCCATTCACCCCCTCTTTCTTTTTCCTCTCTCCAGCCTCCACTCGCCGTGGGAGGGCTCCGGCGGATCTCCGTCTCCGGGGCGTCCCTCTCCATTTCCTTTGGTGGAGTCGATCCCCACCCCGTTCTCTTGCCATGGATGCCGGTATTGCCCCCGTTCCTTCTTTCCTTTTGTCTCATTTTCAGATCTTGTTTCTTAGGGGCAATGGTGGTTGCATCTCTAGATTTTTGGCTAAATCTAGGCTTGAGTTGGTTGGAGAAGGCAACTAGACTATCTCGATTAGAGTTTGGTAGGAATATTTTTGAATTTGGCAGGCCGGTAGTGCCGGATCTGACCACGGTAGTAGGAAACCGATGTTTCTCTGCCTCGTGTTGTAGGAAACTGATGTTTCTCCGCCTCGAGCAGTACTACCGCTTTCGTTGGAGCGGTACTACCGCTTGGGCTCGAGTAGTAATACCGCTCTCGTTGGAGCGGTACTACCGCTTGACCTCCAGTGGTAGTACCGCTCTCTTTGGGGCGGTACTACCGCGGGCATGTCACGGTACTACCGCGCCATGCCAAATTCCATCAAATTCCTACCTTACCTTGATTATTTTTGTTGTGTTGGTTGGCTTATGCTCGTTCTTTCTGGTTGTTTTGCGTGTTCTTGTGTTTGGCTCCAGGTGATGACCCTTCTGAGCATCAAGCTCGCTGTATCAACCCCGGGCGTGCAACATCAAAATGCTACCGCACCTCTGAGCCAGCCGGTGGTTCCTCGAGCACCCAACCGCCTACAGCAAGCGCTTCTGCAAGTGTTCCTCCACCTCCTCAGCAATCGAAGAGATCCGCCAACAAGCCAAAAGGGAAGACTGTGACTGAGATGACCAACAAGGAGTTTTGGGAGAAGCGTCGCCGCAACCCCTATGCGGTGGACCAAGAACCCACTTTGGTCAACCGCCCATTCTGGAACCATTTTCAGTTTGCCATCTACTTTGATGTGATCAAGGCCAAGAAGAATCTCTTTGTTGATATTTGCTCCATTGACACTGATGCTATGGAGAAGGACCCGGAGTACTTTGGCGAAGCCCTTCAGATGTGCACTCAGCTGAACATTCTCAGGATCATGCAATTCAACAAGGATTTCGATGCGGATTTGGTGGCTCAATTCTATGCCACCGTTCATTTTGGGACGGATGTCGACAGGACTCTAACATGGATGATGAAAGTGCAACTATCCCTAGGTGGTTTTGGTAATTCATAACAACATATAGCTCATTGAGCTAATGCTATTCCAAGATGATTATTTCAGGAAAGCTCAATGATTGGCATGGCATGGATGTGAAAGTGGAACCCTCAAAATGCTAAGGACAAAGGATTGGCTCAAGCTCAAAAGCTCAAGACTCTTCATTTTACATTTTAGTGATCCAAGATCACATTGAGTCTTTAGGAAAAGCCAATACTATCAAGGAGGGATGAGGTGTTGCTTAATGAGCCTCTTGCTTCATGTGCTTAGTGATATGCTCCAAATCCCTCAACTACTTTCCCATATCCACATATGACCAAAACCCTAAGCCAAACTCGGTCCTACCGATTCTTCCTATCCGGCGCCACCGAGTTTCATTTGTCATAAGCCACTGCCAAACCCTAGCAAATCGGTTCTACCGATAGGGATCTCGGTCTCACTGAGATGGGGTTGCAAACTCTCTGTTTCCCTTTCGTAACTTTTCGGTCTCACCGAAAGAGCGAATCGGTCCCACCGAGATTGCAATGTAAATTCAGTGTTTCCTTTTTGTAACTTTTCGGTCTCACCGAAAGAGCAAATCGGTCCCACCGAGTTTGCCTGACCAACTCTCTGGTTAGCTAATTACCAAATTCGGTCCCACCGAGTTTGTGTAATCGGTCTCACCGAGATTACGTTATGCCCAAACCCTAACCATATCGGTCCTACCGAGTTGCATGTCAGTCCCACCTAAAATCTCTAACGGTCACTAGGTTTACCTTTCCGGTCCGACCGAGTTTGTTGATTCGGTCCCACCGAGATTGGAAAACTGTGTGTAACGGTTGGATTTTGTGTGGAGGCTATATATACCCCTCCACCTCCTCTTCATTCATGGAGAGAGCAATCAGAACACATACACAATTCCAACTCATATGTTCTGAGAGAGAACCACCTACTCATGTGTTGAGACCAAGATATTCCATTCCTATCATATGAATCTTGATCTCTAGCCTTCCCAAGTTGCTTTCCACTCAAATATTCTTTCCACCAAATCCAAATCCTACGAGAGAGAGTTGAGTGTTGGGGAGACTATCATTTGAAGCACAAGAGCAAGGAGTTCATTACCTACACACCATTTGTTACTTCTTGGAGAGTGGTGTCTCCTAGATTGGCTAGGTGTCACTTGGGTGCCTCCGACAAGATTGTGGAGTCGAACCAAGGAGTTTGTAAGGGCAAGGAGATCGCCTACTTCGTGAAGATCTACCGCTAGTGAGGCAAGTCCTATGTGGGCGATGGCCATGGTGGGATAGACAAGGTTGCTTCTTCGTGGACCCCTTGTGGGTGGTTGCTTCTTCGTGGACCCTTCATGGGTGGAGCCCTTTGTGGACTCGCGCAACTGTTACCCTTTGTGGGTGGAGCCCTGTGTGGACTCGCGCAACCGTTACCCTTTGTGGGTTGAAGTCTCCATCAACGTGGATGTAGGATAGCACCACCTATCCGAACCACGGGAAAAACATCCGTGTCTCCAATTGCATTTGAATTCTCCAAACCCTTCCCCTTACATTCTTGCAAGTTGCATGCTTTACATTCCGCTGACAATATACTCTTTGCATGCTTGCTTGAATTGTGTGATGATTGTTTGACTTGTCCTACAATAGCTAAAATCTGCCAAGAACTAAAATTGGGAAAAGGTTAAGTTTTTATTTGGTCAAGTAGTCTAATCACCCCCCTCTAGACATACTTTCGATCCTACAAGTGGTATCAGAGCTTTGGTCTCCATTTGCTTTGATCTCCATAGCTTTTGGTAGTCATAGCCTTGGTTTCACAACCTAGGAGAGTATGGCGTCTAGCGAGGGAAATTATCACGGTAGAGGTCCTTACTTTGATGGTACTAATTTTGCTAGTTTGAAGCATAAAATGAAAATGCATATTCTTGGACATAACCCCACCGTTTGGGCTATTGCGTGTGTTGGTTTGCAAGGTGACTTCTTTGATGGGAAAGAACCAAACCGTGAAGCTACCGCGGATGAGTTGAAGATGTTGCAATACAATGCTCAAGCTTGTGATATTATCTTCAACGGATTGTGCCCCGAAGAATTCAACAAAATCAGCCGTCTTGAGAATGCAAAGGAAATTTGGGACATATTGATTGATATGCACGAAGGTACCGACTCCGTCAAGGAATCCAAGTTGGATGTGCTTCAAAGTCAACCTGACAAGTTCAAGATGAAGGATGGTGAAGGTGTCGCTGAAATGTACTCTAGGCTTGCTCTCATCACAAATGAGATTGGTGGCTTAGGAAGTGAAGAGATGACCGATAGATTCATCATCAAGAAGATCCTAAGAGCCTTGGATGGAAAATATGATACCGTGTGCACATTGATCCAAATGATGCCCAATTACAAAGATCTCAAGCCAACAGAGGTGATTGGAAGAATTGTTGCTCACGAGATGTCACTTAAGGATAAAGAGGAACTTCACAACAAGTCAAGTGGTGCCTATAAAGCCTCATGTGAAGCCCCCACATCATCAGGTGAGAAACAAGACTTCAATGAAGAATTGAGCTTAATGGTGAAGAACTTCAACAAGTTCTACAAGAGTAGAAGCAAAGATAGAAGCTTCAAGTCAAGGTCCTACAATGACAAAAGATCTTCTAGTCGAGAGCGAAACTGCTACAGTTGTGGAAGACCCGGACACTATTCCAATGAGTGTACGGCTCCCTACAAGAGAAGAGAAGATTCTCCAAAAAGAAGAAGCAAAAATCACCACCAAGAGAGAGAAGGAGTAGAGATGATCGTTATGAACGAAGATACTCACGGAGAAGCAAGGATTCGGAAAGGAAGGAAAAATCATCAAGGAGCTACACAAGACGAAGACATCAAGCTCATGTTGGTGAATGGGTATCCGGCTCTGACTTCGACAGCCACTCCGAGAGAAGTTATCAGATAACTTCCAACTCCGAAGATACTCAAGATGAAGGTGTTGCCGGTCTAGCACTTGTGTCAACCAACTCCTACGACATATTTGACTCACCAAATGAAGGAGTTGGAAGATGCTTCATGGCCAAAGGTCCTAAGGTAACACATCCCGAGTATGTTGATTTCAATAGTGATGAAGATGACTTGTTAGGTGATGATTTGCTTGTTGTCAACTCTAGTGATGAATACTATGATGAAAGACCAATTAATCATGCTAATCAAGATAAAACGAATGACAATGATAAGGAGAAGATTGAGGCTCTAACTAAAGAATTAAACACTCTTAAGTTAGCTCATGAAACTATCTTCGAAGATCATCGAGAACTTTTAAGAGCTCATGAGAAATTACGCTTTGAAAAGCTCAATCTTGAGCAAGAGCATGAGTTCTTAAAAGCAATCAATGATGATCTCCGCAAGAAAAGTTCTTCTCACATTGCCAAGCGTTTACTCTTATCCACTTACATGCCTCAAGTCAAGTCTAGTAACAAGAACAAGAAAGATTCTTCCTCTAGTAGTAACAATGATCATGCTAAATCCAATATTGTTGCTTCTAGTAATTCTCTTGATTCCACTAATGATTCTTTTAGCCAAGTTACACTTGAGCAAGAAAATAGTTTATTGAAGGGAATTATAGAGAAAGGAGTGTACAAAAGCCTTGCCGGGAGTAAGCAATTCGAGGAAATTGTGCGCAAGCAAGGAATGCACCGGAAGAATCAAGGTGTTGGTTTTGAATGAAAGTTCAATGCCAATGGAGTTGAGTGGGAAGAAGATCAATACCCCAAGACAAAGTTTGTTCCTCAACAAGAGAAGTATGATACTTCTTTCAAGGGGACACAAGCTCAAGATGATCTTCCACCACAAGACTACAAGCAAAAAGGCAAGGACAAGCTTCAAGAAGAAATTGATGCATTTGAAGAAGCTCCTAAGACCTTAGTCAAGTGGATTCCCAAGACTACTTCAAGTTCCACTTCATCAAGTACGACTACAACTCCAAGGATTCCCATCAAGATGGTGTGGATCCAAAAGAAGAAGAACCAGAGAGTTCTTGAGGGTGACTCCGCCAACATACTTCACTCTTATTATTTTGGCAAGAACAAGTGCAATCAACTTCCACATCTTGCACTAGTTCAAGGAGTCACAAACCCTCTTGTTGGTAAGACAAGGGACAAGGTAACCTAAAAGTTTTCATGGACATCATCTTGTGTGTGTGCATCACTCTATGTCTATGGATATCCTTGTTTGTTCCTTGTGGGACTAACCCATGTAGGTATTGAAAGTGCAATTCACTCAAATGGATAGCTCCAAGTGATCTACATCAACATTGAGCGTCCACATCTTCAACATCTACATGAAGTCATCATAGACAAAACCCAAGGTTAGTTCATCCCTCTTAGGGGGGATATCACATCTAGGGGGAGCTTTACTCTAAGACTTGAGCTAAAGCAACTCTAAAGATGTGAACACAACAATGCTTTATGTAAAAGTGGTAACCCCACTTGAGCTTAAATGATGAGTATGACCTATGATCAAGTGTTCTCACTTGACTCCTAAGTCAATATACTCATATATAGATGACCTAGTCATTGCAAATTGCTTGATAGATGCTAGAATTGGTTGTGCATGCCTTGTCACATATTTCATTTGCCATCTTATAGTGTGAGCATGCTGGTTGCATATTTTACTCATTCGAGGACATCCACTTGTTGTTTTGATTGTTCGGTTTTATTTCTTTTTGCCAAGTGGATGGACAAGAATGCCTAAGAACCTCCTCTAGCTATCTATGATTTTCTCGTCTCAAACTCTTTTCATGCTACATCACAAAATTTGATCAAGTCAGATTCGAACCACTCTGTGTGAGGAGCGCTCGGACTCCCCGATTTGTCATAGACTTAAACTTCCAAAACCTCTTTATGATTCTCGGTCTGACCGATACCCCACTTTCGGTCCTACTGAGATCATTAAGTTGATCTAGGTTTTCGATCTCGATGCAACCGATTTGAACTTTTCGGTCACACCGAGTTTCAGTAACTGCTTACAGTTATGAATCTCGGTGCCACCGAGTTGTTCCACTCGGTCACACCGACAGGGTCGGGCTATATATAGTCACAGGCAAAATTTGGAAATTTCTCCGAACCCTTCGCCCGCGCGATAGCCTGCTCTGCCAACGTGGTCTCCAGATTGTCTTCTCACCGCCAGCCGCCTCCAGTCGCTGGTCTCCATCGCCGTCAACGGGAATTCTGCCCCGCCGTTGCCGCCGTAGCGAGTCTCCGCCGAACTAGGGTATGGACTCGATCTTTGTGCTATTCTCCAATCCGATTCTTAGCACATTGTGATCGTCATGATTCTTGCCATGATTGAAACACTCCTATCCAGTCAATACGCTCGTAGATTAGGTTTGATTCGAAATTTTAGGGTTAGGTTTCCGCCGAAACCATCTCGGACCCACCGAGTTGAAAAACTCGGTCCCACCGATTTGGCTTATGCCATTGCACAAGTGAGACTCGGTCTGACCGAGAATTACTTATCGGTGTGACCAATTTTGGAACTCTATGAAACCCTAGCAGTCTCGGTGCCACCGAAATATGACTCGGTCTGACCGAGTTCACTAGTTTAGGTGCCAAAACTGCTTCGGCATCACCGAGTTTAAAAATCGGTAGATCCGAGATGATTTCAGTGGGAAACTAAAACTAAGTTTTGCGATCATTCTTTTGCAAAAATCTCTGCATTTTGTGATGCTCATCTATTCTACCTCATCTATAATCTGTTCACAGGGTCAGCAGTCAGCTTGTTCATCATGTCAGACCAGAGTGACAGCCAGAACATGTCAGAAGAGCAGGTGCAGATGAGTTAGGGCACTAGTCCCTCAAGTTCTTCAGATGATGGCAGCAGGAGTACTCCTAGCAATTTGCCAAAAGCTGCCACCAGACAAAGGAAGAAGAGAACTTCTGATTCTGAAGATGAAGATTATGTGGCAGAGGAAGAGGCCACATCAAAGAGAGTTGAGCCAGCTCAAGGCACAAAGCCAGGTTTGAAAATCAAAAGGCCAGCAGGCAGGCAGCCCATGTCAAAGGCAAGAGCTTCAACTGAAAAGCCTGCACCCAAAGAGCCAGTTGCTGCTGAAGGCAAGAAGAGGAAGGAAAGGGTCAAGAAGACCGTGGCCAGAGTGCTTGGAAAGGCTTCCATCATGGAAGAGGAAGAGGAAGAAGAGGTAGCTGCACCAGCACCTAAGGCACCCAAGCTGATGGGTGATGCTATCAAATCAGGGGCTGCTGCATCTAAGCCCAAAGAAGCACCCAAAGCTGCCTCCAAGCCAAAACCAAAGAGGAATACAAGGAACATACCTGCAGTTGAGAAGAACAAGGCCCCAGTGCCTGAGACTGTTGCTGAAGAAGAGGATGAAGAGCAAGTTCTTAGAAAGCTCAAGCCCAAGATCCCAGACCACAACGATGCTCATCCTGTGGCTGAGGATATGAAGCTCAGGAGAGACTCAGGGCTGAGGAAGTGGAGAGAAGTAGACCCGTATGCTTCAAGGAGGAGGACTGCTGTGGACTACAGATTTCACACCAAGGAGCAGCAAGATTTCTATGAGACAGTGCTGCTTGATAAGAAGCCAATAGTCTGTGATATGAGATGGGTTGACTGGCAATACATCAAGGACAATGAGGAACACTACCCTGGAGTGTATGACAGCTTTAGTGCTTGTGGAGTTGCAGACTTTGTTGGGCAGAATCTCACAAAGTGGAACGAGGAGCTCATTATGCAATTCTACTCCACGGCACATTTTTATCCAGATGGTAGGATCACTTGGATGTCTGAAGGTACGAGGTACCAATCTACTGTTGAGGAATGGGCAAAGTTGATCAATGCCCCAGAGGAGCAAGCAGATGACTTGGGCATTTATGCCAAGAAAAAGATGGATCATAACTCAATGTCCAACATGTACAAGGAAATTCCCAATGAAGCTCTTGACACCTTCAAATTTGGGTATGTACATTACCTTCTGTCAGGCTGCCAACTATAAATTGGATATTGAGGCACACTCTCTTGCCCATGTCTGGAGATCACAAGATGATCAGAGGCCATGCAATCAACTTGCTTCATGTCTTTGATGTGCCACAGAAGTTCAAGGTCATGAGCCTCATAGTAGAAACTATCAAGAGGACTGCAGCAAATCAGAAGAGGAGCTGTGGATATGCCCCTCAGATTCAGGAGCTCATCAACTCTAAGATGGGCACGGGCATATATTTAGTGGACAAGGAACACCTGCCCATCCGTCCAGATTTTGAGGACAATCAAGTTGTCATGACTGAGAATGAGCCATCGTCTGCCCAAGCACAAGCAAAGAAGGAGAAGGCAAGAAAGGAGAAAGCTGCCAAGATGCCAACTCAAGAGGAGGCATCTGAGTACTTCTTGAAAACCAAACAAGAGCAGCTTGGTTACCTGATTGCATCCACCCTGCGGATTGAGAAAGGACTAGCCACCCTAACTCAGAACCAGGCAAGCCTAGAGAGAATCATGGAACAAAAGTTCTGTGACTTGGATGTCAAGGTAACAGAGATTCAGACTGTAGTGGAGCAGCTCCAAGATGACATGCAGGAGAGGAGAGGCAGGACTACAACTGATGCCTTTGCCAGAGTGCCAAGAGGTCCGAGGTCGTTTGCAGTGCCAGTTCCTGACACAACAGCAACTGCCTCAGCTCCAGCCACAGCCTCAGTTCCACCAGCTCCAGCATCTACTTCAGCTCCAACTCCAGCGTCTACTTCAGCGTCTACAGAAGCCTTCGTCCTTGGAGTGATCCGGACTCCACCACCACCTGAAGATCAAGCCTGAGCGTCGATCTAGTACTATGCATTTTCTAGGAACTTTTTGGTAACTTGTTGCCAAAGGGGGAGAAAAATGTATAGATCATAGGCTTCAAGAGAGAGAGTGTTGCCTTTTTCTCTCTTGCTTTATTTGGTGGTTTTTCGAACTTTGTTTGCTTTTGAGTGCTTGAGATACTACGTCATTATTTGTGAGACATTGATGATCATGTGTTTGATCATAAGCTACACTTAATGCTTGATGAATGCTATTATCTTATCTATCTTATGTGTCATTCACTATTCTTGGTGATGAGTGCATGTATTTCATTCTTATCATTTTAAGCGCTCCACCAAGATGTATGTGACATGGAAGAGTAACCCATGACTCTAACTCTTTGTGCATTTGCAGTCCAAAGCAAATTTTAAATATGCACAAATTTAGGGGGAGCTCTTACTTGTCACGTACTTCTCAAAGCGACGATATATTTCATGCTTATTATCATTTGTCGAAGCTTTGATCTATATGTTGTCATCAATTACCAAAAATGGGGAGATTGAAAGTGCAACTATCCCTAGGTGGTTTTGGTAATTCATAACAACATATAGCTCATTGAGCTAATGCTATTCCAAGATGATTATTTCAGGAAAGCTCAATGATTGGCATGGCATGGATGTGAAAGTGGAACCCTCAAAATGCTAAGGACAAAGGATTAGCTCAAGCTCAAAAGCTCAAGACTCTTCATTTTACATTTTAATGATCCAAGATCACATTGAGTCTTTAGGAAAAGCCAATACTATCAAGGAGGGATGAGGTGTTGCTTATGAGCCTCTTGCTTCATGTGCTTAGTGATATGCTCCGAAACCCTCAACTACTTTCCCATATCCACATATGACCAAAACCCTAAGCCAAACTCGGTCCTACCGATTCTTCCTATCCGGCGCCACCGAGTTTCATTTGTCATAAGCCACTGCCAAACCCTAGCAAATCGGTTCTACCGATAGGGATCTCGGTCTCACCAAGATGGGGTTGCAAACTCTCTGTTTCCCTTTCATAACTTTTCGGTCTCACCGAAAGAGCGAATCGGTCCCACCGAGATTGCAATGTAAATTCAGTGTTTCCTTTTTGTAACTTTTCGGTCTCACCGAAAGAGCAAATCGGTCCCACCGAGTTTGCCTGACCAACTCTCTGGTTAGCTAATTACCAAATTCGGTCCCACCGAGTTTGTGTAATCGGTCTCACCGAGATTACGTTATGCCCAAACCCTAACCATATCGGTCCTACCGAGTTGCATGTCAGTCCCACCGAAAATCTCTAACGGTCACTAGGTTTACCTTTCCGGTCCGACCGAGTTTGTTGATTCGGTCCCACCGAGATTGGAAAACTATGTGTAATGGTTGGATTTTGTGTGGAGGCTATATATACCCCTCCACCTCCTCTTCATTCGTGGAGAGAGCAATCAGAACACATACACAATTCCAACTCATATGTTCTGAGAGAGAACCACCTACTCATGTGTTGAGACCAAGATATTCCATTCCTATCATATGAATCTTGATCTCTAGCCTTCCCAAGTTGCTTTCCACTCAAATCTTCTTTCCACCAAATCCAAATCCTACGAGAGAGAGTTGAGTGTTGGGGAGACTATCATTTGAAGCACAAGAGCAAGGAGTTCATTACCTACACACCATTTGTTACTTCTTGGAGAGTGGTGTCTCCTAGATTGGCTAGGTGTCACTTGGGAGCCTCCGACAAGATTGTGGAGTTGAACCAAGGAGTTTGTAAGGGCAAGGAGATCGCCTACTTCGTGAAGATCTACCGCTAGTGAGGCAAGTCCTGTGTGGGCGATGGCCATGGTGGGATAGACAAGGTTGCTTCTTCATGGACCCCTTGTGGGTGGTTGCTTCTTCGTGGACCCTTCGTGGGTGGAGCCCTTTGTGGACTCGCGCAACCGTTACCCTTTGTGGGTGGAGCCCTGTGTGGACTCGCGCAACCGTTACCCTTTGTGGGTTGAAGTCTCCATCAACGTGGATGTAGGATAGCACCACCTATCCGAACCACGGGAAAAACATCCGTGTCTCCAATTGCATTTGAATTCTCCAAACCCTTCCCCTTACATTCTTGCAAGTTGCATGCTTTACATTCTGCTGCCAATATACTCTTTGCATGCTTGCTTGAATTGTGTGATGATTGTTTGACTTGTCCTACAATAGCTAAAATCTGCCAAGAACTAAAATTGGGAAAAGGTTAAGTTTTTATTTGGTCAAGTAGTCTAATCACCCCCCCCCCCTCTAGACATACTTTCGATCCTACAGATGACCAATGGCAAGCTGCTTTCCATCAAGTGGAAGGCTTTCATGGAGTTACTTGATGTGGTGGATCACGGGCTTGAGACTCCTGTCGGTTTCCGCCCTCACCGCAATGCTACGTCCACCCACAAGCAAGCCCTTTGGCCCTACTGCACTATGAAAGTTCACCCAGTAACTGAGAACAAGACCTATGAGCTGTCTCCGTATCTGGACATTCTTCATCACATATTCCGTGAGACTCTCTTCCCTCGAATCGGGAATCTGGATATGGTCCACTCTTACCTCGTGGACATGCTCCTTTTCTGTCAGCATGAGAAGGAAGCACGCACTAGAGAGAGCCTAGATATTTCTCATGTCATGTGGTCTGAACTTCTCTCTGCCGTGTCTGAGCGCAAGTGCCCGATATATGGTCCATTCATCATGAGGCTCATTGAGAGGGCCTGGGCACAGACCTATCCCAGAGTGTTGCTAGAGACTAGAGACTTGGTTTCTCATGAGATCAAGCGTCTGAGGAAGAAGGACAATTGGGTCACCCCAGCGCCTCATACAGGGGGTCCGTCTGCTGCTGCTGCTACTGCTGCAATGGAGACCGAGGGTGGGGCAGCCACTAATGATCACGAGGAGGATATTGGCCCCTCTAGTGCTAAACCCTCGTGGGCGAAGAAGCTTAAGCACAAGTTGAAGAAGCTTTTCTGCATGGAGTCTCATGGTCAGTACATGACTCATGTGGCGGAGAAGCATGCCAGGATGCGCCACAAGGAGTTCATGCATCAGTTTGGGGCGACAGTTGCCAGTGGTTCTGAGGGTCAGATCACTGAAGAGGAGGAGTGGATTCATCAGCACTGCCCTTGGACCGACTCTGACGCCGAGCAATTTTCGACCAACGACAGAGATGCAAACGATCACGCTGAGATTTGATGTTTCGAGATCCTCAGTTTGCCATCACCTGGAGTTGTAGCATCGCTCTTGTCCCTTTTTGGTGTCTCGCTGCCAAAGGGGGAGAGAGTGTAGGGATTTGTGTCGTGCTTTGTGTTTGTCGTCTTGTGTTTTCTTGTGTGTTCTCTCGGTGTCTTTGTTTGGTTTGGTTTGGTGCCCGTGAGACCTAACTTCTAGACATATGGTGTGAGACATATGCTCCCTATCGCTACCTTATTACTTATGTCTATTCAGTACTGTAGTTTATTATGAGTTGCATGCTTGTCCTGTTATATTCTCTTCTCTCATATATCTTGTGCTTAGAATTGTGCTTAGAATTGTTGGACTATAAAATATAGGGGGAGTGTTGATCCGGATGTGTGTGTCTTGCTTTCCGAATGCTCCTCTAACCAGGTGCACACATTCTGGGGGAGCCCGTCTATATTTTCTAGTTCTTAGTTTTCTTTCTTTTATTTCTTTTCCTTGCGCAAATCCCTAGTTGTCATCAATCCACCAAAAAGGGGGAGATTGTTACGGCATATCTCTCTCAAGGTAGTTTTGGTGATTGATGACAACATGTTTGCGGACTAATCATGTGCTTTGAATAGTTCACAGATTCACCCCTGGCACGAGACGTTTCCTTCCCTTCGGAGTGTCCTTCAAGACGGTGTAGCTCTTTCGTTTCTCTCTCGGTGGACTAGTTGCGTAGAGGGCACCGTACTATCAAGAGGGGGTCCACTGGGGTTTTGCATGGGTGGAATCAACACGTACACATCAGCTTCTCACCCTCTGAGCTAGTCCATTCCTTTGAAGAGGTCTCTCCACTTTTCCTTGTCTTGTCTAGGTCCCAGCGGTAGTACCGCGCAACCCAGCCGTAGTACCACTAAGGAGACACAAGCGGCAGTACCGCTCCACAGCGGTAGTACCGCCCTTGTCTCCACAGCAGTAGTACCACTGGGGTGCCCGGCACCACCGCCTCATCCTCAGCCTCATTGGAGAGATTCTCTCTCTCTCTCTTCAGTGTCCCAGCGGTAGTACCGCACTACCAGCGGTAGTAAGACCGAAGGGTCACAAGCGGCAATACCACTCCACAGCGGTAGTACCGCCCGTGACCCTGCTGCCGTAGTACCGCTGGGCTGTCTGGCTCCTACCGCCTCGACTCGAGGGGTCTTTTTCTTGTGTCGGGTTTTGCGGCACTAGTTGCGGTTGTAGAGGCGGTAGTACAGTTTCAGGAGCGGTAGTACCTCCCCTACCACCGCGGTAGTACCGTGTTGGGTCCTATTCCCTACTAGTCTCCTCTGCGCAGCAGTACTGCTAACCTAGCGGTAGTACCTCCCTGTGCGGGGCTGGTTGGTGGGGGGCAATGGTTGGATTGTTGCCCCCACTATAAAAGGGAGTCCCCTTCTTCTCTTTGACCCACCTCTTCCTCCCCCAAGCTCCATTTATTGCTCAAGCTCCATTAAATGCTCCAAGCTCCATTTTCGCCCGATCTATCTCTCTAGCCAATCAAACTTGTTGATTTGCTCGGGAGTGGTTGAGAAGGCCCCGATCTACACTTCCACCAAGGGATTTTCGATGCCCCCACTCATCCCTAGCGAATCTTGTTACTCTTGGGTGTTTGAGCACCCTAGAGGGTTGAGGTCACCACGGAGCCATAGTCCATTGTGGTGAAGCTTCGTGGTTCTGTTGGGAGCCTCCGATTAAGTTGTGGAGATTGCCCCAACCTTGTTTGTAAAGGTTCGGTCGCCGCCTTCAAGGGCACCAATAGTGGAATCACGGCATCTCGCATTGTGTGAGGGCGTGAGGAGAATACGGTGGCCCTAGTGGCTTCTTGGGGAGCATCGTGCCTCCACACCTCTCCAACGGAGACGTACTTCCCCTCAAAGGGAAGGAACTTCGGTAACACATCCTCGTCTTCACCGGATCCACTCTTGGTTATCTCTTACCTTTACTTATGCAAGCTCTTTAGTGTTACTTCTCTTGCTTGCTTGTTTGCTTGTTGGTATTGCATCATATAGGTTGCTCATCTAGTTGCACATCTAGACAACCTACTTTGATGCAAAGTTTAATTTGATAAAGAAAAGTTAAAAATTGGTAGTTGCCTATTCACCCCCCCTCTAGTCAACCATATCGATCCTTTCAAGTGGGACTAATGCCCGTAAGATCATCAAGAGTATATCCAATAGCAGCATGTTAATCTCTCTTCTTCCTGCTGTGAAAGGTTAGCACTAATAATAACAGGATATATCTTCTTTTCATCAAGATAAGCATATTTCAGAGTATCAGGTAGTGGTTTAAGCTCAAACATAGGATCACCCTTGGGTGGAGGAGGATCCCCTAAGATTTCAACAGGCAAATTATGTTTCAAAATAGGTCCCTGCTTAAAGAATACTTCATCTATTTCCCTTCTTTCATTCATAAACATATCATTTTCATGGTCTAGCAAATATTGTTCTAAAGGATCATTAGGAGGCACAACAATAGAAGCAAGACCAATAATTTCATCTTTACTAGGAAATTCTATATCTTGGGTTTGTCTGCGAAATTTAGCAAAATTAAATTCATGAGACATATCCCCTAAACCAACAGAAACAATATCCTTTTTGCAGTCTATCTTAACATTAATAGTATTCAAGAAGGGTCTACCAAATATAATGGGACAAAAGTCATCTTGTGGGGAACCAAGAATAAGAAAATTAGCAGGATATTTAACCTTCCCACACAATACTTCAACATATCTGACAATCCCAACTGGTAAATAGTATCTCTATTGGCAAGCTTAATTGTAACATCTATCTCTTCTATCTCAGCAGGTGCAATATCATGCATAATTTCTTTGTATAAGGAATGAGGTATTGCACTTGCACTAGCACCCATATCACATAAGCCATGATAGCAATGATCTCCTATTTTAACAGAAACAACACACATGCCTACAACAGGTATGTGTTTATTTTTAGTATCTGGTCTAGCAATTCTAGAAGCTTCATCACAGAAGTAAATAACATGCTCATCAATATTATCGACCAAGAGATCTTTAACCATAGCAACACCAGGTTCAACTTTAATTTTCTCAGGGGGTGTAGGTATTCTAGAATTACTCTTACGAACCACAGTTGAAGCTTTAGCATGATCCTTTATTCTAATAGGGAAAGGTGGTTTCTCAATATAAGCGGTAGGAACAATAGGATCAACATTATAAGCGATAGTATTTTCTTCAACTTTAATAGGTCCAACTACTTTTACTTCCATGGGAGGATGATATTTAAACCACTTCTCCTTAGGGAGATCAACATGAGTAGCAAATGATTCATAGAAAGAAGCTACTATCTCAGAGTCAAGTCCATATTTAGTGCTAAATTCACAGAAGACATCGGTATCCATAAAAGACTTAACACAATCAAACTTAGGTGTTATACCTGACTCCTTACCTTCTCGAGTTCCCAATCTTCAGAGTTTCATTTAATTCTTTCCAATAAATCCCATTTGAATTCAATAGTCTTCATCATGAAGGAACGAGTACAAGAAGTATCGAGCATGGAGCGATTATTGAGAGAAAGCCGAGCATAAATTTTTTGAATAATAATTTCTCTTGAGAGCTCATGATTGGGGCATGAATATAACATTGACTTAAGCCTCCCCCAAGCATGAGTTATGCTTTCTCCTTCGTGAGGCCAAAAATTATATATATAACTACGATCACGATGAACCAGATGCATAGGATAAAACTTCTGATGAAATTCCAATTTCAATCGGTTGTAGTTCCATGATCCAATATCATCGCATAGCCTAAACCATGTCAATGCCTTTCCCTTCAAAGATAAAGGGAATACCTTCTTATTGATAACATCCTCAGGCATATCTGCAAGCTTAAAAAATCCACAAACTTCATCCACATAGATTAGGTGCAAATCGGGATGCAATGTTCCATCTCCTGTAAAAGGATTAGCTAGTAGTTTCTCTATCATACCCGAAGGAATTTCAAAGTAAACATTTTCAGTAGGTTCAGTAGGTTGAGGAGAAACTCTTTGCTCTACCGGTCGGGGTGAAGATACCCCGAACAAGCCCCTCAAAGGATTACTTTCAATAGTGTGGTGCGCATCGGTCCTAAACAAACGGTTTTTACCACTTTCGACGACGGCATTTGGAACCATCGCCAAGTGAGTGTGTGCGATAGGGTGTCCTTCCCACACGACCTAGAAATCGTCGGGGATAGGCCCTCCTGGGACCCAGGCCGGGGCCGTGTGCGATCGGGCGAGGCATCGAAACCCAATCATTTCCGTAGGTATGTACATCCCACACGGTGAATCCCATAAATCATTTCCGTAGGTATGTACATCCCAGACGGTGAATCCCAGAAATCATTTCCGTAGTTATGTACATCCCACACGGTGAATCCCAGAAATCATTTCCGTACGTATGTACATCCTGCACGGTAATCCGAGAAAATCATTTCCGTAGGTATGTACATCCCACACGATGAATCCCCAAAAAACATTTCCGTTCGTACGTATATCACACACAGTCAATCCAAGGAATGCGTTTCCGTTCTTATGTACATCCCACACAGTCAATCCAGGGAAAATGTTTCCGTTCGGACGTAAATCTCACACAGTTTTATGTGTAGGCTCGTGTGTAAAAGTTGTAACTATCACACGTGGTCTTCCTTGGTTAACTGTTTGCTTTTATCAACTATATCACACACGATTTGATGAAGAAAACTGTGTGGCATTGGGCTATCCATCGCAACCGCTTTTACTGCTAGAACCGTTTGCAAAGGCAAATGACACATTTAGCAGGTTTATTAGTTTACAATTAATAATTCCAGTATTACGCAAATTCACATTTCATATTGAACAACTGTTTGCCAATTTCATATCAGGCACATAAATATATTATAACATCACAGTACGGTAGCTACATGAAAACAACACAGTACAACATATAGCTAGTTCAACTTCATAAGAAAAGTATATTCATTTCCGTAATCGAGATCATCCAGGCTCGTCTTAGCCACCTCTGCTTTCAGTTCAGTAAGAACCCGTTTTGCACCGGCCAACTGGGAAAGTGCCTCCTCCTTCGCCAACACCATCTTAGCAAAGTCTTTAAAAAAATCTGAGCTCATTCTCCACCTTCAAATTTTTTATCCCGCATCTTGAAATATGCTTCAGCGTTGACAAGACTTTCTCTAAGGCTAGCTGTGTTCACTTCCTCATACATGCTCCAGAGCTTCGTTAGGCACATCTTCAAAGACTGTGGCCACTCTTGATCAACCCACTCTAAGTAAGAACACTTCCGTTCATCCTATAATATTTAAAACTAGATCAGTAACAATTGTAAGGGAAATGAGTTTATAGCAACATACAAAATCACCAATGCTTATTTTGAAAAACTGAAGAAACATGTTAATTATGACATATCTTCTCAAAAAGATCAATGTGCAAATGAAATAATTGGTACTGAGACAACAACCAAATTCTGGAACATCAGAAGCTATAATTAACTACAATGACGCTACAAGTTCTTACTCATGTACAATAAATAACAAATTGAACATTTTATGAGGAAGGTAAATATAAATGATTTGCAACATGCCAGAGCTGCACATGCCAAAAACTTCCTCCTAGTGTCCACAGAATCAAACACAAGTAGCTTCACGCATGGAGATTGATGGTGACAACAAGCAGATAGATCTTTAGCCACCCCGCTCCATTCATTGCCACTGATGGTCTTAGGGAGCTACAAGAGGAAGAAACGACTCAAATCGACCTTTGAGTAAAAATCCTTCATTCCAAGTCATAGCCCAAGAGAGAGAAGAGAGGCATACATGGTTGGTGAAGGAGTAGTCGCAGGAGGAGTAACCGCTGGAGATGTCTTTGAAGAAGACCATGGCGACCCCGGCGGTAGGATGCGAGACAGCGAGAGCGAGGAAGCGGCTATAGCTTAGCAAGGAAGGAAGGAGAAAACAGGGGAAATGTGACTTGTGGTCAGGGAGAAAAGGGGGTGGGGTAGATATTTTGGCGGTAGGCCAAAATTTTGGAAATGTGGAGGGAAACTTTGCGCGAGGTGCCGCCGGACCATTCACTTTGAACGATTGTGTGCATCGCAAACGATTCTTCTGCTTTGCACGCATGGGATGAGTTTGATAATTCAAATTTTGGTGGAAATTTCCCTGGGTACATCATTGCATAATTTAACATCGCTTACAAATTTGGGCTGTCACATCCCTAGAATTTGATTGCAAATAGTTGCACAAGCATCCATGCATCATGTCTAAATTTATTTGAAAGTTGAAAAGGGGATTGTTGAAACCCTAGCACCAAATGAATTTCAACTAGGGTCAAGTTAAATCTTTTCAACGAACCCAAAATGCCCCTCATAAATGTTCATCATTTTTGTTTTGGTCCAGAACCTCTACCAAAAATGGTGCACACTTTTCTAGGACACTCTGGGTTATTGAATTAAATCATACATTATTTGTTCTCGGACATTAAATGCTATAAATAATTTTAAATGTCCAAATGATCCTCAAAGTAAATGAGGGCTGTTGGAAATAATCCAAACAGAGCCCACAAATATTTTCAGGGTTTTTGATACTGCTGTGGCATTTTTATTAAAGCCAAAAAAATTACAGAAATAGAAAAAGAAACAAAAAGAAGAGAGAGAGAGAGAGAGAGAGAGAGAGAGAGAGAGAGAGAGAGAGAAAGGATACCTACCTGGGCTTACCTCCTGTACAGCCCACCTGGACGTCCCAGCTGGCTGGCCCAGCACACCAGGGACATGCCTATCTTCTTCCCCATGCCAGTGCATGATGCAACTCGGTGGCGAGCGCCGACGTCGTGCTTGGCCACCTCCTGCTTGCGGCCGCCTCCCCGACGTCGCCCTGGAGATGCCACGCACCCCCAGGCCCTCTCACTCTCTCCCCGAGCACCTCTCCTCCTCTGGCTCTCTCGCACGAAACCACCAAGCGCTGTCGTCGCTGCCGATGAGCACAACCGCGGCCATCGCCTCTCCCTCGCCTCTCCATGCTGTACAGAGGCTCCGCCTCGACGCCACGGAGTCCCAAGATGAAGAACACGCCTGCAGGACGCCCGAAGTGACGCCATCATCCTCATCCTCGCCGTCAGACACCGGAGATCCCCCTCGCCGCCCGCTCGCTTCAGCCCCTCCCCAAGCTCGCCGACTCGCTCCTCGTGTTCACTGTGAGCTGCTGATCATCCTCCCCTCTTCGTTCTCTCACTTGCACATTGTATCCATCGCGCCCCTCTCGCCCGACTGCGCCGCCGCCTGCACTCGTCGCTGACGTAGCTCCGGTGACCATTTGGTCTCGGGCGCGCGTACAACATGCTCACCACCGTGCGTAGAGCCTCCCTAGCGCCTTGTTGCGCTCGTTTACGCACCACAACACCGATCCCGCGAACACCCGTACACCGGCCACCGCATTAATGCTCGCCGCCGTCGACTCGGGCCACCCCAGCTCCAGCCGCTACATTCATTCGATGCGCCTCACTTCCAGGAGCACGTAGGAGCAAACCGCGCGGCGAATGGCGCCCTGACCAGCGTTTCCCAGCTCGCCGCCACGTCTGGCCTCACCGGTGGCTTAATGCTGGCGGGTTTGACTTTATTTGACCAGGGGTTTGACCATAGTTGACCGCCCTGGGTCGCTGATGTGTGGACCCAGGCCCCTGTTTAATTAGTGTTAGGTGTAGTTAGTGTTAATTAACTTAGCTAATTAGATGAGTCAGTGACATGTGGGACCCGGGCCTTAACTAGTTTAGTTTAGTATTAGTTTAGAGCTAATTAACTCAGGTTAATTAGTTAGACACTGATATGTGGGTCCCAGCCGTCAGGTTTGACCTGGGCTGACGCCTTTGACCTGCTGAGGTCAAGATGACATAATGCGGATGCAATAATCCTTTTCAGGAATTTAAATAAATCTTAAATTATTTGTTATTTCAGAAAATGTCCAAAACTTCTAAAATTCATGGAAATTCAACCATAACTGAGAGTGAAATAAGTTATATATATGAAAAATGATCAGAAAAATCCAAAAAATCTGTTTATGGCATTTTCATGTATGTTAGAGCAACTTGTGTCCTCTATTTAGGACAATTCAATTAAATGGCATTTAAGAAAGCACATATGGAGTTTGAATTTGAACCTAGTGTTCAAACCAACTCCATTTAACTTGTTGCTAGTTGCATTAGGCCAATCAACAACATATTGCCATGTCACATTCATGAATCATATTGTTGCATGGCATTGATTGTGTTTCTTGTTTGTTTCTCGGTGGTTGTTGCCTCTCGATAGACGTGTTCCGACGACGTGATCGATGACACTGATGAAGAGTTATATCATCTTCAGAAGTGCCAGGCAAGCAAAACCACCTTGTTCATTCTTATACAATCCCATTCACTCGCTCCTGCTCTCTTTTACTACATTAGGACAACAACGATTCAACTGTTACATGCTGCGGTAGTTGAACCCCTTTCCCCTGCATGACCTGTCATTGCCACAGTAAATAGATGAAACCCACTAGCATGAGTAGGAGTTGTTTGAGCCCTGATGTGCCTACTCATTCATGCTTGTATGTCATGCCTGCTATTGCTTAGAGTTGTGTCAGGTCTGATTCATCAGGGATGAATTGGAAAGTTGTGAACATGTCCTACTGTGTGTGAGCTAAGTGTGTTGAACACGATTTGGTAAAGGTATCGATGAGAGGCCATGTAGGAGTACATGGTGGGTTGTTTCATTGGAACCATCCTTAAGCACCGAGATATGTATGTGTGATTTAAGAATCAGTTACTACCATGCATTGGGGCCGAAACCAATGGACCCTCTCAGCTTGTTAACCACCCTAGTTCTCTGTCCAGGAGTTGCAACTAGTTTCTATTGTTTATAGGATATGCGTTGGCGGCTGTGCGTAGCGCTGACCCTAGGGGTGGGCTATGATGGGGTAGATACACCATGGCACAGTGTACCGAGTTTCCCGTTTGGTGTCTCGGGAACCTTGTACACATCGTTCGGGGCCGTATGTGGAAACCTCAGCCGGACTCTCTGCGGATGGAACCTGGATAGGCGATAAACCTGGACTAGAGACTTGAGTGTTTAGGTAGGCCGTGGCCGACACCCTCGTTGGGCTTCCGCTTGAAGGTTGCCGAGTACATGTCGTGTAAACGGCGGTAAGTGGTGAGAGCGTGTGTGAAGAAGTACACCCCTACAGGGTTAACACCATCTATTCGAACAGCCGCGTCTGCGGTAAAGGACTACTTGGTTGCCTATACAGTTCATAGACAAGTGAAAGTGGATACTCTAAAATACGCAAGATAAGTGTGAGTGCTATGGATGGTGTTCTCATAGGGAGACAGGAGCGAATCCATAGTGGTGTATTTATATGGTGAATATGTGGACTCGTGTCCGCCACCTCAAAAGAGTTACTTGCAGTAGTAGTTCAGGTTAGCCACTGAGTCAAAGCTGGCTTGCTGCAGTTAAACCCCACCATCCTTTTGTTGATAATGATGCATATGTAGCTAGTTCTGATGTAAGTCTTGCTGAGTACATTTGTACTCACGTTTGCTTAATTTATGTTTTGCAGAGAGACTTCAGTCTCGCTAGTAGGTCCGCGTGGACTTCGACGTTTAGCTTGATACCTCAGCTACGATCTTGTGCCCTCGGCTGGATCTGGTAGATAGTCAGGCTTCTCAGCCTTTTTCATTTGTAGATGTATGTACTCAGACATGTTAAGCTTCCGCATGTGCTTTGATCTGTATGCTCTGAATGTTGGGTCATGAGACCCATGTTTGTAATATTTGGCTCTTCAGAGCCTAATGAATAAATACTTTGAGTCGTAGAGTTTTGTTGTGATGCCATGTTGTATTTACACATATCGAGCATATTGTGTGTATGATTGAAATGCTTGCTATGTGTGGGATCCGACAATCTAGTTGTTTATCCTTGGTAGCCTCTCTTATGGGGCAATGTAGTCTTGTTCTTCCATGATCCATAGTAGTCCGCTACAGCCCGATTCACCGGAGTCCTGCTAGCCCAGCACTACTGTTCGGGAACACTTAGACTGGCCGGCATGTGACTCGGCAGTTCTTTCCCACGTGGAGGGGAGTACGACTGTACGAGGGTTTACTGGTACGTCTGCCATCGCCGGAGAATAACAGCAGGTGTGGGTGAGTAGAGGGATGGCTAGGCCAGCGATGGGAGTACGGTGGGGCGGTGAGGCCTGCGCGGCAGCACAGCCAGCCGCGGGGTGGAGAGAGCAGACAGTCCCGCCGGCGCGTCAACCTTTTTTTAGGAAAGCCTCAAATCTGTGGAAAACATCAAACATCCCATTTGCCATTATTTCTAATAATTTACAGCCCATTTGCTAATTCTTAAGGATATTTTTGGAGCCCATATTCTTTTTATTAGCATTACAGCCCATATTGTGGCCACGGTTAAAAAATTATACGAAATTTTGTATATTTCGGTGCGGTCTGAACTGTTTTTAATCCCGAAATTTCGAGTCACATTCAAACTGATTTTAAAAATAAATGTATATCAATATAAAATCCAACAAATTGTCCACGCATAAAATTCAATGCAATTTAAAATCTCGAAAGGAAAAAAAGAAATTTGAAACTAATTGCCAGTTTGATGTGTTTTAAAAATGTACAACCCATTTCTCATTACTGATAGGCCATTTTCTCGGCCAGCCGAATGAAGCTCTCCTCGTCTTGAAACATTTGCAGCCCAACAGGGCTGACAAAGCGACATGCTTGGCAAATCACAAAAAAAACTGGGCTGTGGCCGTGGACCCAGCTATGGCCATGGACCCAGCTGTCAGCCTCTCCACGTACAGTACTCTTCCGATGGAAGTCGGTCGTTGACCACATTGACTACGCCGCGCCGAGAGCACCAAGGCGGTGGACGACGGCGAGGCCTAGGAAGGGGACGACGCGGAGCCAGGGAAGACATGGAAGTGGATGCCCACGCGGAGAGGAGTACGAGGGTTCACTGGTTCGACTGCGGTGTGAGGCTACCGTCACCGCATAATAACATGGGGTGTGGGATGGCCTGGCGAGCGGTGGGAGCAGTAGGGGACGGTGAGGCCTACGCGACATCACAGCCGGCCACGGGAGGCAGGAGCACGCGACACGACCGACGCTGGTTTGGGCGGCTGGAGCAAGAAGACTAGAGGTTGAAGAAGCACTACTGCCGTTGGATGAACATCGTACGGTAACTGGAGCTAGAATCGTTCATATTGACTAAGTTGACAAAGCCCTCCATCCTTGTCAACTTGGTAGGCCCACAAGTCAGCCTCCCACGATGCTGGGTTCCAGCTGGCAGGGGGAGTATTCATTTTTTGTGCATAATAAGGAGGCACTTCCTTGCGTGCGAAGATAGCTGGTGGGTCCGACCTGTCAGCGGGGGCACATTTTTTTTCATGAAATACAGAGGCCCTTCCGGTGGGTCCCAGATGTCAGGTGGAGGAATCAAAGACTTGAGAAGGCGTACAGAACAAGCAAGTGTACCAATAAAGAGACATTGCTGAGTTTTAGAAAAAAAGAGAGACGTGCTCCTGTAGCTGGTTCGAATACAAATCTAGACTATGACTATATATGGAGCTATGCTACTCTGCAAGTAATGAAACTGACGTGCTCCTGTTCTCTACTTACCCTGCCTAGGATCAGAAGCTCTGGCCGCAGCAACCATGTTGCTGGCTGCTCGTCCACCTGCTCGTCATCAGGAAACAACCAAATATGCGCCAAGTCGCCACCCGTACCACCGCCTATGGGTCTCATCACACCCCCGCCGGTTGCTCATCGCAACCCGCTGCCGTTGGTGTGGTGGCACTGCTGCAAATCACACAGAGTCATCCGTCGCGTCTCAACCACAATCCTCAACCCCGGCCGAGTCTTCTACAAATGCACGAATCATGGGGTAATAATATGTTTAAGTGTTGTTCTTCCGCTTTCAGTTGCTGATTTTTTTAATAGTTTGGTTGATGATCTTCCAATTTGATTTGTGCAGAAAAGGGAAGATTCATGTGATTTATATTTCCGGGAAGTTGCTGATGTGGGGGAGTGCAAGCTGATTATTTGGTTAGTCGAGGAATCCCAATACTACCAGGTTGGGTGTTGGACAAGTAACTGAAGGAACGGCAGAAGAGGAAGATGCAGAGCAGAAGGTTAAAGATGCAGTTCCTCTGATCATGACCAAGCAACAGCTGTTGAATGGCCTTGATAGCAATGAGGAGATGAAAGAGCTTGTGAAGATAATGGGCAAAATTGATGTGCTCTGTAGGATGATTGTCTCTTTATTTGCAGTGTATGTAGCACTCGTGATGTATTCAGTGGCTATGACATGAGCACTTTGCTAAAACTAGTAATGAATGAAACCTGTGTAGCAGGCTGGGCTTAGTGTTGTGAACATCTAATGGTTTCTATTAATGGAAATCAGGGGGTATCCCCTTTTGCTCATAAATAAATAAATAAATAGCAGAGTCCCTTTTGGTAATAAATAAATAAATTAGTAGAGGACCTGTCGGGTTAGCTTTGTTCTCATTCGAAGATGTCGAGCAAATTGCAGTCCAACAACAAACTATGTCTTCAAATTCAAGTTTCACAGCCAAATATGAGTACAACTAAACAACAATGTCATCATGTTTTAGTCGTCATACAATCACCAAACACAAATCAACATACATAACAAGTGATGTTCTCACAGGAAAATACTAAACAACATGTTCATCAGGTTTCAGTTGTCATAGAAAATACAATTTCACATAGTAGATAACAAACGTCTTCTGACAGGAAAATACGAAAAAAGTAATGTAATCATCATCCGCAGCAGCAGCGTCAACATCTTCGCCATGTGTATCAGTCTGAATCATAATTCCCCACTGTGTCACCTTCTTCTTCGTCCTCAACGTCCTCGGACGTTGGCTTCTTCTTGATCAACTCTTGTATGTCCACAGCACGACAGGCAATCTTTTCGCCGGCGTCATTGACGTGATGGTTCTCAAAGATATTTTTTTGACCTGAAACTGTAGGATATGGACCCCACAGTAATTTTATTGCTCCCGGAAAAAGGTTACATATGTACACAACTTACAAGGTCCAAGAGACCCAAAAAAGAAAAAAGAGGGAAAAACAACAAGCTCACCTCAAGGTGGCAAAAAGGAGATCCATCTAAGCAGATCCTCTTTGAACTTAGGCTTAATCCTATGAACCAAGAGGGAAATGTCTAGAAGAAAAGAAGACCTCCATCTACGAAAAGAGGGTCTAATATTCCTGAAAACCCTATCATTCCTATCATTCCAGATGTTCCAGCATGCCAGGAAAACCACTTCAGAGAAGAAAGGCTTGGTAAAATCCCTTCTAGCATGATAAGCAATGGCAATTATATCATCTCCAGCCATCCAGTTGATTTGAAGATAATTCCAGACCCTACAACTGAAGTTACATTGAAAGAATATGTGATCTCTATCCTCCTTGGTGTGTGTTGGACAGAGTACACAGAGGTTTGATTCAGATACATTCTAGTGCCTTCTCTCCAGCATATCCTGAGTGTTCAGCCGATCCATAATCAACATCCAGGCAAAGAACTTGATTCTCAAAGTGCAGCAGCTAGGCCACACCCAGGACAGAATTGGGTTGGGCACAATGTGTTTATGCAAGAAGGAGTAGTATTTCTTGGCAGAATATCCCTTGCCATCCTCTTTCCATACCCACGTATCATTGAGCTGAGGGTTATGGTTTGAAAGCAAAAGCAGGTTTTGCAAAGACTGCAACTCTCCAAAAGCTCTCTCAGAGAGGGGTAAATGAAATAAGGAAGTGAGCTCAGTCGATTCAAAAACCTCAGCAGCAGAGATAAGGGGATCAATAGCAAACTGTCACAGCCCTAGCCTTAGCCTTTGCTTGACCTTGCATGATCATCATGTCATCATGTTTAAGTTTTATGAAACTCTGAAATGGGGATGATCAATCCCTAGAACAAATGCAATTCAAATAGTTTCAAATAAAAATATTTTCAATGAACTCAAAATGCCTTTTAAAAATGTTCATCATCTCTGGTTTAAGGTGGAAGCATCTACCCAAGATGATTTGCATTTTGCTGGACACATTTGGGCTTTGAATTAAATCCCTAGGTATTTGAATTTGGGCATTTAATCATTATAAATATTTTAAATGCTCGAATAATCCTGGAAACAATTTTGGGCAGTCGTAAATATTTCAAATAGAGCCCAAAATATATCCCAAGATTTATGGAAATGAGTTAGTATTATTACTAATTCCTAACATATCAAATAAATAGAAAACAGAAAACTAATAGAAGGAGAGAGAGAGTTTCCTTACCTGGCGGCCCAGCTGGCCCAGCCAGCCCACCAGGGGCACGGGCGTCTTCTTCCCCGCGCCAGCGCACGAAGCAGCTCGTTGGAGTGCGCTGACGCCGCCCTGGCCAGCTATTGCTTCCACCGCGACGCCCCGGCTCTTCTGAACGCGCCACGGAGACACCCTCGACCCCCTGCGTCTCTCCCCTCTCGCTCTGGACCCCCTCCCCCGCCTCTGCTCTCTCGCACGCGCACGGCCGAGCGAGACCGTCGCCGCCGCTTGCCCTCACCGCGTCCACCGTGTTCCCCGAGCCTCCCCGAGCTATCCCCGAGCTCCGCCACCTCGTTCCCTACCTCCTCACCGAGCCAAGCTACCGGAAGGGCCCCGAAGCGCCACCCCCGCCGCTTTTCCCCTCCTCGGCCACCGAGGATCGCCGCCGTCGAATTGCCGCCGTCTCCGCCTCCCCGAGCTCACTGAGACCGTCTCCGACCCCGCTGTGAGCTCCGCCATCTTCTCCCCTGCTCCCCGCGCTCGTACGCACCCTCTAGCCACCTCCACTACCGGAGCCGTGAGCTCCCACCCGCCGGCCATGTCACCGCCGTGGCTAGAGCCCACACACGTCGCGTCTGAGCACATTTTCATTCTCACTGCGCCCCTAGGAACCCGTAGACACCACCAGCTCGCCCGAAGACGCCCCATAGCGTCGTTTCCGTCAATGTCCGAACTCCGGCCGCCGCGGAACTCGACGCCGTCAACGTATCCGGCCACCGTGTGACTAACTGATGGCACCATTGGATGCACGCGAGTGCCAGCATCCCATAGCTGCAAACCACGCTCAAAACCATCACATGTAGCTCATTCCCGAGCAGACTCCGCCACAGCTTGAGGTCGCCGCCAGCCAAACTCCGGCATGCCGATGTGGCGGCGTAATTAGTGCTAATCTCTGTTAATTACCCATCCTAACAGACACTGACATGTGGGTCCCCGAGCCTAATTAGGTTAGTCTAAATATCCTGCTTAAATTAGTGCTAATCCTACGGACCCCACGTATCAGCTTGGCTTTGACTTAGTCAACGTTGACCGGGCCCACCTGTCGGCGACCTAACTAGCCCAGGGTCACTGACCAATGGGTCCCGCAGGTCAGGTTTGACCTGGCCGACCAGTTGACCCGCTGACATCACCCTTGCGCAATGCTAACACAGTAAAGCTTTTCTAGGATTTTAAATAAATCAGAAATGATTTATTTATTTCAGAAAATAGCTAAAACTTCTAAAAATCATAGAAAATAATCTATAACTCCAAATGAAATAAATTATATATGAAAAATTATCAGAAAAATTCAAGGAATCTGTTTATGGAATTTGCATGCATGTTTGAACAACCTAGGGTTGCTGTACAGGGCAATTTGCATAATTAGCATTTAAATAAGCACATATGGAGTTTCAATTTGAACCCTTGGCTCAAACCAACTTCATTTAATATGATTGCTAGTTGCATTAGCTCAATAAACAGCATATTGCCATGACATTATCATGCATCATAATTTTTGCATTGCATTGATTGTGTTCCTCTTTGTTTGCCAGTATTTGTCCCCTCTCGATAGACGTGGTTCCGATGATGAGTTCGATGACACCGATGAAGAACTATACTATCTTCAGAAGTGCCAGGCAAGCAAAACCCCCTTGTTCATTCCAATACAATCCCACTCTCTCGCTCATGCTCTCTTTTACTGCATTAGGACAACAACGATCCAACTATTACATGCTGCGGTAGTTGAACCCCTTTCCTCTGCATGACCTGTCATTGCCACAGTAAATAGATGAAACCCACTAGCATGAGTAGGAGTTGTTTGAGCCCTGGTGTGCCTACTCATTCATGCTTGTTTGTCATGCCTGCTATTGCTTAGAGTTGTGTTAGGTCTGATTCATCGGGGATGAATTGGAACAGTGATGAACATGTCCTACTGTGTGTGAGCTAAGTGTGTGAACACGATTTGGTTAAGGTACCGGTGAGAGGCCATGTAGGAGTACATGGTGGGTTGTCTCATTGAAACCGTTCTTAGGAACTGAGTTCTATGTTTGTGATCCATGAAACAGCTACTACCACACATTGGGCCCTGAAATATGACCCCGCTCAACTTACTGACCCCTCTCGTCCTCTGTCCAGGAGTTGCAACTAGTTTCTGGTGTTTATAGGATATGTGTTGGCGGCCGTGCGTAGCGCTGACCCTAGGGGTGGGCTATGATGCGGTAGATACACTGTGGCCGGGTATGCCGGGCGCCCGTTTGGCGTCTCGGGACCCTGTACACATCGTTTGGGGCCGTTGAGGACACCCCGTCCGGATCTCCTTGCGGATGGAACTGAATAGGCGATAAACCTGGACTAGAGACTTGTGCGGTTAGTCAGGTCGTGGTCTACACCCACGTCGGCTTTCGCTTGAAGTCTGCCGAGCACATGTCGTGTGCAGACGCTAAGTGGTGGAAACATGTGTGACGAAGTACACCCCTGCAGGGTATAAAACTATTCGAATAGCCACGTCCGCGGTAAAGGACTTCTGGGTTGCCTATAGCAGTTCATAGACAAGTGAAAGTGGATACTCTAAAACTCGCAAGATAAGTGTGAGTGCTATGGATGGCCTTCTCGTAGGGAGACGGGAGCGGATCCATAGTGGTGTATTGAATGGTGAATATGTGGACTCGTGTGCGCCACCTCAAAAGAGTTACTTGCAGTCGTAGTTTAAGATAGCCACTGAGTCAAAGCTGGCTTGCTGCAGTTAAACTCCACCACCCCCCTGTTGTTACCAATGCATATGTAGCTAGTTCTGATGTAAGTCTTGCTGAGTACTTTTGTACTCACGTTTGCCTAATTTATGTTTTGCAGAGAGACTTCAGTCTTGCTAGTAGTTTCGCATGGACTTCGACGTTTAGCTTGATACCTCAGCTACGATCTTGTGCCCTCGGCAGGATCTAGTAGATAGTCAGACTTCTTAGCCTTTTCCATTTGTAGATGTCTGTACTCAGACATGTTAAGCTTCCGCATGTCCTTTGATTTGTATGCTATGATTGTTGGGTCATGAGGCCCATGTTTGTAATATCTCGCTCCTCGGAGCCTAATGAATGAATACTTGAGTTGTAGAGTTATGTTGTGATGCCATGTTGTATTTACACATATCGAGCATGTTGTGTGTATGATTGAAATGCTTGGTATGTGTGGAATCTGACAATCTAGTTTTTCATCCTTGGAAGCCTCTCTTATGGGGAAATGTAGTCTAGTGCTTCCATGAGCCATAGTAGTCCGCTACAGCCCAGTTCACCGGAGTCCTGCTAGCCCAGCACTACTGCTTAGGACACTTGACTGGCCGGCATGTGTTTCACTTCGTTCCTGTGTCTGTCCCTTCGGGGAAATGTCACGCGGTGACATCCGGAGTCCTGCCTAGCCTGCTACAGCCCGGGTTCCCGTAGTCCTGTTAGCCCAGTGCTACAGCCCGGATTCACACGCTGCTGACCGACATGCTCGATGTGATTCATGTATGCCTGTCCCCATAGGTTAGTGCCGCTTTCGGTTCATGACTAGCCATGTCGGCCCGGGTTCTCTATCACATGGATGCTAGCGACACTATCATATACGTGAGCCAAAAGGCGCAAACGGTCCCGGGCCATGGTAAGGCGACACCCGTGGGAATACCGTGCGTGAGGCCGCAAAGTGATATGAGGTGTTACCCGTGGGAATAGTTTGTGACCTCCTTTCTGCTTACCTCACGTCTTGAATCTCGGGACGAGATTCTTGTTTAGTGGGGGTGAGTTGTCACAGCCCTAGCCTTAGCCTTTGCTTGACCTTGCATGATCATTATGTCATCATGTTTAAGTTTTATGAAACTCTGAAATGGGGATGATCAAGCCCTAGCACAAATGCAATTCAAATAGTTTCAAATAAAAATATTTTCAATGAACTCAAAATGCCTTTTAAAAATGTTCATCATCTCTGGTTTAAGGTGGAAGCATCTACCCAAGATGATTTGCATTTTTGCTGGACACATTTGGGCTTTGCATTAAATCCCTAGGTATTTGAATTTGGGCATTAATCATTATAAATATTTTAAATGCTCGAATAATCCTGGAAACAATTTTGGGCAGTCGTAAATATTTCAAATAGAGCCCAAAATACACCCCAGGATTTATGGAAATGAGTTAGTATTATTACTAATTCCTAACATATCAAATAAATAGAAAACAGAAAACTAATAGAAGGAGAGAGAGAGTTTCCTTACCTGGAGGCCCAGCTGGCCCAGCCAGCCCACCAGGGGCACAGGTGTTGAGGGAGTCCTAGATTAGGGGGTGTCCGGATGGCCGGACTATACCTTCAGCCGGACTCCTAGACTATGAAGGTACAAGATTGAAGACTTCGTCCCGTGTCCGGAAGGGACTTCCCTTGGCGTGGGAGGCAAGCTTGGCGATACAGATATGTAGATCTCCTACCATTGTAATTGACTTTGTGTAACCCTAACCCTCTCCGGTGTCTATATAAATCGGAGGGTTTTAGTCCGTAGGACAACATAGAGAACAACAATCATACCATAGGCTAGCTTCTAGGGTTTAGCCTCTCCGATCTCGTGGTAGATCTACTCTTGTACTACCCATATCATCAATATTAATCAAGCAGGACGTAGGGTTTTACCTCCATCAAGAGGGCCCGAACCTGGGTAAAACTTCGTGTCCCTTGCCTCCTGTTACCATCCGGCCTAGACACACAGTTCGGGACCCCCTACCTGAGATCCGCCGGTTTTGACACCGACATTGGTGCTTTCATTGAGAGTTCCTCTATGTCGTCGCCGTTAGGCTTGATGGCTCCTACGATCATAAATAGTGATGCAGTCCAGGGAGAGGCCTTCCTCCCCGGACAGATCTTCGTCTTCAGCGGCTTCATACTGCGGGCTAATTCACTTGGCCATCTGGAGCAGATCGAAAGCTATGCCCCTGGTCGTCAGGTCAGATTTGGAAGTTTAAACTACACGGCTGACATCCACGGGGACTTGATCTTCGACGGATTCGAGCCACTGCCGAGCGCGCCGCACTGTCACGACGAGCATGATCTAGCTCTGCCGCCGAACAGTGCCCTGGAGGCCGCACCCGCATCGGCTTCGACCCTTAATTCGGAGCCAACTGCGCCAATCGAGGATGGGTGGTTGGCCGCCGCCTCGGGGGCTGCTATCCCAACAGCGGTCGAGCCGAACACCAGCCCCGCACTCCGCGAGACTCGTGACTCCAAGGAGCCGGACTCCTCTCCGGACTCCGAACCCTCCGCACCCCTGCCGATCGAATCCGATTGGGCGCCGATCATGGAGTTTACTGCAACGGACATCTTTCAGCACTCGCCTTTCGGCGATATTTTGAAGACACTAAAGTCTCTCTCTTTATCAGGAGAGCCCTGGCCGGACTACGGTCAGCAAGGTTGGGATACGGACGATGAAGAAATTCAAAGCCCACCCACCACCCACTTTGTAGCCACTGTCGACGATTTAACCGACATGCTCGACTTCGACTCCGAAGACATCGTCGGTATGGACGCCGATGAAGGAGATGATGAAGAACCAGCGCCTATTGGGCCCTGGAAATCCACCTTGTCATATGACGTATACATGGTGGACGCACCAAAAGATGATGACGAGGAGCGGAAGGATGCACCGAAGGCTTGTTCCCTCGAGAAGCAGTCAAAGCGGCGACACAAGCGCCGCCCCAAAACTCGCCTCGACAGAAATAACGATCACACAGACCCAGCGCTGGAGCAGGGGGAACCGCTGCCGGACAACGGCAATCCAGATAATCAAACCGAACAAACAAATTCTATCAAGGATAATGGTCCGGACGACATAACGTCGGACAGGCACCCGGAGCAGCAGAATGCCTGTAAAAGGCTTGTTGCCACCGCGAGGAGTCTTAAAAAGCAGAAGCAAAGGCTCAAGGCTGCGCAAGACACACTCCAAATCAGATGGAGTAAAATACTCAACACAGCATTGAGGTCCGGCGACAATCGCCCCTCCAAGAGCTACCCAAAGCGGAAGTTGCTACCTGAATTCGATGAGGAGGCCTCAGACCCCCCACAACCAAATATCAAAGCAGCCACCTGGCCGGATAGACGACCCCTCTACCAACACACAGCGGCATACAACGCCACTCACAATACAACACGCGACCCATGCGAGGGCTCGCACCCAAAGGACGGCGCAACAAGATCCATCTATGGACCACGCAAGCGCGCCCCAGCATACAATGCAACACAACAAACATCCGAACAACGCGGTACACCCAGCTATAGGGGTGCCGCACACCCCCTATGTTTCACCGATGAGGTACTGGACCATGAATTTCCAGAGGGATTCAAACCCGTAAACATAGAGACATACGACGGAACAACAGACCCTGGGGTCTGGATTGAGGACTACATCCTTCATATCCATATGGCTCGAGGAGATGATCTCCATGCCATCAAGTACTTACCCCTCAAGCTCAAAGTGCCAGCTCGTCACTGGCTTAAAGGCCTCCCCGAAAGCTCCATTGGAAGTTGGGAAGAGCTCGAAGACGCCTTTCGGGCAAATTTTCAAGGGACTTATGTCCGACCTCCAGATGCGGACGATTTGAGTCATATAACTCAACAGCCCGGAGAGTCAGCCCGAAAGCTTTGGAACAAGTTTCTTACTAAAAAGAACCAGATTGTCGACTGTCCGGACGCCGAAGCCTTGGCAGCTTTTAAGCATAGCGTCCGTGACGAATGGCTCGCCAGACACCTCGGCCAAAATAAGCCGAGAACGATGGCCGCATTAACAAGCCTCATGACCCGCTTTTGCGCGGGTGAGGACAGCTGGCTAGCCAGATGCAGCACCAGCGACCCCAGTACATCTGAACTTAGAGATGGAAACGGAAAATCACGGCACAACAGCAATAACAAACGCCGGAATAAAGAAGATAGCATGAAGGGAACAGCAGTAAACGCCGGATTCAAAAGCTCTCGGCCAGGTCAAAAGCCGCCCTCTAAAGGCACCAGGGATGAACTGTCCAGCCTCAACAAAATTCTGGACCAAGTATGTCAGATCCATAGTACCCCTGGTAAACCTGCTAATCATACCCATAGAGAATGTTGGGTCTTCAAGCAGCCCGGCAAGCTCAACGCCGTACACAAGGGGGGGGGGGTACACCAAGTGAAGACGAGGACGAGCCTCACAAGCAAGACACTGGGGAACAAAAGAAATTTCCACTAGAAGTCAAAACAGTGAACGTGTTACACGTGATCAAGGGAAAAAACAACGCGACACTCCCAGGAAAATATACCCAAGCGCCTGTCACCGCGAAGTCCTGCCACTGGTCGTCTCAACCGATCACTTTCGACCATCGCGATTACTCAGCAAGTATCCGACGCGCAGGATGGGCTGCCCTGGTATTAGACCCAGTAATTGGCGGATATCACTTCACACGAGTCTTGATGGACGGTGGCAGCAATCTAAACCTAATATATCAGGATACAATCCGCGGGATGGGGTTAGACCCAACAAAAATTCGCCATAGCAATACTACCTTTAAAGGAGTAACGCCAGGCCCAGGGGCTCATTGTACGGGCTCCCTCCTACTACAAGTTATATTCGGCTCCCTCGATAACTTCCGCCGCGAGCATTTAACCTTCCACATCGCTTCATTCCAAAGTGGCTATCAAGCACTACTCGGACGTGAAGCTTTCGCTCGCTTTAATGCAATACCACACTATGCCTCCCTCACACTCAAGATGCCCGGTCCACGTGGCATCATTTCAGTGAACGGAAATATCAAGCGATCTCTACACGCCGAAGAGAGTGCGGCTGCCTTGGCAGCCGCACACTAAAGGCGCCCGGACCAGCGAAAGCATCCAATAGGTCGTCAAGACCTCAGACACAACTAATCAAGTCTGGCGCCGCTATTTATACCGAATAAATGGTCACACCCCTATTTGTCAATACAAGGGGCTCAACGCGCGCAGACAAGTGGCAATTTCTTCTCATCTTGAATTATACATGGTTTCTTTAAAAACTATCTTTTTGCACGACTACTTTTTCACCTAAATTCCTCTCTTTTACAGACGATCATCGTGCTACACCCGTCCAGGATACGGCACAACGGAGACACAGGCGCAGACGTGCAGCAGGGACCCGCTCCAAGGATTCTTTTTAGATTAAGACCCTGTGTAAATCTTTTTTACTGTCTCTTGTTGATACATATCCACCATTGAGAAGGATGCTGACGTCTTGGCATGTGGCCACGCCAGAACAATGCACGTACCTGGACACAAGGGGCTTCTTACAAAGGCCATTATTTCGGCCCGGTTTATACCACAAAGACCGAATACCTTAGGGAGTGTTCGGCGTCGCGAGTTTGGCCCTATATGCATCAGCTCCGAATCATTGTCTTTGGTGAAATGTTAGGTTTGCCCAGCTCCTGTGTTCTGGTGCCTTATGTTCCGCTTTACCGGCTAAGGTAGCACCAGGAGAACTACTTCAATTGTGCCCTAGTTCATCCGGACGAGCACCTCAGTAGAGAAAGCCGAAAACTGACTGTCATGATATAGCGTGAGACTGGTCAACCACTCGATGACCTGTTGGAATGTTAGAATTCCTCCGCCTTAACGAAGGGCCGTTTTCCGGCCAGGCATGTACGCACCCCGGGATCGGGAGAGTGCGGAGCCACCAGGGGCTATCTAGTAGCCCCACTGTCAAACTCCTATGGCTAAGTGAAAGTGCTAAAGCATTATAGTCCGGTTGCCTCGCTCGCTCCGCTATCACCTCCTTAATAGGACCAAGACGTTGGGTTAAGTGTGAACGCGTGTTTTTGTGAGCACCTCCGCATTATATGCGTGGGGGTTGAAGCCAACGACTGCAATCTTTCAGGTTATACACATGTATACATAAACGGCCGCCCAGGAGGCATCATATTACTTTCAGGCAAAAGTACAAAAATAGCCTTATAAAAATTCATAAAAGCATTTCGCTTACAATGAGATTACATATCACTCAAACATAATATTTTTTGAGCACTGGATCTCTATCAAACAAGCACCCTCAAGAACTTCTTCAAAGTAGTGCTCAGCAGCCATTCGACCTATGGCCGAATCCCGCGCTACAATAGTGGTAGCATCCATCTCCGCCCAGTATGCTTTAACATGGGCAAAGGCCATCCGTGAGCCCTCTATGCATGTTGACCTGTTCATCGCATTAATGCGCGGCACCACGTCAAGGAACTGCTGCAACAAGCTAAAATAGCTGTTCGGTTTTGGCCTTTCCGGCCATAGCTGATCCACAACAGACCTCATGGCGAGTCCGGACAACCTATTCAGTTCGGCCCATTCGGCTAATTGGTCAGTCAATGAAAGCGGACGCTTGGGAGAATGGAATTGTGTCCAAAATAGCTGGTCCACTTCACGGTCCATCTGACCCTGGAAGTACTTGGCCGCATCGGCAGCGCTTGCCGCCAAATCCATATACACATCCTCCGAACTCCATAACCGATCCAGAGAGGCATACCGTGGATCTCCGAACTTCCTCCGCAACATAAAGGATTTCCCAGCTACAATATCCCTGGCTTCCCGCAGCTCCTCCTTCTTCGCCCTCATAGCAGAGCGGATGTCTTTTCTCGTCGTAGCAGCCTTCTCAAGGTCCGATGCCTTCGCTAGGTTTTCCTTTTCAAGAACCCGGCAAAGGTCGGCGGCGGCTTTTAATTCTATGGCCATCTTGGCCATCTTATCTCGGCTCTTGCCATGCGCGGCCTTCTCGGCTTTCAACTCTTTGGCCGCCTTCAAAGCAGCCGCATTACCAAACCTCGCTTGTTCCTTGGCTCGGGCAAGTTCTGCCCGCAAGGCTTCAACAGTGGCAGCTCCATCTGCAATCACAACATATTAAAGATACTAGCATCATGCCGCTCTTACTATGTGGTGTTTACCAGATAATGACACTTACCCTGTGCCTCGTCAAGCCTTTTGTTAACAAGCTCGATGTCGGCATCTGCCGCATCCAACTGCCGTTTAAATGGGCAAACTCGCTAGTCCGGCTAGCCACCGGAGCTTCCATCACCTGCACATAGAGGCAGTATGGTTATTTCCTGGGAATATGATCCTCTGTTTGTCGTCGTTTCCGATGACAACCAGAGTCTCAGGGGCCACTATCTACACAGGGCACACCTAGCATGTGCAGGACTATCATTATTTTACGTACCTCAAAGCCTGTCAGTAGACTCATAAAAGCTTCATGCAATCCGCTTTCGGCGGACGAGATTCTCTCCATCACCGTATTCATCAGCACACGGTGTTCATCTGAGATGGCCGCTCGCCCCACCAACTCCCTCAGAACATCCGATCGCACACCAGACGGTGCCAGACTCTTTTTTCCGCTCTCTTCGGGAGCCGGACACTGGGAGCTTCGGGGGTCAATGGGATTATCTTCTGGCCTCACCGGACTCGGAGAGGCCCTCCGCGATGACACTTCGGGGTCGCCCGCTTCCGGAGCAAAGGAGTCCGGAGGAGGCGTTTCGCTCTCCATCATCTCTGGAAGAAGATCCCCTGAAGACGAGCTCATTTGAGAGGGGCTAAGGCCCGAACTGCAAAGATATATGCGGTGGTTATTTTCTCAAAAGAAAAGGATGCATACCTGTACTATTAAAGTATTTCGGGTCACTTATGACTCGCTGGAGAATTGATCCCCCGCGGACTTGGTGCGGCAAAAGCACCCCCCAAGGTAGGACCCTCTTTGGGAGACTTCTTCTCCCGTTTGGAAGCTTCGGCATCCAAATCCCTGGGCGTAGTCCTTTTCCTCCTCCGGTCGTCTTCCTTCAAGGAGACGCTCGCTCCCTCGGTTAGAATGGGCTGCGTTGGCGGCCCGCGTTCGCCCGTATTATCCTCCCCAGTATCTTCCTTCAAGGGCTCCGGGCAAGGTGCGACCTGGAGCATCTTTTCCAATACCGGATTGTCCAAACCCTCAGGGAGGGGGGCCGAACACCGAATCAACTTCGTCTTTGTTATCCAGTCTTGGTCAAAAAGAGAAACTCTCAGAAATAACTTCGTAACAAATGAGAGATAGTATGTTCGGCCGGAAGATTCCTTACCTGTTCGGCGGTGCAGTTACTGCTCAGGCCCACGTCCTCAATGATTTCCGGACACTCTACTTGAGGTCCGAAGAATGACTTGTACATCTCCTCGTGCGTCAGGCCGAGGAAATTTTGAATGACACGCGGTCCCTCAGGATTGAACTCCCACAAGCGAAGGGGCCGGTGTTTGCAAGGCTGGACTTGACGAACCGGCATAACTTGTATTACCGCAACCAAACTAAAATCTCCATTGAAGATATCTCGAATGCGGCTTTGCAGTATAGGCACGTCCTTGGCTGGACCCCAACTCAGACCTCTGCTGATCCATGAAATCCGTTGTGGTGGAGGGCCCGAGGGGAAAACAGGGGCGGCCGCCCACTTGGCACTTCTAGGAGCCGTGATGTAGAATCACTCTTGTTGCCACAATTTAGACACCTCTGGAATGGAACCTTTGGGCCATGGAGCTCCCGTCATCTTGCATATTGAGGCACCTCCACACGCTGCATGTTGCCCCTTGATCATCTTCGGTTTTACTTCAAAGGTCTTGAGCCACAGGCCAAAGTGAGGGGTAACCCGGAGGAAGGCCTCACACACGACAATAAATGTCGTGATATGAAGAAAGGAGTCCGGAGCTAGATCATGGAAATCTAGCCCGTAATAAAACATCAAACCCCTGACGAAAGGATCCAGAGCAAGGCCTAGACCTCGGAGGAAGTGGGAGACGAACACGACGTTCTCGTTGGGTTCGAGGGAGGGGATGGCCTGCCCTCGGGCAGGCAGCCGATGCAAAACCTCGGCGGTCAGATATCTGGCGTCCCTCAACTTTTTGATGTCTTCTTCCATGATGGAGGAAGGCACCCATTGGCCTTGAAGGCTAGATCTGGACATGATTGAAGATTCGGAGCACCTGACCTGAACTTTGGGTGTTTGAGCTTGAGGTGGGGGAAGGATTCGAATGAGCATGGGAGGGAAAAAATAAAAGCCTTGTCCCTTTATAAAGAGGGTGAATATCAAGCGTCCTCTCCGTGGCCGTTTGGACTTGCCTATAGTCTAGGAGTCCTAGAAGCGGTTGGGTTACCCACGCCCGTATTGATGAGAATCCCGGAATAAGGGGACACGATCTCTGCTTTAACAAGACATGCCAAGGAAACCGCCTCGCATGACACGCTGAGGTGGGACAATAAAACGATTCGAATAAAGGCTTGGCCGTGGTGATGTCACACTACGGAATACGTCAGCAGATTAGATTTGTGTAAATATTATTCTCTCTATGGCAATATGTGGAAACTTATTTTGCAGAGCCAGACACTATCTTTGTGTTCAAAATCTTCTATGAAGTACTTGGAGGAGGAACCCGCCTTGCAATGCCGAAGACAATTTGCGCGTCGAACTCGTCGTCATTGAAGCCTGGTTCAGGGGCTACTGAGGGAGTCCTGGATTAGGGGGTGTCCGGATGGCCGGACTATACCTTCAGCCGGACTCCTGGACTATGAAGATACAAGATTGAAGACTTCGTCCCGTGTCTGGAAGGGACTTTCCTTGGCGTGGGAGGCAAGCTTGGCGATACGGATATGTAGATCTCCTACCATTGTAACCGACTTTGTGTAACCCTAACCCTCTCTGGTGTCTATATAAACCGGAGGGTTTTAGTCCGTAGGACAACATAGAGAACAACAATCATACCATAGGCTAGCTTCAAGGGTTTAGCCTCTCCGATCTCGTGGTAGATCTACTCTTGTACTACCCATATCATCAATATTAATCAAGCAGGACGTAGGGTTTTACCTCCATCAAGAGGGCCCGAACCTGGGTAAAACTTCGTGTCCCTTGCCTCCTGTTACCATCCGACCTAGATGCATAGTTCGGGACCCCCTACCCGAGATCCGCCGGTTTTGACACCGACAGGCGTCTTCTTCCCCGCGCCAGCGCACGAAGCAGCTCGCTGGAGCGCGCCGACGCCGCCCTGGCCAGCTCCTGCTTCCACCGCGACGCCCCGACTCTTCTGAACGCGCCACGGAGAAGCCCTTGACCCCCTGTGTCTCTCCCCTCTCGCTCTGGACCCCCTCCACCTCCTCTACTCTCTCGCACGCGCACGGCCGAGCGAGACTGTCGCCGACGCTTGCCGTCACCGCGTCCACCATGTTCCCCGAGCCTCCCCGAGCTATCCCCGAGCTCCGCCACCTCGTTCCCTACCTCCTCACCGGGCCATGCTACCGGAAGGGCCCCGAAGCGCCACCCCCGCCGCTTTTCCCCTCCTTGGCCACCAGTTGACCCACTGACATCACCCTTGCACAATGCTGACGCAGTAAAGCTTTTCTGGGATTTTAAATAAATCAGAAATGATTTATTTATTTCAGAAAATAGCTAAAACTTCTAAAAATCATAGAAAATAATCTATAACTCCAAATGAAATAAATTATATATGAAAAATTATCAGAAAAATTCAAGGAATCTATTTATGGCATTTGCATGCATGTTTGAACAACCTAGGGTTGCTTTATAGGGCAATTTGCATAATTGGCATTTAAATAAGCACATATGGAGTTTGAATTTGAACCCATGGCTCAAACCAACTTCATTTAATATGATTGCTAGTTGCATTAGCTCAATCAACAGCATATTGCCATGACATTATCATGCATCATAATTGTTGCATTGCATTGATTGTGTTCCTCTTTGTTTGCCGGTATTTGTCCCCTCTCGATAGACGTGGTTCCGACGATGAGTTCGATGACACCGATGAAGAACTATACTATCTTCAGAAGTGTCAGGCAAGCAAAACCCCCTTGTTAATTCCGATACAATCCCACTCTCTCGCTCCTGCTCTCTTTTACTACATTAGGACAACAACGGTTCAACTGTTACATGTTGCGGTAGTTGAACCCCTTTCCTCTGCATGACCTGTCATTGCCATAGTAAATAGATGAAACCCACTAGCATGAGTAGGAGTTGTTTGAGCCCTGATGTGCCTACTCATTCATGCTTGTTTGTCATGCCTGCTATTGCTTAGAGTTGTGTCAGGTCTGATTCATCGGGGATGAATTGGAACAGTGATGAACATGTCCTACTGTGTGTGAGCTAAGTGTGTGAACATGACTTGGTAAAGGTAGCGGTGAGAGGCCATGTAGGAGTACATGGTGGGTTGTCTCATTGAAACCATTCTTAGGAACTGAGTTCTGTGTTTGTGATCCATGAAACAGCTACTACCACACATTGGGCCCTGAAATATGACCCCGCTCGACTTACTGACCCCTCTCATCCTCTGTTTATAGGATATGTGTTGGCGGCCGTGCATAGCGCTGACCCTAGGGGTGGGCTATGATGCGGTAGATACACTATGGCCGGGTATGCCGGGCGCCCGTTTGGCGTCTCGGGACCCTGTACACATCGTTTGGGGCCGTTGAGTACACCCCGGCCGGATCTCCTTGCGGATGGAACCCGAATAGGCGATAAACCTAGACTAGAGACTTGTGTGGTTAGTCAGGTCGTGGTCTACACCCACGTCGGCTTTCGCTTGAAGTCTGTCGAGCACATGTCGTGTGCAGACGCTAAGTGGTGGAAACATGTGTGACGAAGTACACCCCTGCAGGGTATAAAACTATTCGAATAGCCGCGTCCGTGGTAAAGGACTTCTGGGTTGCCTATAGCAGTTCATAGACAAGTGAAAGTGGATACTCTAAAACTCGCAAGATAAGTGTGAGTGCTATGGATGGCCTTCTCGTAGGGAGACGGGAGCGGATCCATAGTGGTGTATTGAATGGTGAATATGTGGACTCGTGTGCGCCACCTCAAAAGAGTTACTTGCAGTCGTAGTTTAAGATAGCCATCGAGTCAAAGCTGGCTTGCTGCAGTTAAACTCCACCACCCCCTGTTGATACCAATGCATATGTAGCTAGTTCTGATGTAAGTCTTGCTAAGTACTTTTGTACTCACGTTTGCTTAATTTATGTTTTGCAGAGAGACTTCAGTCTTGCTAGTAGTTTCAGGTGGACTTCGACGTATAGCTTGATACCTCAGCTACGATCTTGTGCCCTCGGCAGGATTTGGTAGATAGTCAGACTTCTCAGCCTTTTCCATTTGTAGATGTCTGTACTCAGACATGTTAAGCTTCCGCATGTGCTTTGATTTGTATGCTATGATTGTTGGGTCATGAGGCCCATGTTTGTAATATCTCGCTCCTCGGAGCCTAATGAATGAATATTTGAGTTGTAGAGTTATGTTGTGATGCCATGTTGTATTTACACATATCGAGCATGTTGTGTGTATGATTGAAATGCTTGGTATGTGTGGGATCCGACAATCTAGTTGTTTATCCTTGGCAGCTTCTCTTATGGGGAAATGTAGTCTAGTGCTTCCATGAGCCATAGTAGTCCTCTACAGCCCGGTTCAACGGAGTCCTGCTAGCCCAACACTACTGCTCAGGACACTTGACTAGCCGGCATGTGTTTCACTTCGTTCCTGTGTCTGTCCCTTCGGGGAAATGTCACGGGGTGATATCCGGAGTCCTTCCTAGCCTGCTACAGCCTGGGTTCCCGGAGTCCTGTTAGCCCAGTGCTACGGCCCGAATTCACACGCTGCTGACCGACATGCTCGATGTGATTCATGTATGCATGTCCCCATAGGTTAGTGCCGCTTTGGGTTCATGACTAGCCATGTCGGCCCGGGTTCTCTGTCATATGGATGCTAGCGACACTATCATATACGTGAGCCAAAAGGCGCAAACGGTCCCGGGCCATGGTAAGGCGACACCCGTGGGAATACCGTGTGTGAGGCCGCAAAGTGATATGAGGTGTTACCGGCTAGATCGATGTGACTTGGAATCGGGGTCCTAACACAAACGAAAAAATCCTGACAAATCTTTGCTCAAGAGGGATATTAGTGTCCCCCAATGGCCAAGAATCAGACCAGAACAGGACGGTGTCACCCCTATTAACATGCACTGCACTGACCATCCTGAACTTATCCATTAACTTGCATATATCTCTCCACCAGAAGGAGCCACAAATGATGGTAGCATGAGGAACCCTGCCATGGTAGTAAGTATTCCAGATGAGTTGAACCCAAGGCACATCAACTTTATTGTAGAATTTGCTAGCATGTTTAAGAAGCAGAGCCTCATTCTGCAGCTTCAGATTCAAAATACCCAAGCCACCTTTGGTTTTTGGTCTACAAACCAAACCCCAAGCAGCCAGTGACTGACCAGAATCATGCCCATACTTTCTCCAAAGACACTGCCTCTGAATTCTCTCTAGCTGCTTTAAAATACCAGGAGGCAAGTCCAGGCTACACAGGAAAAAAATTGGCACAGAAGAGAGGGCAGAGATTAGGTACTGCAGTCTTCCTCCATGAGCAAGGAAAGAAGAGCTAATAGAAAGCTTCCTTTCCATACTATCAACCAGAGGCATTAAGTCCAAGATCTTGGGTTTGGTAATGCCCATAGGAAGCCCAAGATAAGTAAAAGGAAGGGTGCCAACCACACAACCAAATACTGCAGCAAGTCTAGCAATCTCCACTGGATCCACATTAATAGAAAGTATAGATGACTTATGATAGTTAACATGCAATCCCGTGGATTTTGAGAAAAGGAGCAGCATTTTCTTCAAGGAGAGCAATTGAGATTGCTCAGCAGGCATAATAATGAGGGTGTCATTAGCATACTGGATAATTGGGTAATCCTTATCATGGCAGGGAATAGGAAGCTGTAAAAGACCTTTATGATGCATATCATTGACTACTGATTGCAACAGATCTGCAGCAATGGCAAACAGAAGTGGTGAAAGAGGGTCACCCTGCCTAACCCCCTTTTTGCAAGCAAATTGTTTCCCAGGTACTCCATTAAGAAAAACAGAAGAGGTTCTAGAAGCCAAAAACTGTTTAACCCAGGAAATCCACTTTTCATTAAATCCCTTGTGCCTCAAAATTTGGAAAATGGCCTCATGTTCAATAGAATCAAAAGCTTTCTCAAAATCCAGCTTGAGAATGAGAATAGGCCTCTTTGACTAATGGCATTGGTGCAAATACTCCAAGGTCCAAGCAACACAGTCCTGAATGGTTCTAGATTTGATTAAACCATATTGGTTTTTATGCAAACATCTTATGATATCTAACTGCAGTCTGTTAGCAGCCATCTTTGAGAGAAATTTAACCCCCATACCAGAAAGAGAGATAGGCTTAAAATCATTAACAGACTCAGGAGATCTCTTCTTAGGAACCAGGGTGATATAAGAATAGTTGATGTTCTCCAGGTTCACAGACCCCTTATGAAAAGCAAAAGCCAACCCATAGAAATCCTTACTGATTATGGGCCAACACTTTTTAAAAAAGAGCCCATTAAAGCCATCTGGCCCAGGAGACTTATCAATGGGCATGCTCTTAACAGTATTATCCATCTCCTCCTTGGAGAACATCTTAGTGAGGGAATCAAGGCCCTCTACTTTGTGTAGGATTGAGGAAAGATCAAAAGACATTTCAATACCATGACTAGTACCCATCCTGTTTTTGAAATTTTGCCAAAGAGCAGCAGCCATTTGCTCATGATCAGAAACAACTATACCATCATCCAACCGTAGAGAAGCAATGGAGTTATGCCTATATCCTTCAGAAGCCATAGCATGAAAGAATATAGTGTTCTCCTCACCCACTTTAACAGATCTTATAGTGCACCTCTTCTTCCAATACAGAAATTGAAGGTGCAGAAGATGCTCCAAATGCAGCTTAACCAGATTACGAAAGTTAAACTCATGCCTATAAAGCGGCCTCAATTCCTCCAAGCAATCCAAAATGAGAACCACCCTATTACATTTAGCAATTAATATTTTCATTTTGGAGTCGTTCATGTGCCAACTCTTAAGATCCCTCCTCAAGGATTTAAATTTGTCAGCAACCTTGGCCGAGATGTTGGTTTTGCTAGAAGCAGAAGACCATGAAGCAGACACACAGTCCATAAAACCCTGCAGCTCCACCCAGTAATTTTCAAAACAAAAAATATTACACTTAGGGATAGAAGTGTTAATGGCCACCACATAAGGCACATGATCCGAAGCAGTCTTGGCAAGGGGCAGCACCTGGGTGGAGGGGTAGCAAGTGATCCAGTTTGAGGAAGTGAAAAACCAGTCTAGCTGCACTAGAAGAAGATTATCCTGCATATTCGACCAAGTGAAAGATCTCCCCTTAATAGGTAACTCAAGCAAGCCAAGGTGCCCAATAATCTCATTAAAAATGAAGATATCATTAGCATCCCCACCAGGAAGATTTCTGTTCTCAGTTGATCGAATAAAATTAAAATCTCCCAAAACAAGCCAATTTTCAGACTCTGGGATGGAAAGGTTATAGAGCCAGTCCACAAAATCATCCCTATCCTGGCCACGACACGACCCATAAACATTAACCAACGTCCACTGGTCATTGTTATGTTTGGAAGTAAATTGCACTACAATGCCAAACTGCTTGATCATAATTAATCTCCCTGTAAGGATAGAGGAGTTCCACAACACAACAATGCCACCCGAAGCCCCAACACAAGGGCTATAAGCAAACGAATCAAAACGACGAGGGAAAAATTTCCTGACAGTTCTGGAGTCAATACACTCCATTTTCGTTTCCTGTAGACAGATAACAGAAGCCTAACTTTCATCCACCTTGTTACGAATAGCATGCTGACGGTCATCAGAATTCAAGCCCCGAACATTCCAACACATAACACTCCAACTTCTAGTAGACCGAATATCCATGGAACATAGCGTTTACAAGTTTAACAACATGCCCACATAGCAGGCAGCACATAGGAACATCTGTGTTTATCTTGTACATCAGGAGCAGTGTAAGAATCATCTTGTTGTGCAACTTCATTAAATGAATTCCTCTGCTCAAACCTTTGCACTACTCTCCAGTCATCGCTACGTGCAAATGTGTCTTCTAAGAAAAATATCTGTGTTGCTTGATTTGCCAAAATAAAAGGCTCGTTGGTCCGGTACGCTGCCTTGACATTGATGGATTTGAAATAATCATCAGCTCTGGGTTTTGCGATCCTCGAGAACAAGTTATACAAACAACAACACAACAGAACCACACACCGATGATCCTCGAAACTGGAGATATACTGCAACTAAACAATGTGTGTTATGTTAGCATACATTTCAGTTGTCTCTTTGTCATACGTATCCGTGCTCATGATGGCACTGTTTTGTGTCTTCCTGCCTTCGTCTCGTGCAAGGGTGTTGTAGCGCACATCTCCAACAATGCAAGATTCACAATGTCTTACCCGAGTATCAGGACCCATTGCTAGTGAGTAAAGGGCATCATCAAATGCCTGCCCATCCTCCCGCATCTTCTTAACCTAGACAAGTTGATCATCTTATGTACTCAATATATTAAAAAAAACTGACAGTGCAATTCAAAAGCTTACATGACTCTTGAACCATTTCACAAATCCTACCATAACCAGTTTGTCAATGTTTCTTGGATTTTGTGGCAGTAACTCCTTTTTGTACATGCTGCACAACATAGTGATCGCGTCAAACATCTAAATATATAAGAATGTACTACAAGTTTAGTAGATTACGATGTATAAGCTGCAGTACTTAGCACTTACTTGATATAAGGTAGTATCTCAGGACATTTATTCAACACATACCAAACCATTTTGTCCAAATCTTTGGGTTTGTCCTCTTGTCGACTCTTCCCTGTAACTCAAACAGAATAATCGAAAACATTGAGCTCGGGATTGTCTTCATCCACGTCTTTGCTAAGCTGATCAGTTGTTTCAATGTATTTTGAGCAGAATGTCAACGCTTCTATAGCAATGTAGGCCTCTGCAATGGAACCCTCAGGTCTAGCTCTGTTCCTAACATAGCCCTTGAAAGTGCCTAGCCGCCTTTCAATAGGGTACATCCAGCCATACTGTACTGGACCTCTAAGTAGTGCCTCATCAGGTAGATGAACAGCCAAATGCACCATCACATCAAAGAAGGATGGAGGATATATGTTCTCAAGGTCGCATAGGATAGTTGGTATCTTATCTCTAAGACGCTCCAAAGCATCTATCCTGATATTTCTATTGCAGAGTTCCCTAAAGAATTGTCCCAACTCTGCAATTCCTCTGTATAAGTCAGGGCGGCCCAATCCTCTAAGGATAATAGGTAAAACCCTTTGAAGTAGGACGTGGCAGTCATGAGTTTTCAACCCTTGTACCTTGTCTCCATCTGCACCGACTCTCCTTTCAGGGTTGGAAGCAAATCCACGTGGGAATCTCACATGTGACAGGACCTTGCAGAATTCTTTTCTTTTTACCTTGTCCAAGACGTACACACCTGTAAATCATGTCTGATACCCAGGTGTATCAAATCAATCCTAGATTTTAAGGTATCTTTCGTCTTGCCTTCAATATTAACAAGTGTACCGATAATGCTGTCACATATATTTTTCTCAATGTGAATCACATCAAGATTATGCCGCAGATCCAAATCTTTCCAATACTACAAGTCCCACAAAGTGGACCTATGGGTAAACAATGATCTCTCTTCTGCCCTGCCACGCTTCCTTTTCCCGCTACCATTATCAGGATGGTTTCCTGGTGTAATATGCCTGACCTTCTCTAATTCCACTTGCAACTCATCGGCGGTGAGCCTCTTTGGCGCATCACAGTTTTCTTGCTTTGCATTGAACACATGTCTTCAGTATTTTCTAGGATGCGGCTTATCCTTGGCAAGGAAACGACAGTGTCCAATGTAACAGATCTTGCTAAGTATTGCGTATAACAGCAGATTCCTGTCACAGCGAACACATGCATTGTAACCATGTGTCATTCTCCCTGACATAGTGCCCAAAGCCATATAATCATGGATGCACCAAATTATAACAGCACGTAGAAAGAAATCGGCTGGTGGGTTGCTATATAAGCCTCGAGTGAGAACACCCCTCCATACCTGTTGAAGTTCCTCCACAAGAGGCTCCATGAACAAATCAAAATCCTTTCCAGGACTTTTTAGACCTAGGATGAGCAAGGCCATCATGTAGTTTGATTCTTTGGTCCAGACGTTTGGAGGCATGTTGTAAGGGATAACAAGCACTCGCCACATGCTATATGTGGCGCTCTGGAGGCCAAATGGGTTAAATCCATCTGAAGCTAAGCCAAGTCTAATGTTTCTCGGGTCAGCAGCAAACTTTTCGTGCTTCTTATTGAAGCTTTTCCACTCACTACCATGTGATGGATGGCTCATTACATTCTGATCTCTATACTCCTGGTTCCTAGATTGCCATAGTACAACCTCTCTTGTTTCAGCATCATGAAACAACCTCTGCAATCTTGGTGTAATTGGAAAATGTCTCAGAACATTATGAGGAATCCTCTTCACATCATCGCCATCTTTCCATCTTGATGATTTGCATTTCGGGCATTCACTTAAGTTGGCATAATCCTTTCGGAACAGAACACAATTATTCTTACAAACATGGATCATATCATATCCAATTCCAACTGCACGAAGGAAATTCTTCATTTTACTGTAGGTGTGTGGCAGCTCAGGCGCATCTGGGAAAGCTTTGCGGAAAGAAGCCAACATCACAGCAGATCACCGTAGCTGAGAATACTAACAACTTATTTCCTGGGGTGACAGCCACATTGCATTGTTCCAACATGTGGGCCCACCATTTTTCTTCTGCAGGTGAAAGTCCACGGAATGCACGAGCATTTCATAGCATTGTTTCAATGTTGGTCAAACTCACTGGCTCCGCCACCACTTCCTCCTCCTCCTCTTCCACCTGAGCATCAGGCAGATCAAGATGGTGATCTGCTGCTTCCACATAGTCAATAACATTGACGTTCACAGCTTCACCATGATGAACCCACCTAGTATATGTGACCGACATCCCATACAAGTGTAGATGATTTTGCACAGTTGACTGGGGTCTTCTAACTGAATTCATACAACTGCTACACGGGCAGAGCACATCTGATTTTGGACCACTGTACTCAGCCCTTATAAAGTTCATGAAGTTTTCAACCCCCTCGACATATGCAGCGCAGGATCTTCAAGCAGAAGTTATCCAAGTCCTGTCCATCTGTTAGACATACAAATTAGTTCTTCTACTAGATATTACAGGAAAAACATATATGCTTTTTTATGAAGTCCAGAAGAAAATACCTAGGTTGATGTCTAAAGCTATGGCAAGATATTTGGACGAGCAGATCTAAGTAACGAAATATATGTAAAGCTAATTCAGCCAATAGATTTGAGTGCTAAATTATGGCAGGCTGTTTCAGCAGTCAATGAGGCCGAGACACAGCCATCGAACTATTGAAGGCCATCGCAGCAACAAAGATCGAGTATAAAATGACGTAGAGCTATTTCACCTAACAGATTGGCTACTAGACCATGGCAATCTATGTCACAATAAATATATGGCAGGATATTTTAGCAACTAATCGGCCTTGGCATGCCATCTCAGCTAAGCAGATTGAGTGCAGAATAGGGCAAGGAAGCTTCTTAAGCAAAGCATATTGACTGTAAACTACTTCGGCAAACAGTGAGATTAACATCGTCTATCAGCTAACATTCAGCGCTACACTGATATGCATGGGGCCTCAGTCTAGAATGCGCGTACCGTGGGAGAAGCTGACCGCCGTGCGTCTCCACACAAACGTCGCCAGTGATGGTGGCGCAGCTAGAGGACGACAGTCTACGAGAGCGTACCGTGGGGGGCGAGAGGATCGCCGTGCGTCCCCTTGATGAACCGCGGTGCCAATGTATCGGCATGGTGGGGAGGGCGGCTTTGGCGGAGCAAATGGAGTTGAGGGGGATGGGGGGAGGGGGTTTGGGGAATTTTATTGGCTAGTTGGATGGAGGGGGGTTGAATCTAGGATTTGGAGGGAATTTTATTGGCTTGTTGGATGGAGGGCGGTTGAATCTAGGATTTGGAGGGAATTTTTGGGTGGGGGAGGATTTTTGCGCGGTGGGCGGGGGGAGTTTGGCGCATGGTCGGTTTCTCCAAGTGCAGTCCCACGTGTCAGTGAAGAGGCAAGCCGAAGCGCGTTCCGTTTGCATTAGCCGTGTGCAGGACCAAACGTGTGTGGGGTGCAATGCGATCGCGACAGGGGTGCTATGAGTGTACCACCTTTTTTCCTTTTGAATTAGGTGATTCGCCCCCTGAAAAAAAACTTGTTGCTTCACGCGATCCATCGATACTACTACTAGTAATCCGGTAATCCTGACTAAAACAGCGCGGCCGGGTCTTTTCCCGCGCGATATGCTGGGAGGTTGGCTTAGTTTGGTTTTCTAGGATGAGTAATGCTACACCTACGTAGTGCCATTTACGTAATTAACATAATGTGAAATGTGTGAGCTCATGATTGTAGATTGGGGGAGGGAGGGGCCCACCACCATGAAAATCAGGGGAGGAGAGAGAGAGGCAATTTACGTTAACCCTTTCGTAGGTTCTCGTAGATGTCGAAAAATGTGAAATGCGTGAATGTGCATTTGCATATAAGGCCTTCCCTCGTTCATCCTTTTCTCCCACAAGATCTTGATCTTCCGTGCAACGCACGGGCATCTTGCTAGTACTCCTACAATATATTGTATTATTGAGAAAGTTCATATAAACCGGCCGAGATTAATGCAAACACGGCAGATTTTCATTACATTTCAAACTTCTATAGGACAGAAAAATAAAAGAAACCCGACCCTAAACCTATTCTACGGCGGCGACCGACGTCCTCCATCTGCGATCTCCATGTACAGGGGCGGGGTTCAAGACCCGTGAAGTGAAGGTGCGGTCTCCGGCGAGGAAAAGTAGAACACGGGAGATGGACCGACCGGTTGGCACACCATGCCCTGCCGCCTCTCATGCCCTACTCATCCTCGGAGGAGTCCCCGACCTCGGCCGTGCCGGACGTTGGACGGCGGCAAGTAGGATGCGTGGCTAACGGTGCTCCTGTCGTTGGCCGCCAGCGTGGCCACCGCTTGTGCGGCGACTTGAGCGAGGGCGGCGACCTCGAGCTCCATCCCCAAAGACAAGCTCTCCCATAGTGCGTTTGCGCTTGCGGTCATGGTGGATGTGGTGCCAGGTAGGAGTACGATGCGGTATGGTGTGGAGGTTAGCCGGGCGTTGCCGCTTTAAGTAGCGCATTCCGGTGAGGCCAAGCGTCATAGTGCGTCATTAATTCGCCGGAGTTGGTTCCTCGGGCACCGAGCCTCTTAACGACAGCATACAGATGGACGACATGAATGCGGGCAGCTGGCGAAGGCTGGGAACGCACCGCACGAGGATGAGAGGGATGAGGGTTTTTGGTGTGCCAGGGTAGTCAGCTGCGGTCGTGGTAACGATGGAGATGCCCTTTGCTCACATGCGATCGACGCATGTCATTGAAAAAGCAAGATGACCTGGCACGGTCTCAGGTCCTGAGGATGCAGTTGGCCGCGCTACACCACTCCACGGACAGGTCCCGGCGCCCCGTGCATCCTCGACGAGCCAGGTGTTGGGGTGTGTTTGGATTGTGGCCAAAGTGCACCTTACCAAAATTTTGGTCATGACCCAAAGATTGGTCTTTGTTTGGATGGTCGCCATTTTTTTGAGGTTTTGTTCATGACCCAAAAATGGATGGTTGCCATTTTTTGGCATGCCAATGAACTCTAGCCAACTCTAGTTCATTTTTCTTGCCGATGTCGGCCAAATCATGGGCAACCAAAACCTCAACCAAATTTTTGGCTACCCAATGATTTGATGGGGCAACCTTGGGGCACAAACCAAACATACTGTTGGTCGTGCCACATCACTAACGCCACCCTCGGCACAATGAAACCGACCGTGCCTAGCGACGATGAGCGTGTCGCTCACCGCGGTCGCCGTGTACAGAGGCGATGCTGGAGCTGCGCCACGTTGTTGGCCCCCATGACCCACATGAACGGTTGCCGGTGGCGAGGAGGTCGTGGGCCAGCTCCTCCATTGGACTAGTTTGCGCTACGTCGTCCCGACAGTTGTGCCCCACATGTCAGTTTCCCTATTTTCCCGGCCATATTCGAGCGTCAGTGCTCCGCATTGCGCATTAGGCCTTTCACTATGTAGGCCAAGCGAGACAACTTATTGTTTATTTGAGCCTTTCAAGTATAATCATGTGGCGTTTGCTTATTTCTCATTCCTCTCCAACCCTCTTATCCATCGATCATGTCGCCCTCCAGTCGAGTCCATCCTCCCGCATGCCTCATTTGAACATTCCACCAAGTATCATTTGCATGTGGGCCTAGACGATGCTTGAATTTCCAATGTTTATTTGTAATTTGTCTGACATGCATACAAACAAACGGTTTGTTTGAAGTTTCACTTTGCCTCCACTATGTGTCGCTTCGCGTCTTAGTTTTGACATCCCATTCGGTTCATGCCCCGACACATGTTGACGAGATCGATTGATGTTCAGAGATCAATTGCGTGTCATGCAAGGAGATAAAGGTTTTGTCTGTTTCTATGATAGAAATGACCCGCGGGGTTGGGGGCTGTGGAGATCAGAGGGAGTATATTGTACGTTCATAAGCGAAACGAACGTATTGTACCCACCCCAGTCCTCTTTCAATCAATCTCCGGACCCGAGATGAAATCGAGAGAGAACGAGTGGGGGCATGTGTGATAACTAAGGCGGATTCAAAATTTTGAACCGGTGATTATAGCATCCGCAAATCGTCTATAAAGGGTATTCAATGTTCGTTTCGTTTTTGAACATACAATATACTCCCTCCTATCCTTTCTAATTACATATAAGTATTATGTGTAGTCAAAGTATCTCTACTTTGATAAAAAAAGTATCAACATTCAACAACGCCCAATCAATATTGTTAGATTCGTACGTACTCCTAGATTTGTACTCGAGATGGTTTCCAATTTCTTTTCAACCACATGAATGTGCTTGTTCTCGCGCATGCTCTTCCTACTAGGATTTCGCCACGTATAGCCAGTCCAGTAGTAACTTTTTAAGCTCCCTGTCCAATAGTACTTGTGGAGTACTGACAACATCTGTACTAGAGTATGCAGTGCTCATAGTTGTACTCCCTCCTTCCATTTATATAGGGCCTATGTGGAGGAGAGAGATGTGAAAAAGTAAGGGGAGTGAGCTCTCATGCAAGAGCCTTGCTATATACGCATTCCTAGTTAAATACGTACAATAAATATGAATAAAGAGTTGGAGAGGAGATGGAAAAAAGTACTAATGCAATGGCCAACCTTATAATTTTTTTGCGGGAAATAGCCAACATAGCCCACACTGCTGTATGAGTGCATATAATAGATGATGGCTATAGATGACATGGCAGTTCCTTATAGCCATCGACTAGCTATATTATTAACCATTCTCTAATGCATTTTTCAAAACCGCATTTGACTATTGACAAGATTAATAGTACATGAGATGTATAATGTGAAAATTATATCATTGGAAGCTCCTTGCACATAGGTATCCCTGCCTTACCCTCCCTTTCGGTCACTTACTGGTGGACCCCATGCTTGCTAGGCCCCGCATGTCAGTTACTCAATGGGTTCGGCCATGTCAGGGGATCTTCATCCATAGTATACTCCCTCTGTTTTTATTTACTCCACATAAAATGACGCGGGCGGGGGAGGGGGAGGGACATTGGTTTGCTCTCAACAGTGGTCCCGCAAGTGAGCGAAAACACAAGACGAAGCGCATTCTATTCGGTGAGCGGCGTGGAGGGTCCAGCGTGTTGGACTGCAACGCGAACGCGACAAGAGCGATGTATAGTCAAAACCGATTGACCGGTCGTCACCGGAACCACTATCACTAGAACCTTCGCTGCTCAGCCTACGCCAGCCACTGCCCTAAAACCACACCTAATCTCCAGCCCCTTCCCCCACCTTTCGATCCCCTAGCCCGCATCAAGCGTCCCCTAGTTCGCCGGAAAGCCATGGTGCGTCGCGCAGAAATCACGGTGGCGGTCGGCGCTAGAGACCTCCGTTCCCAAGCTCGCTTTGCGGCGGGCCAATCCCCGAGTTCGCTGGAGCCAAGCTACGAGAAGGAGGAAGCCGATCCAATGTTCATGGCGGAGGTCACGGCGCAGAAGGCCCTCGATGGGTATGAGACAATGGACGTCGACTTCGTGTCGGTGTTCGAGGCCCCCATGGTGCAGGCAGACCAGCGGTTCAACCTGGTGATACTAAAGGAGGACCGGGAGGCAGAGGCTCAACTCTACGCGGAGCACGCGCATGCCACTACCATCGAGGCTCTCCTGCAGGCGGAACCAGATGTCGTGGATGTGAACCAGGCAACGGAGGCTCAACTTAAGGCGGAGCGCGCGGATTCCGCTGTCATTGAGGCCCTCCTGCAGGCGGAACCGGATGTCCTGGACTTGAACCGGGGGGCAGAGGCTCAACTCGACACGGAGCGCGCGGATGCCGCTCTCATCGAGGCCCTCCTACAGGCGGAACCGGACGTCTTGGACTTCAATCGGGCGGCGGAGGCTCGACTCGATGCGGAGCATGCGGATGCCGCTGCCATCGAGGCCCTCATGCAGGCGGAACCGGACGTCCTCGACTTGAACCGGGCGGTGCTCTCGTCTGTGCAGAGCGCCCGCACGCTCCGCGTGAATGAGTAGCTGGAGGCCGAGGACAACCACGGTGCAGAGACACACCTCGGCAGCTATGGCTGGTTCGCGCCGGCAGCCAAAGACGACGAGGTCGTCTCATTCCACGAGCAGTGATAGTTTTTCTTTATGTTATTGTTTTTATGGATCTTTTGCTGTGTAGTAAAAACATATATTGTTATGCATGTCGCCTGACTTGCGTCAGTCTACCATTTCAGGCAGTTGGATGAATATCCTACGTCTCCTAACCCTTCTTCATCACCTCTTCTTCTTCCCCAACAGACCACCGCACGGGCCGTACGGATACTCCCCAACATGCGGTTGGATAAACATACTCTATGAACGAAAATTATGTGTCAGCGGTAGGATGGCTGAGTTTGGTTTGTTCACATGCGACAGCACGTGTCAGTGAGGGTGTGTTCCCTTGCTTGGGTTTGTGGCGTGTAGGAGCGACTGTGCATGTGAGGGTGCGGTGCGACCGCGACGTGCAGGAGTGACCGTGTGAGGGTGCGGTGCGACCCCGATAGCCGTGCGCAAGTGTACCTCCTTTTCATTTTGAAAACTTTAGGCAAGCTTGGCAAAAATGTGTGGTGAAGTATGGCAATGCAAGGCCTAGACCCAAACAGGATAAGTATGTCGTACTACGTACTAGGAGTACTAGTGTTAAAAAGAAAGGCGGGGTTTTCCTTCGCGGGATTAATCGATACAAATCCTTGTTTCACGTGTCAATTAATGCGTATTTTTTCTCCAAAGCCCAAAGAGCTAACCATCTCACTCCTCATCGCTTGATTAATGCAGCGCCATGCAAACCAACCTTCTCACTTCCGCATGCATGCAGGGGATATTAATGTCCTTGGTTGCTAGTACGAGGCAAACCCCATCAATTTTGCTTCTATTAGTGTTAGTGGCCTTTTGCAAATTGTAATTTTGATATACTAGCCTTGTGTACAAAAAATGGAGGTAGTAACTATATTTGACTTTCTTCCCCATTGCGATGACATCGATGATATCTCGAACGTTGTGGTTTGGTGAAGTGCGTTCGACGGAGAACACCATTGAGGGATACCACGGTAAGTCGTTCGCAAGTGTCGCCTGCAAGCCAAGACAACCGCCTTATTGCATCCATGAAGTCCGTTGAACCAAAGGACGCATAAATGTGCTAGTACTACTCATACACAATAGCGTCGTCCGTCCAGCTTAGTGCGGTGAGATGGTTTCTCAAAGAAGATGATGGAGAAGCAGAGTTAGGGAAGAGTGAAATGATGGTTGCTTCGTCCATGCTTTGTGATTTGAAGCCTCACTGCTTTGTGATTGTGATAGAAGGGATAGGGGAGTAGACTCTGTCCTCTATACTTTACATGCATCCAAGCATGGGAGAAAGAGGAGAGACATTGCATTTTTCTATTCCTTCAATCAATCAACAAGGAGCTTCGGTTCCATCCTTTTGGCTTTGGCAACACCGTCCACAATGCTTCCCACGATGCCAAAAGCTATTTTTACATTTGGCTACACATTGTCGATGCCCTTAACCGTACCACTTGGTTTTGCTCCTGTGTGCTATCTATACAAATCTCAATTATATTGATATAAAATTTTTATAGAATCAAGATTAGTAAAAAGGAGGTGATTTTGCCGGGCGGATGGCGGGGGAGGTTTCGTATTTTTAGGGGACATTGTCCTTGCGATTTGCTAACATGCGGTCCCACGTGTCAGTGCTTTACCAAGCCGATCCGCTTCCCACATGAGGCAGAACAACGGCAGAAGCAACACGTGGTTAACTTGAAGAAGATGAGGGAGAAGTGGATTCGGCAACGAGTGAAATGATGGTTGCTTCGTCCCTCCAACTTATTTTTTTAGCATTATTACTTCGTCCCTCCAACTTAACCGCGGGAAAGGTGCAGCTTTGTGATTTGACGCCTCATTGCTCATTACTACGCCGGCGCCATGACTGGGTGCTTCACCCCAGCTGCTCTGCACTATATTCTGGTATGGTACGTGGAACCGGTAGCTTAATGCCCCACATGTTGGCGAAAGGGGCTAGAAGATTTATGAAAGCAAACGCTCCACTCTTACGTCAGAGGAGTACATGACACGATGGCCTAGTGAACTGTCACTTGTACTATATATAGTACTATAGTTTTGCTGTTTCGCACGATCCATCGATACAAACCCGATTAAACAGGAAAGGGCGGGATTTTTCCCGCGCGGTATATGATACTGGCCATACATTTCAAAGGCAATTTTAATGTATGCAAACTGAATAATTAAGTAACAATATGATATCTAGTAAAACTAAAAACACATATGATTTATTGTGTTAGAGTGTAGTAGTAGTGTTGTATTGCATAGTTGTTAGATGTAACATGCGAGAACGTGTAGAGATGTAGTTTTGGAGGGCCTACAGAGAGAAAAGCGTAATACGTTCACCAAACTTCAGAATAAGCTGATTACGATCACTATATACGTTTTGCGGTGATTATACGGTCACTTGCTCACGGTTCAGCATCGGATTGCACTCTGTTGACCGGTCAAATAGTCTACGTGGCACCATCTTGACTAGTTAAATTGACCATGTTCCTTGTGGGTCCCACCTGTCAGTTCGCATAGGAAAAAGGTCAGATAAACACAAATTTACGCATGCGCGACAAGACTCCACCTCGTGCACAGGAATCACCTGGTTGTGTATGTGTATGTCAGGGCCTGATGTGTGTGCATGCACGTGTAGGTTGAGAACTTGAGCATGAGAGTGTGTGTTGGTCGTGTGGTGTACTGGTGTGTGCATGCATGCGTGCTTTTCTGCATGTGAGTGTTGCGTGCGTGCGTGGCTGCGTGTGTACGTGTGAGTGTTGCATGCGTGTGTGGGTGCATGTGTTCGTGTGAGTGTTGTGTGCATGCAGTTCGTGTGCATGCGTGCGTGTGTGTGTATAATCACCACACCAGCTCATGTGTGTTAACACAGACGGCTCAACATACCAATACAAGGCCATCTTGTCCGCTGTGCCCGCGGTCATGACTTCGAACCACCGTCCAATATTTTTTTGTCGTTTGTTTTGATTCTTACTAGCAAGATGCCTGTGCGTTGCACGTAACATCAAGATGCATTTGTATGACTAGTTTATCTTGTGAGAGAAAAGGATGAACGAGGGAAGGCCTTATTTGCAAATGTGGAGAGGTGTGTGGGTACCTTTTTGCAAAATTGTCATTGTTTCTTTCCTATCCGTCAGATGTAAATCAGACGGCCTATATTGCAGGATGGCAGGCACACCATCATCACCAACTCTGTTTTTATAAGAGTGTATTTTATCCCTACTCTTATAAAAAGCAAAGTCGGTGATGATCGTGTGCCTGCCATCCTGCAATATAGGCCGTCCGATCTATATCTGATGGATAGGAAGGAAACTATGGCAATTTTGCAAAAAGATACCCACACCCCTCTCCACACTTGCAAATAAGGCCTTCCCTTGTTCATCCTTTTCTCCCACAAGATAAACTACTCATACAAATGCATCTTGACATTCCGTGCAACGCATGGGCATCTTGCTAGTATTTTATAAGAGTGTAGATGTAGAGTAGATACAAGCCGACAGGTGGGACCGATGGTAGTAAGATAATGTGATGCAACACTAGAGGTGCCACATGGAGCGTTTAACTAGTCAACTAGTCGTGTCTTGAGCAAATACAGAGTTGTACGATGAGCTTGTGACTGTATAATAACCACAAAACGTAAATGGTGACCATAATGAGTGGATTCTAAACTCCAATGTATGTATCGTGCTTTCACTTCAACTACAATGATTGTCACTATATATATCGTGAGAGAAAGATGAAATATGTGTGAATGTGCTAGGGGCTTACTTTTAGAGGACCTGGAGATAGTTTGTGTGCGTACGTGAAAGGGGCGTAGAGGGGGGTATGCGATGGAGAGAGATAGAGATGCTCGTCGTTTCTCTTTATTATGACTTACTTTATATATAGTATAAAAATATACAAATTCACATTGCGGAATAAATATCATTGTGGGCACCATGCAATGCAAGCGTTCATACTCCTCCATATAACTTTGTAATGTTGTGTATATGTAGAAATTCTAAAACATTTTTTTGGCCACACTTTATTCAAAAGGAATGTTGTATGCAAAATAAACGTGAAGAGAGGGCTTTTCAGATCAATGGGGTATGTGATGTAACATGTGTGAATGTGTAGTTGATGTATTTGGCACGGCCTAGAGAGGTATGTGTGTGTATTACATATTCGAGAAAGGCATGGATAGAGGGGCCGACAAGGGGGGCGTGGGAGAGATAGCACGAGAAATGAGAGTGGTCTAGAGGGAGAGATGAATATGACGTCACGGCGAGAGATTCCCTTGAGTGTGTATATGCAAGGGGGGAGTGGATAGAGGCACCAGGAGATTATATTTTGTGTGTGTGGTGTCTGTGTTGGTATATGTGGGTGTGATAAGATAACGAGACGTGGGGGCAGAGGGCGTGTCACCGCGTGAGGTCCAATGGGTCGAGGTGAGGCCCTTCGTTCGGTTCCGTCCTGCGCCACATTGGTCGGCCCGTGACGCATTTAGGGAGACCCATGGATGACTAGTCGTACCAGACAAAGATAGCATAATTATGAAGGACTCTATGTCCACTGACAAAGCCGGCTAGGATTTGTAACCCTAGGTTCTCGGAGTAAGGTAACCCCTTTATCTCTGATATTACTATTCATCCAACCTAACTTTAAGGGGCATTCTACAGAATGCTCTGCTAGAATCATACTAGTCGATTAGGAAGAGAGGTGTGAGACAATGCATGAGAGACAGGCCTAAAGATAATGTGTGTACAGGAGACACGTAGGCAGGTCTATGTATATAGAAAGGGTCGATGGGGATTGTGCGTGTGTATGCTTGCGAGAGGAAGAGTGCTTGTGATAAAGGTTAGTGAAAACAGTCGTAAATGGTTACGAGAGGGAGGCAGGGTTATATCGAGAGCATGTGTGCGAGAAAGACACCTCGGGAGAGAGTGTGTGAGCATGTGTGAGGGACCACCGATGGAGAGTGAAACTACACGTACAAGACTGCTGTACACATTGATTAAAGATATAAATTGTATCCAAATATTAGGATGGGATCATGATATTTGCAATTTGCGCAAGGAACGGTCATTGATCCATCAGACATCTAGATTCTATCGAATTTGAGCATGTCTATGTTATTATTCGACACAATTGATACACATAGTTAGTTTTTTGAACTCCAGACAATGCATCGCTTTAGCAATCGAATATAAACGTGAGTATAGTTCATGTTGTGTGTGTAAAGCACATTATACATACGAAAGTTACACAATGAACATTATAAATAGCTACCTATGAACTAGCATACATTTGAATTCAACTTAAGGTGGTTTTAAAAAATCGAATTCAACATGAAGTCCATTCAATTATTTGAATTTGATATCATGGCATTTGTAGATCATACCTAAATTATGGGGGCACCAATATTTGCACTGATTTTGTACATAATAGCATATGTAGTCGAGTACAAAATAGATTCTAATTTAGCTCCTCCATTACAAAATAATCATAGTTATAGGATTTTCAAGTGTCAAAATTTCAAAAAGAAGCGGATAATTTAATGAGGTTTTCAAACATACAAGGTCAAATTTAACGTTGTCTATTTAGGTCAATCCTCAAAGTTCAAGAGTACTCTAAACATGAATGCTTGTGTTTCAAAATTTCGAACGAAGCGCCAAAAGAGTCTCTACTCGCCCGAAACCCCGTGAGACCAATGTTTGGTAGTACAAGGAAATTACTTTTCTAATAACTCCGACCCGTGAAACCTACCAGCCTGACGTACAAAGGTCTAAATCGGGGTAGGTTTGTAGCTTCATCTAGACGACACGCAACCACCTCCGAAAAACATTCATACACAATGGCCGCCTAAGCACACATGCACGCGGCCGAAATCGCTCCCGCCCACTGTCGGTGTCAAAACTGGCGGATCTCGGGTAGGGGGTCCCGAACTGTGCGCCTAAGGCTGATGGTAACAGGAAGCGGGAGACACAATGTTTACCCAGGTTCGGGCCCTCTCGATGAAGGTAATACCCTACTTCCTGCTTGATTGATCTTGATGATATGAGTATTACAAGAGTTGATCTACCACGAGATCAAAGAAGCTAAACCCTAGAAGCTAGCCTATGATTATGATTGTTGTTGTCCAATGGACTAAACCCTCCGGTTTATATAGACATCGGAGGGGGCTAGGGTTACACAGAGTCAGTTACAAAGAAGGAGATCTACATATCCGAATCGCCAAGCTTGCGTTCCACGCAAAGGAGAGTCCCACCCGGACACGGGACGAATTCTTCAATCTTGTATCTTCATAGTCCAACAGTCCGGCCAAAGTATATAGTCTGACTGTCCGAGGACCCCTTAATACATGACACCCTCAGTAGCTCCTGAACCAGGCTTCAATGACGATGAGTCGGACGCGCAGATTGGCTTCGGCATTGCAAGGCGGGTTCCTTCTCCGAATACTCCATAGAAGATTTTGAACACAAGGATCGTGTCCGGCTGTGCAAAACAAATTCCACATACCACCGTAGAGAGTATAATATTCCACAAATCTAATCTTCTGACAACCTTTCATAACATGACATCCTGTCGTGGTCTGGTCATTATGAATCGTTTTTCCCAGCCTACCACCGCATGTGTTGCGAGGCAGTTTTATTGGCACGTCTTGTCGAAGCAGAGATCGTGTTCCCCTTATTACGGGATTCTCATCAATATGGGTGTGGGTATCCCAATCGTGCTTTTTAGTATGACTCCTCAATTTTAGGCAAGTTCCAAATGGCCACGCAGAGGACACTTGATATTCACCCCCTTTATAAAGGGGCCAAGGCCTGTCCTTTTATTCTCGCGCTAGATCCTTCCCCTCCCCCACCTCGAGTTCCAACACCCAAGGCTCAGGCTAAGCGCTTCAGACCTTCAACCATGTCCGGAACCAATATTCAAGGTCGGTGGATGGCCTCCTCTTTCACAGAGGAGGACATCAAGAAGCTAAGGGAAGCCAGGTATCTGACCGCCGAAATCTCGCACAGGCTGCCTGCTCAAGGGCAGGTCATCCCCACTCCCGAACCCAACGAGAGTATAGTATTTATTTCCCACTTCCTCTGAGGGCTAGGCTTTGGTCTTGATCCCTTTGTTAGAGGGCTTATGTTCTATTACGAGCTCGATTTTCACGATCTAGCTCCAGATTCTATCCTTCACATCTCGGCGTTTATCGTCGTGTGTGAGGCCTTCCTACGCATCACCCCACACTTCGGCTTATGGCTCAAGACCTTTAATGTGAAGCCGAATATGATCGATGGGCGATACGCAGAATTCGGAGGCGCCATAATAAGCAAAGGCGCCGATGCTCCATGGCCAAAGGGTTCCTTCCCAAAGATGTCCAACTTATGGCAGCGGGAGTGGTTTTACATCACAGCTCCTCGAAGTACTAAGTGGGTAGCTGCCCCCGTCTTCCGTTCGGGCCCCCCGCCACAACTGGCATCATGGGTCAACAAGGGGCTGGACTGGGGGCCAGTTAATGACGTGCCGACATTGCAAAGTCTCATCCAGGATCTCCTCAAGAGAGATGTCAGTCTTGTCAAGGTAATGCAAGTTATGCTAGTTCGTCGGGTCCTGCCATGCCAACGTCGATCTCTCCGTCTGTGGGAGTTCAACCCGGAAGGACCGCAAACTATTCAGCAATTCTTCGGCGTGACGCTCGAAGAGATGCCTGGATTGTTCTTTGGATCATGAATAAAGTGTCCGGACAACACCGAGGATGCGGGTCTTAACTGCAACCGTCCAAATACCCATGTAAGTAATTCTGTAGCCGAACATGCTGTCCTTTTATTTGCCACAACATCATTCTGAAAAAATCGCTCTTGGCCAGGACTGGATAAGAAAGGCGAAGATGATCAGGTGTTCGGCCCCCCTTCCGGAAGGCTCGCCGGATCCTGTACTAGCTAGGATGCTTGAGCACACACCTTATCAAGTGCCATCAGGGGAAGATAAAGGGATGAATAAAGAAGCCGAAGGCGGGCTTCAAGCATTACTCATCCAAACCGGGGGATTAGTGTCTCCGCGAAGGAGGATAATCGAGGAGGAGAATCTAGAATCCCCTCTCCCCAAGGAAGGAAAAGGACCGCCTCTGAGGACTTGGAAATGAAGGTTTCCAGACGAGGGAAGAAACCTTCGCCAGGGGGCCCTGCCCCGAAGGGCGTCCTTACCGCACAATGCCCGCAAGGGGGCCAGCCCTCCATCGAGCTGTAAGTGAACAATAGTACTTTTGGTAAATATATCCTGCTTTATCTCCGAGGACAATAACCAGGACATATATCTTGTAGTCTGGCTCATAGCCCTTCTCGACAGAGTTCGTCTTTGGGGGGATCTTCTTCCGGAGATGATGGAGAGCGAAACGCCTCCCCCCGTCTCCCCGCCTCTTGGGGCGGACGACCCTGAGGTGTCATCACGGAGGATTTCTCCTGATTTGCCAAGTCCAGAAGGTAACCCTTCGGCCAACCGAAGTCCGGAGTATTCGGCTCCTAAGAAGAGCAACAGAAAGAGTCCAGGACTATTCGGTGCACAACCGGATGCACTGATGGGTCTTTTGGAGCAAACAGCTATCTCAGAGGCGCATCGTACTTTAATGGGTACGGTGATTGAGAGGATTTCATCCGCCAAAAGTGGGTTGCATGAAGCTTTTACGAGCCTGCTAAGAGGCTTTGAGGTACGCAAAGTAATATATATATATATATATATATATATATATATATATATATATATATATATATATTTTTGACAGTACTGCACATGCTAGGTGTGCTCTATACAGATAGTAGCCCCTGAGACTCTGGTTGCTTCCCAGAGGCGACAAATAGAGGATCATAGTCCCAGGTAATGATCGCACTGCTTTCATGTGCAGGCGGCTAATGGTCCGGTGTCTGGCCGGACTGCTGAGTTTGCTGGACTGAGGCGGCAACTTGACGCGGCAGATACCGACATTGCGCTTGTGAACAAGCGGCTTGTTGAGGCGCAAGGTATGTATTTTCGGGTGGTCAACAAATATTAAGAGGAGCACGATGCTTGTCACATCCCTAGTTCTGGTATGGTCCTAGGCTTGCTTTGTGCATCGTGTTTAAATTTCAAATGAAATTGAAATGGGGATGTTTCAAACCCTAGCACCAAAGCAAATTCAAATAGGTTCAACTTTAAAATGGATTTTCAATGAACCCAAAATGCTATTCAAAAATGTTCATGCTCTTTGGATAATGTTGGGAACAACAACCAGAAGTGATGCACATTTTTGCTACACATTTTGGATTTTTGAATCAATGCATAAATATTTGATTTGGAGCTGTTTAAATTATATAAATATTTTAATGGCTCCAAAAATGTTGGGAATTGGTAAGGGCCTCTGGAATATTATATCTAGATGCCACAAATATTTGCAGCATTTATGGAAATGTTTTAACATTTCTTTTAGAGTCAAAACAAATGCCAGTAATAGAAAAAGAAAACAAAAAGAATAGAAAACACTTACCTGGCCTCCCTGTAGCCTGGCCCAGCTTCTCTCGGCCCAGCCCACCAGCCCAACCGCCAGGAGCTTCCTCAAGCTCCTGCCAGTAGGAGCTGCTGCGTGCCCGCCTCACAGCCGACCGCGGCCACGTCTCCCCACCACCTCCTGCTTCCTTCCCCGTCCCTGACCGGGCGCCTGGAGACGCCCAAGCCCCCCTGGTCCTTCCCCTCTCTTGCAGCTCACTCTCCCTTCCCCTGCTCTCTCTCTGTAGGACGGCCGAATGGGTCCGTCACCACCGTTCGCTGCGACCGTGAGCACCGTGGTCTTCTCGCCCCTTCCCCGTGTCCAAAAGCTCCGTGACGACGCACAGCTCCTCCACACGGAAGATCCCGAACCCAAAAGCACCGTGGTGACGCCTTCGAGCTTGTCTTCCACCTTGGGTGCCACTGATCCCCACCGGCGATTCGCAGCGTCTGGCACGCCCCCGAGCCCGCTGACCTTCTCTTCCGACCCACAGTGAGCCCCGCCTTTTTTCCCACTCTTCTTGCTGCCGAACGCGTCCCCTAACCATGCTCTTCACCGGAGCCGAAAGCTTCCGCCCGCCGGCCATGTCACCGCCGTCGCCGCAACCGCCCAAGCTCAAAACCGAGCGCGTCACCATGCTCAGCATAGTTCCACGGGCCCAGAGCAACCAACCGTTGCTCCTGCCGTGCACCATAGCAATGTTTGCATCATCGCCCGAACTTCGGCCACCACCGCGAGCTTGCCTCCGGCGAGCTCGGGCCACCTCAGCCCCTGCCGTTTGCACAAATCGATGCGGGCGAGTCCCAGCTTGACGTAGATGCCCTCAGCCAGCCATTTGGTCACCGGAGGAGGAATCTCGAGCCCCCCCCCCGCCGTCTCTGGCCTTGCCGGCGACGAGCGTCGGGTCAACTCCGGCGTGGGTTGACCCCCACAGCCCAGTTTGACCTCCCCCCTCTCTCTCACTAACTTGCGGGCCCCGCCCGACTAATTACTATAGTTAGCGCTAATTAACTAACTAGGTTAGCTACTACCGTCACTGACTAGTGGGCCCTGCCCAGTTAGTTAGGACTAACTCACTTAGTTAGTTGACTGGGTCACTGACCAGTGGGACCCACTGGTCAGGTTTGACCTGGTCAGCCCCGTTGACTCGCTTACGTCATGCCGACGTAGAGCTGACGCAATAATTGATTTCTGGAATTATTTTAACTCAGGAAATTCCAGAATATTGCCTAAACTTCAAAAAATCATAATAATTCAACCGTAGCTCAGAATGAAATAAATTATATATGAAAAATTATCAAAAAAATGCAAGGAATCCATTTATGCTAGTTACATGCATGAAAAACCAACTTATACTTGCTGTATAAGTGAAAACGTAATAATGTCATGTTATATAATTAATTTGGGGTTAGCATATGAACCCTTGGTTCATATGGACTTCAACCAAATTGATGCTAGATGCATTAGGGAAAATCATAGAATCTTTGAAATGTCTTCTTCATGCATCATATTGTTGCATATGGTTGTTTATTGATTGCCGGCACCGTCCCCTCTCGATAGGTTCTACTCCGGAAGGTGTCCCAAGTACCTGTCTGAGGAGCAGTGTTTCTTCGTGGATCTATCAGGAAAGCAAACCCCCTTGAGCATCTCGATAAATCCCACTCTCTCGCTCCTGCTCCTTTTACTACATTAGGACAACAACGATTCAAACTGCTACTTTCTACTGCGGTAGCTGAACCCATTCCTCTGCATCACCTGTCATTGCCATAGTAAATAGTTGAAACCCACTAGCATGAGTAGGAGTTGCTTGAGCCTTGATGTTCCTGCTCATCCATGCTTGTTTTTCTTTATGCCAGCTATGCTTAGAGTTGTGTCAGGTCTGATTCATCGGGAATGAATCGGAGTGGTGAACATGTCCTACCGGTAAAGGCTAAGTGTGTGAACACGTTTTGGTAAAGGTAGCGATGAGAGGCCATGTAGGAGTACATGGTGGGTTGTCTCATTGGAACCGTCCTTAAGCACTGAGTTCTGTGTATGTTATCCAAGTCTAGTTACTACTAAACATTGGGTTCCGGTTATCCGGCCCCTCTCGGCTTATTAATCCGCTTGATCTCTGTCCAGTAGTTGCAACAAGTTTCTGGCATTTGTAGGTAGTGCTACTTGTGTACCAGGTGGTGTCCGACGGGACGGGCTTGGGACATACTAGGCACCGTGGCATGGTGTACCAAGTGGCACCCGGATGGTGGGCTTGGGAACCCTGCACACATCGTTTGGGGCCGTGAGCGACACCCCGGCCGGATCTCCTTGCGGATGGAACCCGAATAGGCGATAAACCTGGACGAGAGACTTGTGTGGTTAGTCAGGTCGTGGTCGACACCCTCGCCCGGCATCCGCTTGAAGGTTGCCGAGGTACATGACGTGTACATGGCTATAAGTGGCAAAAGCGTGTGTGACGAAGTACAACCCTGCAGGGTCAATATTATCTATTCGAATAGCCGTTTTCCTCGGATATGGAAACTTGGAGGACTTATGTAGTACATAGACAACTTGAAGTGGATACTCTAAAATCCGCAAGATAAGCGTGAGTGCTATGGATGGCCTTCTCGTAGGGAGACGGGAACGGATCCATAGTGGAGTATTGATATGGTGAATATGTGGACTCGTGTGCGTCTTCTCACCTCAAAGAAGTTTCTGATACTCGTAGTATAGGTTAGCCACTGAGTCAAAGTTGGCTTGCTGCTGTTAAACTCCACCACCCCCTTTGTTGATAATGTTGCATATGTAGATAGTTCTGATGTAAGACTTGCTTAGTACCTTTGTACTCACGTTTGCTTATTTATGTTTTGCAGTTGGTTACACTAGTGGCTTCGACGAGTAGCTTGTATCCCAGCTACGATCTTGTACCCTTGGGAGGGTCGTGTTTAGTCAGGCTTCTTAGTCTTTTCCTTTTGTAGTTGTCTGTACTCAGACATGTAGTGCTTCCGTTGCTTGTATGCTCTGAATGATGGGTCATGAGACCCCTGTTTGTATTGAATGCTATGTGGCTCTTCTGGGCCTTTATCTATATGAGTTTGAGTTATGTTGTGATGCCATGTTGTACAACACATACTTGCATGTTATGCGTACGTGTAACGTGTATTGCTGTGTGTGGGATCCAACAACCTAGTTGTTCACCTCTGATAGCCTCTCTTATGGGGGAATGTAGTCTTGTGCTTCCATGAGCCATAGTAGTCCGCTACAGCCCGGTTCACCGGAGTCCTGCTAGCCCAGCACTACTGCTCCGGAACACTTGACTGGCCGGCATGTGATTCACTTCGTTCCTATGTCTGTTCCTTCAGGGAAATGTAACGCGATGACATCCGGAGTCCTACCTAGCCTGCTATAGCCCGGGTTCCCGGAGTCCTGTTAGCCGAGTGCTACAACCCGGATTCATACGCTGTTGACCGACGTGCTCGAGGTTGATTCATGTATGCCTGTCCCTGTAGGTTAGTGCTACTTTGGGTTCACGACTAGTCATGTCGGCCTGGGTTCTCTGTCATATGGATGCTGGCGACACTATCATATACGTGAGCCAAAAGGCGCAAACGGTCCCGGGCCAGGTAAGGTGGCACCCGTGGGAATACCGTGCGTGAGGCCGCAAAGTGATATGAAGTGTTACATGCTAGATCGGTGTGACTTAGGATCGGGGTCCCGACATCATTGGTATCAGAGCCTGACTGACTGTAGGATTACCAAGCCAAACTGGTCGAAGTTGAGTCTAGAAATGCTTTAGTTATATAAGGGAATTGATTGTGGAAGGGAACGTAAGGCTCTTTTTACTCCTTTACCTCATGTCATTATTTCTGAGTCAGCCTCTTCTTTTCTACGAGGGTTAAGGCCTAGGCTTCTCCTCTATCTCTCAGGATGACGTGTTACTAAATCGTAAACTCTTAGGATTGTTGGGTTGTGTCTCTGTACAGTTCTACTACTTCCGTGTGTCCTCAGTTTGACCCAGAACCTTGATATTATGATGTTGATTGATTATGCTATTCCTTTGATGAATTTCTCAAAAAATCCTTTTGAGCATTTACAGTCGTTATGCTGCCAAAATTGTCCCAGGATTTCAAGAGTTTCCAATGCTTTTGCATTACATTCCGCATCCTTATGTCGATGCTAATTCCATCCTTGTTTCCTTGGTTTCTGTGCCAGGATGTCGTCTGCTAACCGAGGTTCAGTTGCTCATAGCAAGAACCATGGAGATGGTAGGCACGAGGATCCTCCTGACCAGCCTTTGATGGCAGAGTTCTTGTTAGCATCCGAGAGGAACAAGCGTGAGACTAACCGCTTGCTGGCACAGATTGAGCAGAACACCGCACATCAGCGTAAGAAGTTGGTTTCCATCACCGACTTCATTGGTCTGAAACCACCCACCTTCCATCACTCCATCGAGCCATTCTATGCAGATTACTAGCTCTGGAGCATCACTCACAAGCTGCTTTCTACGAACGTGGCTGAAGGTGGCAAGGTCACCTATGCTACCTATCACCTGGAAGGTCCTGCTAGTATTTGGTGGCAAAGCTATGAGGCTATGCTTCCAGCTGCCAGATTCCTACCTGGAGGGATTTCACCGAGGCTTTTCGTGAGCACCACATTCCTCAGGCTCTCATTGACCGCAAGAGGGAAGAGTTCTGTAGTTTTACCCAGGGTAAGCTGCCTGTTGATGCTTATAGTAGAGTGTTTGGAAGCCTCGCCCGCTATGCTACAGAAGAAGTGTCCACGGACACTAAGAAGCAGGCTAGGTTCCGAAAGGGTCTCAACCCTATGTTGCGTCGTGATCTCCACCTGCATCATTGTGATACTTTCCAGGCTCTTGTGAACAAGGCCATTAATGCAGAGACAGCTGAGCTCACTTACAGGAGTCTCGTAAGCACAACCGTGATCTGGGTTCTTCCTCCCGCTCTGGCTCTCAGAAGCGACGGATTTGGATTCCAAACTCAGCTCTTCCACCTGGATATGCACCGAGGCCATCCGATGTGGCGCCTCACCCAACTCAGCAACGTGCTCCACCCAGGCCTATTAGTGGACCACTTGCCAATGTAGGTCCACGTCCTACCTCAAGAACTTGCTTCACCTGCGGAGAACCAGGACACTACGCACGTGACTGCCCTTAGTCTAGTTATACTCCACCCCAGTCTGAGAGGTCTGTTGGCCGTGAAAAGCCATCAGGCAATATGATCAGTACCAAGCCAGCCTCCATTGAACGAGCATGTGTGCACCATGTCTCAGCTTCAGAAGCTCAAGATGATCCCGACGTCGTACTGGGTACGCTTCTTGTCAATTGTCACCCAGCTTCAGTTCTGTTTGATACTGGAGCATCCCACTCCTTCATATTCGAAGGTTACGCTCGGTTGCACGACATGTCATTTTGTGATATGCCAACTCCACTAATAATCCAGACTCCTGGTTCCAAATGGCAAACCTCCAAGGTAAGCCATGGTAATGAAATCCTTGTTGACAGACTGGTATTCCATGCTTCTTTGATATCTCTCAAGTCCGTAGATATTAACATCATCTTGGGTATGGACTGGATGACAGCTCATCATGCCAAGATCGATTGTTACACCAGATCTGTTCAACTTACACATCCATCTGGTAAAATAGTCACTGTCTCTACTAGAGTTGCAAGGCGTCAACTCTATTCTCTTAATGCCAGCCCTCTTCCAGACCTTGAAGATATTCAGGTAGTCCGTGACTTCCCGGATGTTTTTACAGAAGAACTGCCAGGTGTCCCACCTGACAGAGATGTAGAGTTTGTCATAGAACTTATCCCAGGAACTGTTCCAATCTCTAGGAGACCATACAAGATGGCACCTTTGGAGTTAGTCGAGCTTAAGAAACAGCTTGATGAGTCCTTGCAAAAGGGTTTCATCCGTCCTAGTTCTTCTCCTTGGGCTTGTCTTGTCCTCTTCGTCAGGAAGAAGGATGGTACGGATCGGATGGTTGTAGATTATAGTCCCGTTAATTTGGTCACGATAAAGAACAAGTATCCGCTCCACAGGATCAACGACCTGTATGATCAGCTCGCTGGATGCTCAGTCTTTTCCAAGATGGATTTGAGGTTAGGCTACCACCAAATCAAAATCAGAAACGGGGACATCCCCAAAACGGCCTTTGTCACTCGTTATGGTCAATACGAGTACACCATAATGTCTTTCGGCCTAACCAATGCTCCAGCTACTTTCTCCCGCTTGATGAACTCGATCTTTATGGAGTACTTAGATAAGTTCGTCGTGGTTTATCTCGATGATATTCTTATTTACTCGAAGAACGAGGAAGAGCATGCCAAACATCTTAGGCTTGTGTTAGAAAAACTCAGAGAGCATCGCCTTTATGCCAAGTTCTCCAAGTGTGAATTTTGGTTGCTAGAAGTGACCTATCTAGGCCACGTGATCTCCGGTAAGGGCATTGCTGTCAATCCCGAGAGAGTTAAAGCCGTTCTCGATTGGACTCCACCCAAAATGGTCAAACAAGTTAGGAGTTTCCTTGGTCTAGCCAGTTATTGTCGCCGCTTCATTGAAAACTTCTCCAAAGTGGCCAAACCCCTCATGGAGCTTCTCAAGAAAGATAAAAGGTTTGAGTGGAACCCATAGTGTGAGCACAGTTTTCAGGAACTGAAAAGACGCCTGACTTCTGCGCCCATACTCGTGCCACCGGATTTCACTAAAGACCTTGTTAGCTATTGCGACACTTCACGTCAAGGACTAGGTTGCATTCTTATGCAAGATTGTTATGTGATTGCCTATGCATCTCGACAGTTGCATCCACATGAGGAAAATTATCCTACACATGATCTGGAGCTTGCAGCCATAGTCTATGCACTTAAGACTTGGCGACATTACCTTCTTGGTAACCGTTGCGAAATCTACACTAACCATCAGAATCTCAAGTATATCTTCACCCAACCAGATCTGAATCTCAAACAGAGACGTTGGTTGGAGTTGATCTCGGACTACGACTTAGGAATCACCTACACCCCAGGCAAAGCCAATGTCATGGCTGATGCTTTAAGTCGTAAATCCTATTGCAACAACCTCATGTTGCAACAATGTCAACCACCCCTCCATGAGGAATTATGTAAGCTTAACCTTCACATAGCTCCTCATGGTTCCCTTTCTACCTTGGTGGCGAAACCTACCCTTATGGATCAGATCATAGAGGCTCGGAAGCATGATACGGGAATTTCCCGGATCAAGAAGAATATTTCCAAGGGAGTTGTTGGCTGTTTCTCTATGGATGAACGAGGTGTTGTTTACTTTGGTAACCGTTTGGTGGTTCTCAAATGTCAACAGATGTAGCAACTGATCCTTAAGGAGGCCCATGAATCCCCTCTCACCATTCATCCCAGTAGTACAACGATGTATCAGGACCTACGCCAGAGGTTCTGGTGGACTAGGATGAAGAGAGAAATCGCTCAGTATATTGCCAACTGTGACGTTTGTTGTCGCGTTAAGGCAGAGCATCAAAGACCTGCTGGCACCCTTCAACCTTTAGCTATTCCCGAGTGGAAATGGGACAAAGTTGGTATGGACTTCATCACCGGCTTTCCCAGGACCAAGAAAGGAAATAATGCTATCTTCGTAGTCATTGATCGTCTCTCCAAAGTGGCTCACTTCCTACCTGTTCGAGAGAGTATCACTGCTAGTCAGCTCGCTAACTTATATATCTCCCGAATAGTGTCACTCCATGGTGTTCCACTAGAGATCAATTCAGACCATGGCAGTCTTTTCACCTCTCATTTCTGGGAAAGTTTCCAAACTGCCATGGGCACCCATCTTTCCTTCAGTACCGCTTTCCACCCTCAATCAAGTGGTCAGGTGGAAAGGGTCAACCAAATTCTCGAAGACATGCTTAGAGTTTGCGTTATCTCATTCGGTATGGATTGGGAGAAATGTCTTCACTTTGCCGAGTTTGCTTATAACAATAGCTACCAATCCAGTCTTAAGAAAGCACCCTTCGAGATTCTGTATGGACGAAGATGTCGAACACCTTTGAACTGGTCAGAAACTGGTGAAAGAAAATTCTTTGGGCCGGATATGATCCAGGAGGCAAAAGAGCAAGTTCGCATCATTCGTGAGAATTTGAAAACAGCCCAATCTCGTCAAAAGAGCCAGTATGACCGTCGTCATAAGGAAGTGGCTTATGAAGTTGGCGACAAGGTTTACCTTCGGGTTACTCCTTTGAAGGGTACCCATCGTTTCTGTAACAAGGGCAAGTTGGCTCCTCGTTACATCGGTCCTTTTCGCATTCTCGCTAAACGAGGAGAGATTGCCTACCAGTTGGAACTACCGCCACATCTTTCTCGAGTTCATGATGTCTTCCACGTCTCTCAACTCAGGCGTTGCTTCTCGGATCCCATCCGCGGAGTGAACCACGAAATGCTTGATCTCCAAGATAACCTCACTTATCGAGAGTACCCCGTTAGCATTCTGGATCAAGCAGAGCGTATCACTCGATGTCATAATATCAAGTTTCTCAAGGTTCAGTGGTCTCATCATTCCGAGAGAGAAGCTACTTGGGAGCGAGAAGATCGTCTTCGACTTGAGTACCCCGCTTTCTTTCCGCCAACTCCTGAATCTCGGGACGAGATTTTTTCGAGTGGGGGCGAGTTGTCACATCCCTAGTTCTGGTATGGTCCTAGGCTTGCTTTGTGCATCATGTTTAAATTTCAAATGAAATTGAAATGGGGATGTTTCAAACCCTAGCACCAAAGCAAATTCAAATAGGTTCAACTTTAAAATGGATTTTCAATGAACCCAAAATGCTATTCAAAAATGTTCATGCTCTTTGGATAATGTTGGGAACAACAACCAGAAGTGATGCACATTTTTGCTACACATTTTGGATTTTTTAATCAATGCATAAATATTTGATTTGGAGCTGTCTAAATTATATAAATATTTTAATGGCTCCAAAAATGTTGGGAATTGGTAAGGGCCTCTGGAATATTATATCTAGATGCCACAAATATTTGCAGCATTTATGGAAATGTTTTAACATTTCTTTTAGAGTCAAAACAAATGCTAGTAATAGAAAAAGAAAACAAAAAAAAAGAAAACACTTACCTGGCCTCCCTGTAGCCTGGCCCAGCTTCTCTCGGCCCAGCCCACCAGCCCAACCGCCAGGAGCTTCTTCAAGCTCCTGCCAGTAGGAGCTGTTGTGTGCCTGCCTCACAGCCGACCGCGGCCACGTCTCCCCGCCACCTCCTGCTTCCTTCCCCGTCCCTGACCGGGCGCCTGGAGATGCCCGAGCCCCCTGGTCCTTCCCCTCTCTCGCAGCTCACTCTCCCTTCCCCTGCTCTCTCTCTGTAGCACGCCCGAACGGGTCCGTCGCCGCCGTTCGCTGCCACCGTGAGCACCGTGGTCTTGTCGCCCCTTCCCCGTGTCCAAAAGCTCCGTGACGACGCACAGCTCCTCCACGCGGAAGATCCCGAACCCAAAAGCACCGTGGTGATGCCTTCGAGCTCGTCTTCCACCTCGGGTGCCGCCGATCACCGCCGGTGATTCGCGGCGTCTGGCGCGCCCCCGAGCCCGCCGACCTTCACTTCCGACCCCCAGTGAGCCCCGCCGTCTTTCCCCTCTCTTCTTGCTGCCGAACGCGTCCCCTAACCATGCTATTCACCGGAGTCGAAAGCTTCCGCCCGCCGGCCATGTCACCACCGTCGCCGCAGCCGCCCAAGCTCAAAACCGAGCGCGTCACCGTGCTCAGCATAGTTCCACGGGCCCAGAGCAACCAACTGTTGCTCCTGCCGTGCACCATAGCAACGTTTGCATCATCGCCCGAACTCCAGCCACCGCTGCGAGCTTGCCTCCGGCGAGCTCGGGCCACCTCAGCCCCTGCTGTTTGCACAAATGGATGCGGGCGAGTCCTAGCTCCACGTAGATGCCCTCCGCCGGCCATTTGGTCACTGGAGGAGGAATCCCGAGTCCCTCCACCGTCTCTGGCCTTGCCGGCGACGAGCGTTGGGTCAACTCCGGCGTGGGTTGACCCCCACAGCCCAGTTTGACCTCCCCCCTCTCTCTCACTGACTTGCGGGCCCCGCCTAACTAATTACTATAGTTAGCGCTAATTAACTAACTAGGTTAGCTACTACAGTCACTGACTAGTGGGCCCTGCCCAGTTAGTTAGGACTAACTAACTTAGTTAGTTGACTGGGTCACCGACCAGTGGGACCCACTGGTCAGGTTTGACCTGGTCAGCCCCGTTGACTCGCTTACATCATGCCGACGTAGAGCTGACGCAATAATTGACTTCTGGAATTATTTTAACTCAGGAAATTCCAGAATATTGCCTAAACTTCAAAAAATCATAATAATTCAACCATAGCTCAGAATGAAATAAATTATATATAAAAAATTATCAGAAAAATGCAAGGAATCCATTTATGCCAGTTACATGCATGAAAACCCAACTTATACTTGCTGTATAAGTGAAAACGTAATAATGGCATGTTATATAATTAATTTGGGGTTAGCATATGAATCCTTTGTTCATATGGACTTCAACCAAATTGATGCTAGATGCATTAGGGAAAATCATAGCATCTTTGAAATGCCATCTTCATGCATCATATTGTTGCATATGGTTGTTTATTGATTGCCGGCACCGTCCCCTCTCGATAGGTTCTACTCCGGAAGGGGTCCCGAGTACCTGTCTGAGGAGCAGTGTTTCTTCGTGCATCTATCAGGCAAGCAACCCCCCTTGAGCATCTCGATAAATCCCACTCTCTCGCTCCTGCTCCTTTTACTACATTAGGACAACAATGATTCAAACTGCTACTTTCTGCTGCGGTAGCTGAACCCATTCCTCTGCATGACCTGTCATTGCCACAGTAAATAGTTGAAACCCACTAGCATGAGTAGGAGTTGCTTGAGCCTTGATGTGCCTGTTCATCCATGCTTGTTTTTCTTTATGCCAGCTATGCTTAGAGTTGTGTCAGGTCTGATTCATCGGGAATGAATCGGAGTGGTGAACATGTCCTACCGGTAAAGGCTAAGTGTCTGAACACGTTTTGGTAAAGGTAGCGATGAGAGGCCATGTAGGAGTACATGGTGGGTTGTCTCATTGGAACCGTCCTTAAGCACTGAGTTCTGTGTATGTTATCCAAGTCCAGTTACTACTAAACATTGGGTTCCGGTTATCCGGCCCCTCTCGGCTTATTAATCCGCTTGATCTCTGTCCAGTAGTTGCAACTAGTTTCTGGCGTTTGTAGGTAGTGCTACTTGCCTACCAGGTGGTGTCCGACGGGACGGGCTTGCGATAGAATAGGCACCATGGCACAGTGTACCAAGTGGCACCCGGATGGTGGGCTTGGGAACCCTGCACACATCGTTTGGGGCCGTGAGCGACACCCCGGCCGGATCTCCTTGCGGATGGAACCCGAATAGGCGATAAACCTGGACGAGAGACTTGTGTGGTTAGTCAGGTCGTGGCCGACACCCTCGCCCGGCATCCGCTTGAAGGTTGCTGAGGTACATGAAATGTACAGGGATATAAGTGGCGAAAGCGTGTGTGACGAAGTACACCCCTGCAGGGTCAATATTATCTATTCGAATAGCCGTTTTCCTCGGATATGGAAACTTGGAGGACTTATGTAGTACATAGACAACTTGAAGTGGATACACTAAAGTCCGCAAGATAAGCGTGAGTGCTATGGATGACCTTCTCATAGGGAGACGGGAACGGATCCATAGTGGAGTATTGATATGGTGAATATGTGGACTCGTGTGCGTCTTCTCACCTCAAAGAAGTTTCTGATACTCATAGTATAGGTTAGCCACTGAGTCAAAGCTGGCTTGCTGCTGTTAAACTCCACCACCCCCTTTGTTGATAATGTTGCATATGTAGATAGTTCTGATGTAAGACTTGCTGAGTACCTTTGTACTCACGTTTGCTTATTTATGTTTTGCAGTTGGTTACACTAATGGCTTTGACGAGTAGCTTGTATCCCAGCTACGATCTCGTACCCTTGGGAGGGTCGTGTTTAGTCAGGCTTCTTAGTCTTTTCCTTTTGTAGTTGTTTGTACTCAGACATGTAATGCTTCCGTTGCTTGTATGCTCTGAATGATGGCTCATGAGACCCCTGTTTGTATTGAATGCTATGTGGCTCTTCTGGGCCTTTATCTATATGAGTTTGAGTTATGTTGTGATGCCATGTTGTACAGCACATACTTGCATGTTATGCGTACGTGTAACGTGTATTGCTGTGTGTGGGATCCGACAACCTAGTTGTTTACCTCTGATAGCCTCTCTTATGGGGAAATGTAGTCTTGTGCTTCCATGAGCCATAGTAGTCCGCTACAGCCCGGTTCACCGGAGTCCTGCTAGCCCAGCACTACTGCTCCGGAACACTTGACTGGCCGGCATGTGATTCACTTCGTTCATCTATCTGTTCCTTCGGGGAAATGTCACGCGGTGACATCCGGAGTCCTGCCTAGCCTGCTACAGCCCGGGTTCCCGGAGTCCTGTTAGCCCAGTGCTACAGCCCGGATTCATACGCTGTTGACCGACATGGTCGAGGTTAATTCATGTATGCCTGTCCCTATAAGTTAGTGCTACTTTGGGTTCATGACTAGTCATGTTGGCCCGGGTTATCTGTCATATGGATGCTGGCGACACTATCATATACGTGAGCCAAAAGGCGCAAACGGTCCCGGGCCAGGTAAGGTGGCACCCGTGGGAATACCATGTGTGGGGCCGCAAAGTGATATGAAGTGTTACATGCTAGATCGGTGTGACTTAGGATCGGAGTCCCGACAATGCTAGTATCTATAATATGTTGTGACTGCAGATGGAGCTGCCGCCGTGGAGACCCTTTGGGCAGAACTTGCCCGAGCCGAGGAACAAGCCAGGAGAAGTGATGCGACCGCCCTAAAGGCAGTCGAAGAGTTAAGAGCCGGACAGCCTGCTCATCGCTAGAGCGAAGATAAAATTGCCAAGATGGTTGTTGAGCTGAAAGATGCCACCGGCTGATATGAGCTTCTTGAAAAGGAAAGCAGGGCGAAAGCGGCTGGCCTCAAAAAAGTCATGGAAGCAGCCAAGGAAACCCGTTCTAAAATCAAAGCGGCGAAGGAGGAGCTCCGTCAAGCCGGAGATATCACGGCTGGGAAACCCTTTTTGTTGTGGACGAAGTTCATAGACCCGAAGTATGCCTGAGGGAGTCTTGGATTGGAGGGTCCTCGGATAGCCGGACTATATACTTTGGCCGAACTGTTGGACTATGAAGATACAAGATTGAAGACTTCGTCCCGTGTCCGGATGGGACTCTCCTTTGCGTGGAAGGCAAGCTTGGCAATTCGGATATGTAGGTCTCCTCCCTTGTAACCGACTTTGTGTAACCCTAGCCCCTTCCGGTGCCTATATAAACCGGAAGGTTTTAGTCCATAGGACAACAACAATCATAATCATAGGCTAGCTTCTAGGGTTTAGCCTCTTCGATCTCGTGGTAGATCAACTCTTGTAATACTCATATCATCAAGATCAATCAAGCAGGAAGTAGGGTATTACCTCCATCAAGAGGGCCCGAACCCGGGTAAACATTGTGTCCCCCGCTTCCTGTTACCATCAGCTTAGACGCACAGTTCGGGACCCCCTACCCGAGATACGCCGGTTTTGACACCGACATTGGTGCTTTCATTGAGAGTTCCAGTGTGCCGTCACGATAAGGCTTGATGGCTTGTCTTGTTGTCAAGAACAACATTACCTCTGGGTGAGCCCTGGTTGTAGGCCAAACTCCCCGATTAGGCGGCTTCGTCATGACCGCCCCTTCGGCCGTCGCACCGACGATGACTTCTCGGGTCATCAAAAACAGCCTCCACATCGGCTCGGGATTCACCAAGTAGATGGATCCAATGGAGCTCTATTCCTTGAATTAGCTCTTGGATCGCATCGCTGCCTTGGGAGTCGCTACGGACTATGATCGGATCGGGCTTAAACCCGACCAAAGGGAGATTAACTCTCCGCCGGTCACCCATCAGATAGCGGTGGTGGAGGAGCAATGCAGCGATTCTTCCTCTATTTTGAGGACAAACTATGTTCGGATTCCCAAACTCTCCGAACCGGATACTTGTCTACAGGAGGACATGGCCCAAGCTTCGAACCTAGAATTAGACGGCGAGCCAGTACTGGGCAACGTCCCGGAGCCTGAACTACCAAGCTCGGAAACTTCTCTGCCCTTGGATCTCAGACTGGGTCAGGGTTTGGACTTAAATCTACCCACCCACCCTCACATAAATGATATTTCCCACATTAGACAAGAGCCCCAAGAGACAGTACATCACTATTGGGCCAGATTCCTCCTTGTAATAAGCAAGGTCAAGGACTGTCGTGAGGAAGACGCAATTTCATTCTTTTGCAAAAATTGCACGGACAAGGGAATCCTCAACGCCATAAGTTGCTGTGACATAGCACACTTCGCTGACTTGGAGGCCATAGTACAGAAGTACTATGCGATGGAAAGCACCTGGAAAACCCAAACACAATTCTGGGATCCTCCGGCTCTAACTAAACCCTCCGTCCGAACTAAAAGGGTGTACTCTCGTAAGTCACCCGATCCAATTACAAAGAAACCAAAGCCCACTATAGGGCGTGGAACCGTATTGGAGGGATGGCTCAATGGGCCATGCCAAATTCACAGTACACCGGATACCATGCCAACACACAGCCTTAGAGCATGTTGGATACTCCGGCAGGTGGCCAAGAGCGGCGAGGATCTCCTCATCAACAATACCACAGAGCACCATCCCGCGGAAAATAACAATACAGTACTGACAGTCTTCGAGACTTTCGCCTCAAATAATATGCGCAAGCGAGCACTCCTCAACCTCGCCGATGTCTGCCACGTCGCAACAATAAATCCATGGAACGATACAGCTATAACCTTCAATGCCAGTGACGAACCTCAATTCCGAACAGCCCGAGCTCCAGCCGCTTTGGTCCTTAGTCCAATTGTGGACGGCTTCCGGCTTACTAAAGTAATCATGGATGGTGGCATCGTATTAAACCTCATCTACGAGGAGACTCTTAGAAAAATGGAAATAGACAAGAGCCGCATTGAGCAAAGCAGCACGACCTTCAGAGGAATCATCCCTAGTCGGGAGGCATGATGTGTGGGAAAAATCACACTAGATGTGGTATTCGGCGTGCCGGAGAATTACAGGTCCGAAGAAATCACATTCCAAGTGGCCCCGTTTAGTAGCAGATACCACGCCCTTTTAGGGCGGGAGGCATTCACGATCTTCCAAGCTATACCCCATTACGGGTACATGAAGCTCAAGATGCCCGGGCCCAATGGAATCATCACTCTAGCTAGTGATCCAGACATAGCACTCCGCGCCGAAAATAAAACCGCCGCACTGGCCCTCGAAGCATTATCCGAAGCCCTCACGGCCGAAGAACTAACTACGCTGCGCTCCATAGTGGACAGGGGCGTGATACTCCAAAAGACCCAAGTCCACCTCTTTTAAACCAGCGGATGAAATAGTCAAATTCCAGGTCCACCCAACGGACCCTACAAAAACAGCATCCATCGGGGCACAGTTGAAACCCACAATAGACGCTGCACTGCGGGAGTTCTTGTGTGAGAATTGGGACATCTTCTCCTGGCATCCTTCAGACATGCCAGGAATCCCACACTGGCTGGCCGAGCATAGCTTAAACATTCTAAAGGGATATAAGCCGGTCAAGCATACTCTTCGGTGTTTCTCAGAGCCCAAGCGACAAGCCATGGGAGAAGAACTAGCCAAATTACTCGAGGCCGGATTCATTAGAGAAATAAAACATCCGGACTGGCTAGCAAACCTGGTGATAGTACCAAAGAAGGACAAATCCTGGCGCCTATGTGTCGATTTCAAGGACCTTAACAAGGCTTGCCCCAAGGATCCCTTCCCCCTCCCCCGCATCGATCAAATTATCGATGCTACCGCAGGACACGACTCGTTGTGTTTCCTCGAAGCATACTCCGGATACCATCAAATCAATATGGCAGAGTCCGATCAAGCCGTAGCGGCATTCATCACTCCATACAGCCCCTTCTGTTTTAACCCCATGCCTTTCGGGCTCAAAAACGCCGGTGCAACCTATCAACACATGATTCAGACATGCCTGGAAACACAAATCAGCAAAACAGTGGAGGCATACATACACGATGTGGTCATTAAAACCAGACACGTCAAATCTATAATAGACAACTTGAGGATCAAGCTCAATCCAGAAAAATGTGTTTTTGGCGTGACCGCCGGAAAGCTCTTGGGCTTCATCGTTTCCAACAGAGGAATTGAAGCAAATCCGGCTAAAATCCAAGCTCTGTCATAGTTGGCTATCCCAACAAACCTCAAACAAATCCAGAAATTAACCGGATGTGTGGCTGCCTTAAGCCGCTTTATCTCCCGATTGGGAGAAAAGGCATTACCTCTTTATCGCCTTCTTCGGCGCACCGAACACTTTGAGTGGACGGACGCGGCCATGGCTGGATTGGATGAAATAAAAGCCCTCTTAGCCAGCAACCCAATCTTGGCCGCGCCAAATATCAGCGAACCAATGCTGTTATATATAGCGGCAACACACCAGGTTGTAAGCGCAGTGCTCGTCGTCGAACAAGAAACGGGCGGACATAAGTTCCCGCTTCAAAAGCCGGTATACTACGTATCCACTGTCCTCACTCCATGCAAATCACGGTACCCACATTATCAAAAGATAGCATACGCTGTCTTCATGGCATCCCGAAAACTACGACACTACTTTCAAGAGTGTTCAATTACGGTGGCCTCTGAAGTACCACTCAACGACATAATAAATAACCGCGATGCCACGGGCCGGATTGCTAACTAGGCTATTGAGCTCCTCCCGTTCAACATATCATACAAACCACGGCGAGCCATTAAGTCGCAAGTACTGGCTGATTTTGTCACTGAATGGACAGAAGCCAAACTCCCTAAAGAGTACGGCGCGTACTCCAATTGGATCATGCACTTCGATGGCTCTAAGATGCTGGCTGGTCTGGGGGCAGGCGTCGTCCTGACATCCCCCACCGGAGATACAGTCCAATACATACACCAAATATTATACACAGACTCCAACAACACAGCAGAATATGAGGCCCTGTTGCATGGTATCCGGATGGCAGTCTCCATGGGCATTCGATGCCTAGAGGTGTGTGGGGATTCGAACCTCGCAATATCTCAAATAAATGGAGACTTTGATGCCAAGGACCCAAGAATGGTGGCTTACTGCAATGTCATCCTCAAAATGTCAGCTCGGTTCGAAGGGCTCAAATTCCACCATGTGGTCCGAGAAAACAATCAAGCGACGGATATCCTCGCCCGCATCAGCGCTAAGCGCGACCCTGTCCCACCTAATATCTTCTTGGAAAGGCTGTTTAAGCCATCCGTGGTGTGGGAAGGGGAGACCAGCAACAACAGTCCGGATCCGGCCACAACACCAGATCCCGAACACTCTGACGTAATCGGAGGCTCCGCCACCGAAATAACACCTTCGGCCCACGTGATTATGGCTGTCATCACCCCGTGGACAGAACCCTTCTTGGCTTACCTAAATAGGCAAGGACTCCCTGAGGACCCAAACGAGGCACGTTGCATTGTGCGGCGGTCTAAAGCCTACAAGGTCCATGAGGGAGAGCTTTATAAGAAAAGTGTCGGCGTTCTGGGAACAGGGGTCCCCAGACTTGCCTGCCTGCGGCGTGGCTCAAAGGGGGGCCCAGCACGGCCCATCTTCATCAACACAGACCCAAGACCCTCGCGAGGGGCCAAGCCTCGCGGGGCGGATGACACGGAGCTTCCTCAGGAACGGCCTCATCAGGCTGGCTCACGAGGAGGCGGAGAGATCAAGGCGGTGTACCTCACGAGGTGCCCGTGATGCAAGCCATGACGACCAAGGGTGCTAGGCGGGCGCCAGCCCGCGCAGTGTCCTCCTTTCCTCTTTGGTGCAAAGGGAGCAAGCGCAGGCGAGAGCATCAAGCAAAGGCACCCGTTTCGGTGCAACGAGACCAAGACCAGTCCAATGGCAGGGAGGAAGTCATTATGGAGCCCAAGCCAGCGTCACCACCAGAGCCTTTGGTAGGCGAGGACCAACTTTAGTCAGGATAAGTGTACCAGATGTTCCCCTTCAAAATGGCCAATTGTTGGCGCCCTTCCCGCTCAATATTTGGGAAGAGGCCCAGGGCCTTTGCCTATAAATAGGACTAGCCACCCCCAGGGTAGGAGGATCAGAATCAAGAAGGGAGAATCTAGAAGCCAAGAGAGAAACTAGCTAGGATGGAGATCGGAGAGAGAATCGAGAAGAGAGAGAGAGAGAGAAGGGTGAGTGAACTCCTCCTACCAGTTCATCCCCTCAGCCAAGAACAGACCCCTCGCGAGGCTGTTCTTCCTTGTATTGCTCATCATCATCAGCCCAAGAGGCAATCCACCACACCACACACTGGAGTAGGGTATTACACCACAACGGTGGCGCGAACCAGTATAAACCCCGTGTCTCTTGTGCTGTTCTTTCCATAGCTTAGATCTTAGCGAGGCGGAGGGGCGCAGGTAGGTAGAAGGCGGAATCTCCGCGCGCACCCCAGTGTTCGAACCTCAAAGGCCTGCCGGAACCCGAAATCCGACATTTGGCGCGCCAGGTAGGGGTGCGCCGGAATTCGTCTTCCACCACCCCGTTCTCCTCCGACCATCACGTCCATGTCTGATGCTCGTCGAGCCCGCGCCGAGCGCCGGGCCGCTCTCGCTTCCCGCGTCGCCCAGACGGCTCCTGTCGGCGGGCGTACTTGTTGTTCCCCGTCACCTGCCGCCAACGTTGCCACCGACCCGGCGGGGGATGAGCAGCAACCGTCGTCTCAGCATCCGTCCGTGCAGGGAGACGGCCGCACCGCTACTCCCTCACTCACCCCAGCTGGTTCTTCGTCCCGCGCGCTCCGCGCACCCATGGAGGCTCGAGCTGCGCTCATCGTGGCAAACGAGCTCCTGCGCTACCGTCCCGTTGACGACGTCTATGAAGAATGGCTCGAGTGCGTCGCCGAGCTTGTCCGCGCCGCAGGGGGCTCTCCTGCGCCGTCCGTTCCGCTGCACCGCTCCCCGCCCCGCATGGGCGACGAAGCTCCGGCGGCGCCCCAGCCGCCTCCTCCTCAAGAAGGCGCCATGGCTCCAAGGTGCGTGGCCCCTGGGCGGAACCCGCTCCGTCAGGTGCCAGCGCGGCAAGAGCAAAGCTGCCAAGAAGTCCCTAGCCCGCAAGAAGCTGCCCGGGCGCTCCCTGCTCCAACACGTCGCGACCATCCTTCTGCTCCCGCATGTCAAGACCCCGCGCTGCTCCCAGCTGCAGCGCGTGGGGACATGCAAGACCAAGCTCTCCATCACCCAAGGCCTCCCATGGCCATAGCAGGCTGCCGTGCCTTCACCACCGAGCTACGCAGCGTCGCGTGGCCCGGCAAGTTCAAGCCAGACCTGCCTCCTCGTTACGACGGCACGGCCGACCCTGCGGAGTTCCTCCAGCTCTATGAGCTGGGCATCGAAGCTGCCAACGGAGACGAGAAGGTCATGGTGAACTGATTTCCCATGGCGCTCAAGGACGGGGCCCGCACCTGGCTCGTGAACCTGGCTCCAGGCACGATCTCCTCCTGGGACGAGATGCGCACCCGCTTCATCGCCAACTTCCAAGGTACTCACGACCGGCCACCCGCCGTGAGCGACATGCGCCGCATCAAGCAACAACCCGGAGAGACCCTGCAGAAGTACATCCAGCACTTCAACAACGCACGCCTCAAGATTCCCAAGGTGACCGAGGAGGCCATCATCTCAGCCTTCTCCGACGGCGTGCGCGGTGTCAAGATGAAGGAGGAGCTGGCGATGCATGAAGACCTGTGCACTTCCTTGGAGTTGTTCAACTTGGCAACCAAGTGTGCTAGGGCTGAGGAAGGGCGTCTCTCCCTCCTCGAGCTGCCTGCCGCAGACCCAGAAGAGCAGAAGCCCAAGGCCAAGGATGTGAAGCGCAAGGGGGCTGCCGTGCTCGCGGCAGAACCAGACACCAAGCGGGGCAGAGATCAGCCCGAATCTTCCAAGGGCAGTCGGTACTGTGTGTACCACGACCTCCACACCCAGAACACCAACAAATGTCAAGAGCTCCGAGCCGTGCGAGAAGGAAGGATCGGTCGTCGCCCCGACCACGGTGACCGGGGCTACGGTCGAGGAGGAGGAAGGAACACAGGGCGCTGGGAAGACCGCTGCCCGCGCCAAGGGTGGCGCGATCGACCTCGCGAGGATCGCTGGCAAGACCCGCCTCGTGAGGGAGACTGGAGGGATCAGCCTCGCGAGGATCGCCTGCAAGGCAACACAGGCCTCCCTCCGCTGCCGCTGCAGCCAAGGAGAAACGAGGACCGCCATCAGGACGAGGGGGCTGGGGGCTTCCAGGAGCCACGTGCGATCGCCTGCATCCTGGGCGGGGCTCAAGCCCCAGCCTCTCAACGCATCTTCAAGCAGTTCGCCCGCGAAGTGAATGCAGTCCTCCCCAAGCTCGAAGCCACGCGCCCTCTCAGGTGGTCGGCGTGCGCCATCACGTTCAGCTCAGCAGATCAGCTCAAGTGTGCGGCTATAGCCGGAGTCCTCCTGATGCTTTGTTCCCCAATCATCAGCAACGTGGTGGTCACCAGGACCCTCATCGATGGCGGGGCAGGGCTCAACATCCTGTCCGTGGAAACATTCAACAATCTCCAAGTGCCCTACAACCAGCTTCAGCCAACCAAGCCTTTCTCCAGAGTCATCGACAGCTCCACGGTCCCGATTGGGCAGGTCCGCCTCCCTGTCACCTTCGGGGCACGCGACAACTACCGCACCGAGCTCATCGACTTCGACGTCGCTCACATTCGCCTGCCGTACAACACCATCCTTGGGTACCCAGCGCTGGCCAAGTTCATGGCCGTAACTCACCACGGCTACAACGTCCTCAAGATGCCAGGAAGTGGCGGAGTCATCACGGTGCCCTGTGAAGAGAAGGACGCGGTGTGTTCCCTGGAACGAGCCTTTCAGGCCGCATCACTAGAAGACCCGGATCGCGGAAGCAGGAGGCTTCCCGAGACCACCCCCAAGAAGAAGAAGAAGACATCGTCCGCCCCGGCCCCTCAGGAGGCAGGCCCCTCAAGGCCCGCGCCTGCCCAGGGGGAACCTCCTTCCATCGCATAGGAAAGCGCGCCCGGCGCCCTCCTCAGGCAGGGCTCGGGGGCTCTCCCCTGGAGGGCCACCGACCTGGCTAAGGTCACGAGGGAGGCGCTTGGGCACCACAAGGAGGCGTGTTTCGAAGCACGTTTCCCTCAAGAAGGAGTAAGGCAAGGAGAGCCAGACCCTCAGGAGTTCGTCAGCAAGGCCATTCAGGAGCTACAGGAGTCAAGAGTCATGAAAGGCGGCCGCCGCCTACCAGCTGTGGCTCCCCATCCAGGCGAGGATGGTGGGTTGCGCGTCTACATCGACATACCAGGGCTCAATCGAGTCGCCTCTGGCCCTCGCGAGTGGGACGCTGCGAAGGTCCACCCCACAGCTATGTTCGCATGCCTTACGGTTTGCCGAACGCGGCTGCCACGTACCAGTGCCTCATGAGGGGTATCATGGAGGCTCAAGAGGCCAGGCATTCCACAGCCCTAGCGGAGATGGAGATGGTCCGCGAGGAGCCACCAGCGCCTCCGGAGCCTCCTGAGGCCCCTAGGCCTGGGGGCTCGTGAGGATCGGCTTCCGCAGCCCACCGAGTCTGCTACACCAACACTCCTTCGTCCTCAACATCATCAGGTGACATCTTTCAAGTTTCATTTCCAGCTGGGAGCGCCCCCCAGGGCTGCATTATTCCCAGGCCGCGTGGGTCCGTACCTGCGGCATGTATCCCTTTTGTTTCATGTTGTTAGCTTGCTTTGTTGGGGGCCCCACAGGCTGCATCATCCCCAAGTCGCTCGGGCCAGACCAAGCGGCATGTATCCCTTTTGCGTTTATTTCCGGCTATGCGTTCGACCCACCATGCTTGATTATTTGATTCCTTTCCACGGCACCTCTTCTTCTCCATGCCGACCACTTGCACGTTAAAGGGGGGGTACCTAAGCATCGTGACTCAGGGCTCTTACTGGCTCTCCAGCCCTCACCCTCTGGCCTTGTCCACGGCATCGCGACCAGGCATACCAGCGACGGCTGAGACCAGCTCGAGGGCCGGGACCCGAGGACGTAGAGTGCCGGCATCTAACCAAATTTGCAGGGACACATCATAAGATAAGGCCCAGTGCCAGGCGCAACCCGCCTAGAGGTAGGGCCCCGTGAGTCCCGCGCTGGCTCACGGGTGCCCAGATACACCTCGCCAGGCCCTACCATGCCAGCCACGTGTCAGGGCGGGGTTGTACATGCCCCAGGGGCTCCTCCCGGAGGGGGCCCCCTCCCACGTACCAGTGGAAGCACCATGCTCCGTGTTGGCTGACGACATTGCCGAGGAGCGGCTATGCCCGTACACATACGGAAGCGCTATGCTCCGCGCTGGTGATAAACAACTGAGGGTGGCCCCCCGGGCCGCATCAACCTCAGGAAGCCCAGAGCTCAGTGTCTAGCCTCATCGCAACGCCTCCCCTCGGGGGTGCCGCGCAACGGGGCTGGGCACGGGGGCTGCGCCTGGGTCACGCCCAGACGCACGCCACCCAGCCAGGCCCCCCTGGGCCTGGTTCGTCGCGCGTCTCTCCCCAAGCGGAGCCAAGGTACGAAGGTCGTTTGAGCGTCAAGGGGGACTCTTGAGCATCGCGACTCAGGAGCCTAACTGGTCACGTAGCCCCTCACTTCTTAGTTCCGAAAGGCTAACGCTGGGTGAGGTATGCGCCGGGCCGGGCTCTTGCAGACGTAGAACGGTAGATCCACCCACATCTCACCTCCCTACTTGCTGTTCGTGCGCCAAGGGGGACTCCTGAGCATCGCGACTCAGGAGCCTAACTTGTCATGTAGCCCCTCACTCCTTGGTCCTGTCCTGGTTTCCGGTCGGGGCTAACGCTGGGTGAGGTATGCGCGGGGCCGGGCTCTGCCGGCGTTGAACATAAGCAAGTAGGAAGGAAAAGTGTAAATTTCAAGGAATTCAAAAGCAACCAACGGCTGACTGTCAATTGTCATGGCAACCCCTCGTTCTTTCTATGATGGGTCTACGGGATCTCCTAAAGGAGCTGCGTCAGGCGAGGCCCTTGCGTGTCTCCTTCACTCTCATCCGCGCGAACCGCTTGCACGTTAAAGGGGGGTGCCTAAGCATCGCGACTCAGGGCTCCTACTGGCTCTCTAGCCCTCACCCTCTGGCCTTGTACACGGCATCGCGACCTGGCATACCAGCGACGGCTGAGACTCGCTCGAGGGCCGGGACCCGAGGACGTAGAGCAGAAAGGGGAGCAAAGGCGAGAGGGGAGGGACATGCGAGGACCTCGCCGAGCAACCTCACGCCTGCCGATGCACGGACCCGGCGACACACCAGAGAGCGGTCCCTGATTCTCGAGATAAGTCACCACCCGGAAGCACCAGCTACCGTGGCACCATCCCCGCACCTAATGCAATCTCGTGTTAGCGACGCCGCTCTCCTTTCTCACCGAACGACGGCTGCTTGAGCGCCAAAGGGGACCTCCTGAGCATCGCGACTCAGGGGCTCTTACCGGACCCCGGGTCGCTCACCTCCTGGCCTTTGACCACGGCATCACGACCTGGCATACCAGCGACGGCTGAAGCCACCTTGGGACTGGGACCTGTCGGCGCAGAGCCACAAGCCCTCGTGAGGTTCTAAAGGGAGAACAGAGCTAAGATGGAATGAGCAACTCGCACAATTCTATGACAAGGGTTATATTAACAAACAGGATCACAGGCACCTTACAAGCCCCCATGGGACGCGTCTTTGATTCCTTGCAGGGAACAGATCCTAAAAGGACGCTAACTACACGCGCCCCTACAAAAGACGCCATTGTCAACAGCGGGCCGTCAAGCACCGGCACCAACCCCATCCAGATCAGAGTCGGTGACGGCCTGACGAGCCCGCCCTGCTCCAGGAGCAGCGCCGGCTCGGGGGCTCGTAGCTGTCGTCGCTCATCTCCGGAGTCGCGAAGAGCTCGCCGGAGTCGCTGGACCCTCCGACGCCTCCGCCGCCAGAGCAGCCGCCAAGGGAGCGGTCGGCGGGCCCAGTCCCCGCTCACACCAGGGCCTCGACACCACCTGATGGGCCCCCTCGTCCCGGCAGCAGAGAGCGAGCCGTTTCTTCAGCGGGAGCGGGTCTGGTTCCTCTCGGGGAGCCTTTCCCTTATCTGCCGCTGAGAGCCGGCGGATCGGAGCCATCGCATCAAGACGGAGCAAGGACCGGGAAGAAGAAGAAGTAAGAAGGGATGGACTGGAAGGGCGCGCGCCGTTCCGTACTTATGGCTGGCAAAGGCCAACCGCCGACCTCCACGATCGCAGGTAATCATGACCCGCTTTGCATGCAGGGACTTGTCCAATCCATGCAGTTGCCGAGGCGCCGTGGGGAAGTGGAAACGCCCACGTCCAGTCAACCGCCACGCGGCGCCCAAGGCCGCAGGCTGTTAGATCCCGAGGCACTTTGCTCTTGCCCTTTCGCCTCCCTACACGACCAAGTCCGGGCGCGCCTTGGGCCCGGGGGCTACTGTCGGCGTTTTGGGAACGGGGGTCCCCAGACTTGCCTACCTGCGGCCTGCGGCATGGCTCAAAGGGGGGCCCAGCACGGCCCATCTTCATCAACACAGACCCAAGACCCTCGCGAGGGGCCAAGCCTCGCGGGGCGGACGACATGGAGCTTCCTCAGGCACGGCCTCATCAGGCTGGCTCGCGAGGAGGCGGAGAGATCAAGGCGGGGTACCTCAGGAGGTGCCCATGACGCAAGCCATAACGACCAAGGGTTCCAGGCGGGCGCCAGCCCGCGCAGTGTCCTCCTTTCCTCTTTGGTGCAAAGGGAGCAAGCGCAGGCGAGAGCATCAAGCAAAGGCACCCATTTCGGTGCAACGAGACCAAGACCAGTCCAATAGCAGGGAGGAAGTCATTATGGAGCCCAAGCCAGCGTCACCACCAGAGCCTTTGGCAGGCGAGGACCAACTTTAGTCAGGATAAGTGTACCAGATGTTCCCCTTCAAAATGGCCAATTGTTGGCGCCCTTCCCGCTCAATATTTGGGAAGAGGCCCAGGGCCTTTGCCTATAAATAGGACTAGCCACCCTAGGGTAGGAGGATCGGAATCAAGAAGGGAGAATCTAGAAGCCAAGAGAGAAACTAGCTAGGATGGAGATCGGAGAGAGAATCGAGAAGAGAGAGAGAGAGAAGGGTGACTGAACTCCTCCTAGTAGTTCATCCCCTCAGCCAAGAACAGACCCTCGCGAGGCTGTTCTTCCTTGTATTGCTCATCATCATCAGCCCAAGAGGCAATCCACCACACCACACACTTGAGTAGGGTATTACACCACAACGGTGGCCCGAACCAGTATAAACCCCGTGTCTCTTGTGCGGTTATTTCCATAGCTTAGATCTTAGCGAGGCGGAGGGGCGCAGGTAGGTAGAAGGCGGAATCTCCGCGCGCACCCCAGTGTTCGAACCTCAAGGGTCTGTTGGAACCCGAAATCCGACAAAAAGCGCTACCGGAGTACTTCAAAGGTGCATCTCCAAAGAGGAAGGACGACAACTTTTGGCAGAAATTCATGTTGGACTCGGCGGCCACCATGCCGTAGCTCGGGCCCTTGTAAGCAAGGCCTTCCGTACAGGTTTCTACTGGCCGACATCCCGAGAAGACGCACAGGACCTCGTCCAACATTGAGTTGGTTGCCAGCTTTTTGCAAACCAAAGCCATATGCCACCTACCGCTCTGCAAACAATCCCCATTACTTGGCCCTTCGCGTTCTGGGGGCTCGATATGGTCGGACCCCTTAAAGGAGGAAGCCAGAATAAAAAGTACCTATTGCTCATGGTGGATACATTCACCAAATGGATAGAAGTCAAACCAGTTAAAATGGCCGAGTCCGGACCAGTGATAGACTTCATATCCGGGTTGTACACCATTATGGTGTCCCCCACAGCATCATCACCGATAACGGCTCGAACTTTACACCTGATGAGGTAAAAACTTGGTGCAGCAACATGGGTATTAAGCTCGATTATGCCTCCGTCTATCACCCTCAAACTAACGGTCAAGTCGAGCGAGCAAATGGTCTTATCATGAGCGGCATTAAACCCAGATTAGTGTGGTCCTTGAAGGAATCAGATACGCAATGGGTCGAGGAGCTTGACTCCGTACTATGGGGGCTGCGGACCACGCCAAATCGCACTACCGGATACACACCATTTTTTATGGTGTACAGAGCACAGGCGGTACTGCCCTGCGACATCATTCATGACTCACCTCGAGTGCGCATGTACGAAGAGAAAGAAGCCGAGCATGATCGGTAGGACGGTTTGGACGCCCTGGAGGAGGAGCGTGACGTGGCAAAAGCCCGCTCCGCATTCTACCTGTTGGGGAACGTAGTAATTTCAAAAAAAATCCTACGCACACGCAAGATCATGGTGATGCATAGCAACGAGAGGGGAGAGTGTGATCTACGTACCCTTGTAGACCAACAGCGGAAGCGTTAGCATAACGCAGTTGATGTAGTCGTACGTCTTCATGGCCCGACTGATCAAGCACCGAAACTACGGCACCTCTGAGTTTTAGCACACGTTCAGCTCGATGACGATCCCCAGACTCCGATCCAGCAAAGTGTCAGGGAAGAGTTCCGTCAGCACGACGGCGTGGTGACGATCTTGATGTACTATCGTCGCAAGGCTTCGCCTAAGCACCGCTACAATATTATCGAGGATTATGGTGGAAGGGGGCACTGCACACGGCTAAGAATATGATCACGTGGATCAAATTGTGTGTCTAAGGGTGCCCCTTGCCCCAGTATATAAAGGAGCAAGGGGAGGAGGCCGGCCGGCCCTATAGGCGCGCCAAGGAGGAGTCCTCCACCTAGTAGGAGAAGGACTCCTACTAGAAGGGGGAAGGAAGTGGGGAAGGAGAAGGAAAGGGGGGCACCGCCCCCCCTCTCCTAGTCCAATTCGGACCAGGGGGGAGGAGGCGCGAGGCCCACCCTTGCTGCCCCTCTCTCTCTCCACTAAGGCCCATATGCCCCATTACTTCTCCCGATAGGGTTCAAGTAACCCTCCGGCTCTCCGGTTTTCTCTGAAATCATCCGGAACACTTCCTGTGTCCGAATATAGCCGTACAATATATCAATCTTTATGTCTCGACCATTTCGAGACTCCTCGTTATGTCCGTGATCACATCCGGGACTCCGAACTAACTTCGGTACATCAAAACTCATAAACTCATAATATAACTGTCATCGAAACCTTAAGCGTGCGGACCCTACGGGTTCGAGAACAATGTAGACATGACCGAGACACGTCTCAGGTCAATAACCAATAGCGGAACCTGGATGCTCATATTGGCTCCTACATATTCTACGAAGATCTTTATCGGTCAGACCGCATAACAACATACGTTGTTCCCTTTGTCATCGGTATGTTACTTGCCCGAGATTCGATCATCGGTATCTCAATACCTAGTTCAATCTCGTTACCGGCAAGTCTCTTTACTCGTTTCGTAATACATCATCTCGTAACTAACTCATTAGTTGCAATGCTTGCAAGGCTTATGTGATGTGCATTACCGAGAGGGCCCAGAGATACCTCTCTAACATCGGAGTGACAAATCCTAATCTCGAAATACGCCAACCCAACATGTACCTTTCGAGACACCTTTAGAGCTCCTTTATAATCACCCAGTTACGTTGTGACGTTTGGTAGCACACAAAGTGCTCCTCCGGCAAACGGGAGTTGCATAATCTCATAGTCATAGGAACAAGTATAAGTCATGAAGAAAGCAATAGCAACATACTAAACGATCGGGTGCTAAGCTAATGGAATGGGTCATGTCAATCACATCATTCTCCTAATAATGTGATCCCATTAATCAAATGACAACACATGTCTATGGTTAGGAAACATAACCATCTTTGATTAATGAGCTAGTCAAGTAGAGGTATACTAGTGACGTTTGGTTTGTCTATGTATTCACACAAGTATTATGTTTCTAGATAATACAATTCTAGCATGAATAATAAACATTTATCATGATATAAGGAAATAAAAATAATAACATTATTATTGCCTCTAGAGCATATTTGCTTCAGTCTCCCACTTGCACTAGAGTCAGTAATCTAGATTACACAGTAATGATTCTAACACCCATGGAGCTTTGGTGTTGATCATGTTTTGCTCGTGGAAGAGGCTTAGTCAACGGGTCTGCAATATTCAGATCCGTATGTATCTTGCAAATCTCTATGTCTCCCACCTGGATTAGATCTCGGATGGAATTGAAGCGTCTCTTGATGTGCTTGGTTCTCTTGTGAAATCTGGATTCCTTTGCCAAGGCAATTGCACCAGTATTGTCACAAAAGATTTTCATTGGACCCGATGCACTAGGTATGACACCTAGATCGGATATGAACTCCTTCATCCAGACTCCTTCGTTTGCTGCTTCTGAAGCAGCTATGTACTCCGCTTCACATGTAGATCCCACCACATCGCTTTGTTTAGAACTGCACCAACTGACAGCTCCACCGTTTAATGTAAACACGTATCCGGTTTGTGATTTAGAATCGTCCAGATCAGTGTCAAAGCTTGCATCAACGTAACCATTTACGATGAGCTCTTTGTCACCTCCACATATGAGAAACATATCCTTAGTCCTTTTCAGGTATTTCAGGATGTTCTTGACCGCTGTCCAGTGATCCACTCCTGGATTACTTTGGTACCTGCCTGCTAGACTTATAGCAAGACACACATCAGGTCTGGTACACAACATTGCATACATGATAGAGCCTATGGCTGAAGGATATGGAACATTTTTCTCTCTATCTTCTGCATTGGTCGGGCATTGAGTCTTACTCAGTTTCACACCTTGTAACACAGGCAAGAATCCTTTCTTTGCTTGATCCATTTTGAACTTTTTCAAAACTTTGTCAAGGTATGTGCTTTGTGAAAGTCCAATTAAGTGTCTTGATCTGTCTCTAAAGATCTAAATGCCCAATATGTAAGCAGCTTCACCGAGGTCTTTCATTGAAAAACTCTTTTTCAAGTATCCCTTTATGCTATCCAGAAATTATATATCATTTCCGATTAGTAATATGTCAACTACATATAATATAAGAAATGCTACAGAGCTCCCACTCACTTTCTTGTAAATGCAGGCTTCTCCAAAAGTCTGTACAAAACCAAATGCTTTGATCACACTATCAAAGCGTTTATTCCAACTCCGAGAGGCTTGCACCAGTCCATAAATGGATCGCTAGAGCTTGCACACTTTGTTAGCTCCCTTTGGATCGACAAAACCTTCCGGTTGCATCATATACAACTCTTCTTGCAAAAATCCATTCAAGAATGCAGTTTTGACATCCATCTGCCAAATTTCATAATCATAAAATGCGGTAATTGCTAACATGATTTGGACAGACTTAAGCATTGCTACGGGTGAGAAGGTCTCATCGTAGTCAATCCCTTGAACTTGTCGAAAACCTTTTGCGACAAGTCGAGCTTTGTAGACAGTAACATTACCGTCAGCGTCAGTCTTCTTCTTAAAGATCCATTTATTCTCAATTGTTTGCCGATCATTGGGCAAGTCAACCAAAGTCCATACTTTGTTCTCATACATGGATCCCATCTCAGATTTCATGGCTTCAAGCCATTTTGCGGAATCTGGGCTCACCATCGCTTCTCCATAGTTCGTAGGTTCATCATGATCTAGTAGCATGACTTCCAGAACAGGATTACCGTACCACTCTAGTGCGGATCTTACTCTGGTTGATCTACGAGGTTCAGTAGTATCTTGTTCTGAAGCTTCATGATCATCATCATTAGCTTCCTCACTAATTGGTGTAGGTGTCACAGAAACTGGTTTCTGTGATGTACTACTTTCCAACAAGGGAGCAGGTATAGTTACCTCATCAAGTTCTACTTTCCTCCCACTCACTTCTTTCAAGAGAAACTCCTTCTCTAGAAAGTTTCCGAATTTAGCAACAAAAGTTTTTCCTTCGGATCTGTGATAGAAGGTGTATCCAATATTTTCCTTTGGATATCCTATGAAGACACATTTCTCCGATTTGGGTTCGAGCTTACCAGGTGGAAGCTTTTTCACATAAGCATCGCAACCCCAAACTTTCAGAAACGACAACTTTGGTTTCTTGCCAAACCATAGTTCATAAGGCGTCATCTCAATGGATTTTGATGATGCCCTATTTAACGTGAATGCGGCTGTCTCTAGAGCATAACCCCAAAACAATAGCGGTAAATCAGTAAGAGACATCATAGATCGCACCATATCAATTAAAGTACGATTACGACATTCGGACACACCATTATGTTGTGGTGTTCCGAGTGGCGTGAGTTGCGAAACTATTCCGCATTATTTCAAATGTACACCAAACTCGTAACTCAAATATTCTCCTCCATGATCAGATCGTAGGAATTTTATTTTCTTGTTATGATGATTTTCAACTTCACTCTGAAATTCTTTGAACTTTTCAAATGTTTCAGACTTATGTTTCATTAAGTAGATATACCCATATCTGCTTAAGTCATCTGTGAAGGTGAGAAAATAACGATATCTGCCATGAGCCTCAACATTCATCGGACCACATACATCTATATGTATGATTTCCAACAAATCTGTTGCTCTCTCCATAGTACCGGAGAACGGTGTTTTTGTCATCTTACCCATAAGGCACGGTTCGCAAGTACCAAGTGATTCATAATCAAGTGGTTCCAAAAGCCCATCAATATGGAGTTTCTTCATGCGCTTTACACTGATATGACCCAAACGGAAGTGCCACAAATAAGTTGCACTATCATTATCAACTCTGCATCTTTTGGCTTCAACATTATGAATATGTGTGTCACTACTATCGAGATTTAATAAGAATAGACCACTCTTTAAGGGTGCATGACCATAAAAGATATTACTCATATAAATAGAACAACCATTATTCTCTGATTTAAATGAATAGCCGTCTCGCATCAAACAAGATCCAGATATAATGTTCATGCTTAACGCTGGCACCAAATAACAATTATTTAGGTCTAATACTAATCCCGAAGTTAGATGTAGAGGTAGCGTGCCGACCGCGATCACATCGACTTTGGAACCATTTCCCACGCGCATCGTCACCTCGTCCTTAGCCAATCTTCGCTTAATCTGTAGTCCCTGTTTCGAGTTGCAAATGTTAGCAACAGAACCAGTATCAAATATCCAGGTGCTACTGCGAGCATTAGTAAGGTACACATCAATAACATGTATATCACATATACCTTTGTTCACCTTGCCATCCTTCTTATCCACCAAATACTTGGGGCAGTTCCGCTTCCAGTGACCAGTCTGCTTGCAGTAGAAGCACTCAGTTTCAGGCTTAGGTCCAGGTTTGGGTTTCTTCTCTTGAGTAGCAACTTGCTTGCTGTTCTTTTTGAAGTTCCCCTTCTTCTTCCCTTTGCCCTTTTTCTTGAAACTAGTGGTCTAATTGACCATCAACACTTGATGCTCCTTCTTGATTTCTACCTTCGCAGCTTTCAGCATTGCGAATAGCTCGGGAATAGTCTTATTCATCCCTTGCATATTATAATTCATCACGAAGCTCTTGTAGCTTGGTGGCAGTGATTGGAGAATTTTGTCAATGACGCAATCATCTGGAAGATTAACTCCCAATTGAATCAAGTAATTATTATACCCAGACATTTTGAGTATATGCTCACTGACAGAACTGTTCTCCTCCATCTTCCAGCTATAGAACTTATTGGAGACTTCATATCTCTCAATCCGGGCATTTGCTTGAAATATTAACTTCAACTCCTGGAACATCTCATATGCTCCATGACGTTCAAAACGTCATTGAAGTCCTGATTCTAAGCCGTAAAGCATGGCACACTGAACTATCGAGTAGTCATCAGTTTGCTCTACCAGACGTTCATAACATCTGGTGTTGCTCCAGCAGCAGGCCTGGCACCCAGCGGTGCTTCCAGGACGTAATTCTTTTGTGCAGCAATGAGGATAATCCTCAAGTTACGGACCCAGTCCGTGTAATTGCTACCATCATCTTTCAACTTTGCTTTCTCAAGGAACGCATTAAAATTCAAAGGAACAACAGCATGGGCCATCTATCTACAATCAACCATAAACAAGCAAGATACTATCAGGTACTAAGTTCATGATAAATTTAGGTTCAATTAATCATATTACTAAAGAACCCCCACTTAGATAGACATCCCTCTAATCCTCTAAGTGATTACGTGATCCAAATCAACTAAACCATGTCCGATCATCACGTGAGATGGAGTAGTTTCACTGGTGAACATCGCTATGTTGATAATATCTACTATATGATTCACGCTCGACCTTTCGGTCTCCGTGTTCCGAGGCCATATATGTATATGCTTGGCTCGTCAAGTATAACCTGAGTATTCTGCGTGTGCAACTGTTTTGCACCCGTTGTATTTGAACGTAGAGCCTATCACACCCGATCATCACGTGGTGTCTCAGCATGAAGAACTTTCGCAATGGTGCATACTCAGGGAGAACACTTCTTGATAATTAGTGAGAGGTCATCTTAAAAGGCTACCGTCAATCCAAGCAAGATAAGATGCATAAAAGATAAACATCACATGCAATCAATATAAGTGATATGATATGGCCATCATCATCTTGTGCTTCTGATCTCCATCTTCGAAGCACCATCGTGATCACCATCGTCACCGGCGCGACACCTTGATCACCATCGTAGCATCGTTGTCATCTCGCCAATCTTATGCTTCCACGACTATCGCTACCGCTTAGTGATAAAGTAAAGCATTACAGCGCAATTGCATTGCATACAATAAAGCGACAACCATATGGCTCCTGCCAGTTGCCGATAACTTGGTTACAAAACATGATCATCTCATACAATAAAATTTAGCATCATGTCTTGACCATATCACATCACAACATGCCCTGCAAAAACAAGTTAGACATTCTCTACTTTGTTGTTGCAAGTTTTACGTGGCTGCTACGGGCTTAAGCAAGAACCAATCTTACCTACGCATCAAAACCACAACGATAGTTTGTCAAGTTGGTGCTATTTTAACCTACGCCCGGTCCTTGCGGAGGTTAAAACAGCACCAACTTGACAAATTATCGTGTTGGTTTTGATGCGTAGGTAAGATTGGTTCTTGCTTAAGCCCGTAGCAGCCACGTAAAACTTGCAACAACAAAGTAGAGTATGTCTAACTTGTTTTTGCAGGGCATGTTGTGATGTGATATGGTCAAGACATGATGCTAAATTTTATTGTATGAGATGATCATGTTTTGTAACCAAGTTATCGGCAACTGGCAGGAGCCATATGGTTGTCGCTTTATTGTATGCAATGCAATTGCGCTGTAATGCTTTACTTTATCACTAAGCGGTAGCGATAGTCGTGGAAGCATAAGATTGGCGAGACGACAACGATGCTACAATGGTGATCAAGGTGTTGCGCCGGTGACAATGGTGATCACGACGGTGCTTCGAAGATGGAGATCACAAGCACAAGATGATGATGGCCATATCATATCACTTATATTGATTGCATGTGATGTTTATCTTTTATGCATCTTATCTTGCTTTGATTGACGGTAGCATTTTAAGATGATCTCTCACTAATTATCAAGAAGTGTTCTCCCTGAGTATGCACCGTTGCGAAAGTTCTTCGTGCTGAGACACCACGTGATGATCGGGTGTGATAGGCTCTACGTTCAAATACAACGGGTGGAAAACAGTTGCACACGCAGAATACTCAGGTTATACTTGACAAGCCAAGCATATACAGATATGGCCTCGGAACACGGAGACCGAAAGGTCGAGCATGAATCATATAGTAGATATGATCAACATAGTGATGTTCACCAATGAAACTACTCCATCTCACGTGATGATCGGACATGGTTTAGTTGATTTGGATCATGCAATCACTTATAGGATTAGAGGGATGTCTGTCTAAGTGGGAGTTCTTTAGTAATATGATTAATTGAACCTAAATTTATCATGAACTTAGTACCTGATAGTATCTTGCTTGTTTAGGTTTGATTGTAGATAGATGGCCCGTGCTGTTGTTCCGTTTAATTTTAATGCGTTCCTTGAGAAAGCAAAGTTGAAAGATGATGGTAGCAATTACACGGACTGGGTCCGTAACTTGAGGGTTATCCTCATTGCTGCACAGAAGAATTACGTCCTGGAACCACCGCTGGGTGCCAGGCCTGCTGCTGGAGCAACACAAGATGTTATGAACATCTGGCAGAGCAAAGCTGATGACTACTCGATAGTTCAGTGTGCCATGCTTTACGGCTTAAAATCGGGACTTCAACGACGTTTTGAACGTCATGGAGCATATGAAATGTTCTAGGAGTTGAAGTTAATATTTCAATCAAATGCCCGTATTGAGAGATATAAAGTCTCCAATAAGTTCTATAGCTGCAAGATGGAGGAGAACAGTTCTGTCAGTGAGCATATACTCAAAATGTTTGGGTATAATAATCACTTGATTCAATTGGGAGTTAATCTTCCAGATGATTGCGTCATTGACAGAATTCTCCAATCAATGCCACCAAGCTACAAGAGCTTCATGATGAACTATAGTATGCAAGGGATGAATAAGACTATTCCCGAGCTCTTCGCAATGATGAAAGCTGCGGAGGTAGAAATCAAGAAGGAGCATCAAGTGTTGATGGTCAGTAAGACCACTAGTTTCAAGAAAAAGGGCAAAGGGAAGAAGAAGGGGAACTTCAAAAAGAACAGCAAGCAAGTTGCTACTCAAGAGAAGAAACCCAAACCTGGACCTAAGCCTGAAACTAAGTGCTTCTACTGCAAGCAGACTGGTCACTAGAAGCAGAACTGCCCCAAGTATTTGGCGGATAAGAAGGATGGCAAGGTGAACAAAGGTATATGTGATATACATGTTATTGATGTGTACCTTACTAATTCTCGCAGTAGCACCTGGGTATTTGATACTGGTTCTGCTGCTAACATTTGCAACTCGAAACAGGGACTACGGATTAAGCGAAGATTGGCTAAGGACGAGGTGACGATGCGCGTGGGAAATGGTTCCAAAGTCGATGTGATCGCGGCCGGCACGCTACCTCTACATCTACCTTCGAGATTAGTATTAGACCTAAATAATTGTTATTTGGTGCCAGCGTTAAGCATGAACATTATATCTGGATCTTGTTTGATGCGAGACGGTTATTCATTTAAATCAGAGAATAATGGTTGTTCTATTTATATGAGTAATATCTTTTATGGTCATGCACCCTTAAAGAGTGGTCTATTCTTATTAAATCTCGATAGTAGTGACACACATATTCATAATGTTGAAGCCAAAATATGCAGAGTTGATAATGATAGTGCAACTTATTTGTGGCACTGTCGTTTGGCTCATATCGGTGTAAAGCGCATGAAGAAACTCCATACTGATGGGCTTTTGGAACCACTTGATTATGAATCACTTGGTACTTGCGAACCGTGCCTTATGGGTAAGATGACAAAAACACCGTTCTCTGGTACTATGGAGAGAGCAACAGATTTGTTGGAAATCATACATACAGATGTATGTGGTCCGATGAATGTTGAGGCTCGTGGCGGATATCGTTATTTTCTCACCTTGACAAATGACTTAAGGAGATATGGCTATATCTACTTAATGAAACATAAGTCTGAAACATTTGAAAAGTTCAAAGAATTTCAGAGTGAAGTTGAAAATCATTGTAACAAGAAAATAAAATTCCTATGATCTGATCGTGGAGGAGAATATTTGAGTTACGAGTTTGGTGTACATTTGAAACAATGCGGAATAGTTTCACAACTCACGCCACCCGGAACACCACAACGTAATGGTGTGTCTGAACGTCGTAATCGTACTTTTCTTGATATGGTGCGATCTATGATGTCTCTTACTGATTTACCGCTATTGTTTTGAGGTTATGCTCTAGAGACGGCCGCATTCACGTTAAATAGGGCACCATCAAAATCCGTTGAGATGGCGCCTTATGAACTATGGTTTGGCAAGAAACCAAAGTTGTCGTTTCTGAAAGTTTGGGGTTGCGATGCTTATGTCAAAAAGCTTCAACCTGATAAGCTCGAACCAAAATCGGAGAAATGTGTCGTCATAGGATATCCAAAGGAAACTATTGGATACAACTTCTATCATAGATCCGAAGGCAAAACTTTTGTTGCTAAATTCGGAAACTTTCTAGAGAAGGAGTTTCTCTCGAAAGAAGTGAGTGGGAGGAAAGTAGAACTTGATGAGGTAACTGTACCTGCTCCCTTATTGGAAAGTAGTACATCACAGAAACCAGTTTCTATGACACCTACACCAATTAGTGAGGAAGCTAATGATGATGATCATGAAGCTTCAGAACAAGATACTACTGAACCTCGTAGATCAACCAGAGTAAGATCCGCACCAGAGTGGTACAGTAATCCTGTTCTGGAAGTCATGCTACTAGATCATGATGAACCTACGAACTATGGAGAAGCGATGGTGAGCCCAGATTCCGCAAAATGGCTTGAAGCCATGAAATCTGAGAAGGGATCCATGTATGAAAACAAAGTATGGACTTTGGTTGACTTGCCCAATGATCGGCAAGCAATTGAGAATAAATGGATCTTCAAGAAGAAGACTGACGCTGACGGTAATGTTACTGTCTACAAAGCTCGACTTGTCGCAAAAGGTTTTCGACAAGTACAAGGGATTGACTACGATGAGACCTTCTCACCCGTATCGATGCTTAAGTTTGTCCGAATCATGTTAGCAATTGCCGCATTTTATGATTATGAAATTTGGCAGATGGATGTCAAAACTGCATTCCTGAATGGATTTCTGCAAGAAGAGTTGTATATGATGCAGCCGGAAGGTTTTGTCGATCCAAAGGGAGCTAACAAAGTGTGCAAGCTCCAGCGATCCATTTATGGACTGGTGCAAGCCTCTCGGAGTTGGAATAAACGCTTTGATAGTGTGATCAAAGCATTTGGTTTTGTACAGACTTTTGGAGAAGCCTGCATTTACAAGAAAGTGAGTGGGAGCTCTGTAGCATTTCTGATATTATATGTAGATGACATATTACTAATCGGAAATGATATAGAATTTCTGGATAGCATAAAGGGATACTTGAATAAGTGTTTTTCAATGAAAGACCTTGGTGAAGCTGCTTACATATTGGGCATTACGATCTATAGAGACAGATCAAGACGCTTAATTGGACTTTCACAAAGCACATACCTTGACAAAGTTTTGAAAAATTTCAAAATGGATCAAGCAGCAAAAGGATTCTTGCCTTTGTTAAAAGGTGTGAAATTGAGTAAGACTCAATGCCCAACCCATGCAGAAGATAGAGAGAAAAATGTTCCCTATGCTTCAGCCATAGGCTCTAGCATGTATGCAACGCTGTGTACCAGGCCTGATGTGTGTCTTGCTATAAGTCTAGCAGGCAGGTACCAAAGTAATCCAGGAGTGGATCACTGGACAGCGGTCAAGAACATCCTGAAATACCTGAAAAGGACTAAGGATATGTTTCTCATATATGGAGGTGACAAAGAGCTCATCGTAAATGGTTACGTTGATGCAAGCTTTGACACTGATCTGGACAATTCTAAATCGCAAACCGGATACGTGTTTACATTAAACGGTGGAGCTGTCAGTTGGTGCAGTTCTAAACAAAGCGTTGTGGCGGGATCTACATGTGAAGCGGAGTACATAGCTACTTCGGAAGAAGCAAACGAAGGAGTCTGGATGAAGGAATTCATATCCGATCTAGGTGTTATACCTAGTGCATCGGGTCCAATGAAAATCTTTTGTGACAATACTGGTGCAATTGCCTTGGCAAAGGAATCCACATTTCACAAGAGAACCAAGCACATCAAGAGATGCTTCAATTCCATCCGGGATCTAGTCCAGGTGGGAGACATAGAGATTTGTAAGATACATACGGATCTGAATGTTGCAGACCAATTGACTAAGCCTCTTCCACGAGCAAAACATGATCAGCACCAAAGCTCCATGGGTGTTAGAATCATTACTGTGTAATCTAGATTATTGATTCTAGTGCAAGTGGGAGACTAAAGGAAATATGCCCTAAAGGTAGATGTTGGGTTGGCGTATTTCGAGATTAGGATTTGTCACTCCGATTGTCGGAGAGGTATCTCCGGGCCCTCTCGGTAATGCACATCACATAAGCCTTGCAAGCATTGCAACTAATGAGTTAGTTGCGAGATGATGCATTACGAAACGAGTAAAGAGACTTTCCGGTAACGAGATTGAACTAGGTATTGAGATACCAAAGATCGAATCTCGGGCAAATAACATACCGATGACAAAGGGAACAACATATGTTGTTATGCGGTCTGATCGATAAAGATCTTCGTAGAATATGTAGGAGCCAATATGAGCATCCAGGTTCCGCTATTGGTTATTGACCGGAGACGTGTCTCGGTCATGTCTACATTGTTCTCGAACCCGTAGGGTCCGCACGCTTAAGGTTTTGATGACATTTATATTATGAGTTTATGAGTTTTGATGTACCGAAGTTAGTTCGGAGTCCCGGATGTGATCATAGACATAACGAGGAGTCTCGAAATGGTCGAGACATAAAGATTGATATATTGGACAGCTATATTCGGATACCGGAAGTGTTCCGGGTGATTTCGGAGAAAACTGGAGAGCCGGAGGGTTACCAGAACCCTACCGGGAGAAGTAATGGGCCATATGGGCTTTAGTGGAGAGAGAGAGGGGCAGCAAGGGTGGTCCGCGCGCCTCCTCCCCCCTGGTCCGAATTGGACTAGGAGAGGGGGGCGGCGCCCCCCTTTCCTTCTCCCTCCCCACTTCCTTCCCCCTCCTAGTAGGAGTCCTACTCCTACTAGGAGGAGGACTCCTCCTTGGCGCGCCATAGGGCCGGCCGGCCTCCTCTCCTTGCTCCTTTATATACGGGAGCAGGGGAACCCCTAGACACACAAGTTGATCCACATGATCATATTCTTAGCCGTGTGCGGTGCCCCCTTCCACCATAATCCTCGATAATATTGTGGCGGTGCTTAGGCAAAGCCCTGCGACGGTAGTACATCAAGATCGTCACCACGCCGTCGTGCTGACAGAACTCTTCCCCGACACTTTGCTGGATTGGAGTCCGGGGATTGTCATCGAGCTGAACATGTGCTAAAACTCGGAGGTGTCGTAGTTTCGGTGCTTGATCGGTTGGCCCGTGAAGACGTACGACTACATCAACCGCGTTGTGCTAACGCTTCCGCTGTCGGTCTACAAGGGTACGTAGATCACACTCTCCCCTCTCATTGCTGTGCATCACCATGATCTTGCGTGTTAATAGGAAATTTTTTGAAATTACTACGTTTCCCAACAGTATGTCCATCTACCCAATCTCAGGTTTATCTGAGCTTTTACGGCTAGTGGTGCGGCGGACTCGTCGAACCGTGTCCGCGTTCTTGACGACCGATCATTTATTCTTTTTGGAGAGGTTGTTCAGTGTTTGGCTGCTAGAGCCGCCACACGTTCCTCCACATGTAAGGAGCGCTCTGCGTTTCCGCTAACTATGATGATGCCACTTGGACTGGGCATCTTAAGGTTACTATAAGTGTAATGTGGTACTGCATTAAAACAAGCGAAGGTCGTTCTTCCGAGTAGTGCATGATAGCCGCTTCGGAATGGAGCGATGTCGATGGTTAATTCTTCGCTTCGGAAGTTGTCGGGAGAACCGAATACAACCTCTAGTACTATAGAGCCTGTGCAGCGGGCCTCTAGGCCTGGTATTACTCCTTTAAAGTTAGTATTGCTTTGGCCAATTCTTGTCGGGTCTATCACCATTTTGTGGATGGTGTCCTGATATATCAGATTAAGACTATTGTCGCCATCCATAATGACTCGGGTGAGATGGTATCCGTCAATCATTGGGTCTAGCACCAAGGTAGCCGATCCTTCGCGTCAGATACTAGTCGGGTGATCCCTGCGATCAAAAGTGATCGGGCAGGCTGACCAAGGGTTGGACTTTGGGGTGACGGGCTCCCCGACGCATACGTCTCGGAGTGCGCATTTGCTCTTCCTCTTTGGTATGTGAGTTGCATAAATTATGTTCACTGTTTTGACATCTGGTGGGAATTTTTTCTGTCCCCCAGTGTTCGGCTGGTGAGGCTCATGCTCGTCTTCACTTGGTGTCTCCCTCCCCTTATGTTCGACGTTTAGCTTGCCGGCCTGCTTGAAGACCCAGCATTCTCTGTTGGTGTGATTTGCAAGTTTGTCGGAGGTGCCATGACATAATCTATCTAGAATCTTGTTTAGGCTGGACGGTCCATCTTTGCTTCCTTTAAATGGTTTTTCCATTGACCGGGTCAAGAGCCCCTGAATCCGGCGTTTACTGCCGTGTTGTATGGGATGTCCCCATTGTTTCGACACTTGCTTTTATTGCGTCATGGTTTCTCATTGCCATCCCTGGCTTTGGACGTGCCTGGGTCGCCGGTGCCGCTATGGGCCAGCCAACTATCTTCGCCCGCGCAAAAGCGGGTCATAAGGCTTGTTAGGGCTTCCATTGTCCTCGGTTCTTCCTGGCCGAGGTGTCTGGCGAGCCATTCGTCTCGGACACCGTGTTTGAAAGCCGCTAAGGCTTCGGCATCCGGGCAGTCGATGATCTGATTCTTCTTAGTGAGAAATCTATTCCAAACTTTCGCGCTGACTCTCCGGGCTGTTGAATTACATGACTTAAATCGTCTGCATCTGGAGGTCGGACATAGGTCCCTTGAAAATTAGCCCTAAAAGCGTCCTCAAGCTCTTCCAACTTCCAATTGAGTTTTCGGGGAGGCTTTTCAACCATTGCCTAGCTGGTCCTTTCAACTTGAGGGGCAAGTATTTAATGGCGTGGAGATCATCTCCACGAGCCATGTGGATGTGAAGGATAAAGTCCTCAATCCAGACCCCCGGGTCTATCATTCCGTCATATGCCTCTATGTTCACGGGTTTGAATCCTTCTGGAAATTCATGATCCAGCACCCCCTCGGTGAAGCATAGGGGGTGCATGGCAGCCCTGTATTTGGATGTGTCATGGTATTCTCACGGCTGTAGTGTTCGGTTTTCATTCCAAACTATTATTCGGTCAGTATAGTCGTTTGGGTGGTGATGATTCTGTGCTGGAATGCGCTTGCTAGATCCGTAAATGGACCTGGTCATATCGGATTTTTTTCTGTAGGTGCTCACGTAAATCGTGTGCTGACTTGTGTGCGACATCGTTAGCCGCCCTGTCGCGGCCATGGGGTGGTCGGTCCGGCTAATCGGCCATTTTAGTTTTTGGCCGAGTGGGCTCTAAAGCCTCGTCGTCGAATTCAGACAACAGCTTGTGCTTTGGATAGCTCTTTGTGTGGCGACTGTCGCCGTACTTTTCTTCCGTGTCAAGCACTTTATTCCATCTACTGTTGAGCATATTCTACGCGGCCTTAAGCCTTTGCTTCTGCTTCTTTAGACTCCGTGCGGTTTCAATAAGCCTTCTATGAAGGTTCTCTTATTCCAAGTGCCTTTCTGGGATGATGTGTGCATCGTCATCCGAACTATTCTCGTCTCCGGTGATAGGTTGATGAGCTTTACCCTTGGGGTCACCGTGATCTGACAGCGGCTCCGTACTATGTTCGCCGTCCGCTGGCTCATCCTTCTCCATTGCTGGGTCCTGTGGTCGTTGTTTCCTTTGGGGTCGACTGGGGTATTACTCTTTCTTGCAATGTTAGCACTGTTTTTGCCGAGGCGGGATTTGGAGCGGCGCCTACGTCGTCTCTTTGGTTGCTTCTCAAGGGAACTATCCTTCGCTGCTTCCTCCCGTTCCTTGTCGTTATTTTCTTTGGGTGTATCCACCATGTATATATCGTGTGATGAAGTGGCAGTCCAGCGCCCTATGGGCGGTGGTTCCTATTCGTATCCTGCATCGTCGTCCATACCGTCGATGTCTTCGGAGCCGAAATCAAGCATGTCGGTTAAGTCGTTGACAGTGGCGATTAAGTGGGTGGTGGGTGGGGAACGAATTTCTTCGTCGTCCGCTTCCCACTCGAGCCGGACATAGTTCGGCCAAGGGTCTCCTGACAAGGAGAGAGACCTTAATGAATTTAGCACGTCGCGCAGGGGCGAGTGCTGAAAGGTATCCGCAGGGGAAAACTCCATGATCGGTGTCCAATCAGATTCGATAGGCACGGACGCGGGCGGTTCGGAGCCCGTGGCCAGGGACGAATCCAAGTGTCCGGCAACACAGGTCTCATAGGATGTGAAGTCAGCATTCGGCTCTATCACCGCTGAGTGTGTGGCCTCCGCGGCAGGGTCTATCCACACGTCCTCGGACGGCACGATCTGCTCCGGTTTGAAGGCCGAAGTAGCTACAGGTGTGATCTCCCGAACACCGTCTGACGGCAGAGCTAAGTCATGCTCATCGTGACTGTGCGGCGCACCTGACATGGGTTCAAATCCGTCGAAGATCAAGTCTCCGCGGATGTTGGCAGTATAGTTCAAGCTTCCAAACCTGACCTGATGGCCAGGGGCGTAGCTATCGGTCTGCTCCAGATGGCCAAGGGAGTTGGCCCGCAGTATGAAGCCGCCGGATACGAAGATCTGTCCGGGAAGGAAAACGTCAACCTGGATCGCATCATTGCCGATGATCGAAGGGTCCATCAAGCCTTTATCATGACGGCACAGTGGAATTCTCAATGAAAGCACCAACGTCGGTGTCAAAACCGGCGGATCTCGGGTAGGGGGTCCCGAACTATGCGCCTAAGGCTGATGGTAATAGGAAGCGGGGGACACAATGTTTACCCAGGTTTGTGCCCTCTCAATGGAGGTAATACCCTACTTCCTGCTTGATTGATCTTGATGATATGAGTATTACAAGAGTTGATCTACCACGAGATCGAAGAGGCTAAACCCTAGAAGCTAGCCTATGATTATGATTGTTGTTGTCCTATGGACTAAACCCTCTGGTTTATATAGATACCGGAGGGGGCTAGGGTTACACAGATTCGGTTATAGAGAAGGAGATCTACATATCCGAATCGCCAAGCTTGCCTTCCACGCAAAGGAGAGTCCCACCCGGACACGGGACAGAGTCTTCAATCTTGTATCTTCATAGTCCAACCGTCCGGCCAAAGTATATAGCCCGGCTGTCCGAGGACCCCTTAATCCAGGACTCCCTCACCCACTATTTGGGACACCTGGGATTACCATCCTACCCCTGACCCGCGGTAGGTCCGAAATTTAAGAGGGGGGCAAAGTTTGTACTTTCCCCAAATTTCAAACAAGCGCGTCCCATCTTCTATTCAAAAAAGCCAAAAACAAGCGCGTCCCAGACGGAAACATGGTTCTCCCCCTCCC
>NC_041382.1:621732685-621748606 GCF_002162155.2 Triticum dicoccoides
CCATTCATACTCCGTGGGCGCAAAAACTACCTCTCCACCAGCCACGAAACCCCGGCGTCCTCCGTCCGCCACCCCGTTCCACGCATCAACCGCCGCCCTCCTGCATCACGCTGGAGCCAATACCCTGACGTCGTCGTCCACCGCAACTTCAACCACAACACCCTCCACGGCTAGTAGTTGAATGCGAGGCCGAGCCGTCCGTACCCGAGCCAGTTCAACCACGCCGTCCTGCACCTCACTGCTGCCGCTCCAACTTTGCCACCCTCCACCGCACCGGAGCTGTTCCTACTACACCGTCCCTCGCCGCCTCAGATCTACTTCCCCTCCACCGACATATGGCCACGGCAACACAGTCAACAATTTGGCCATGGGTTCGTCCAAGCCTACACCCTCCAGAACATCGGCTTCCCCGGCAAAAAGAAGATGATCGGCGCGACATGTGGAGGCGACCATACCGGCAACCAAAAATGGTACTCCTCTTCCCTTATTTGTGCAAATCTTACGTGTCTGCTTGCACGGTATTCATCCCACAAAAGACATTAGTTAACCGTTTCTTCTTGATACTAGATGTTCCTAGTAACTCGCGATGCATAAGGTTTCTCCTCATATAGTATTTCACCTTAGCTAGAGGTCCGTCACCCCCCTGAATTTCAATTCCTGGTCAGTTGATTCCCAATTAACGGAAGCATTCCCTGGCGTAACAGGCGCTAGTCCGCCTATTATGTTAGGGAAGCAGCGCCTCCGTGTTTATCTTAGGGGCATGTGGGGCCTAGAGCTACTGGCACCCGATCTGGAGGTCGGTCGGGATTAAAGGGATGGCCTGGGGGCGCTGCCAAGCACGGCGGTGGTGTGAGGTCGAGGGGAGGGCGGGTGGCGGAGGCAGGGGTTTGGGCCGGTGGTCGCTGGCGGTTCGAGAAAGATCGTCAACAGTGACTGGCGGGAGGTAGACGAAGGCCATCTGCCTGTTCCTTATAGATCGGACGCTTCATTAAAAAAATCGACCGACCTATTTATTTTCAGTCGACTATTATCTTGATATGACGACATGTGGTGTTGTGCTGGAGGAGTACCTGCATTTCCTGTGCTCATATATTACAAAATCATGTGGTGTAGAATCTAATTTTGTTTACCATGCAATGTTGTAGAGCTATCATATGTCTCCTGTCATTTATTTTTCAGCCACCTGGTATCTGCTACTTTTACAGTGTACTAGTTCTGCACACACTTCACCCATACTCTCGCTATTGTGTTTTTATGCAAGGGTATTTCAGAGTCTGCCTAGAGAGAAGCAGAAAAGAAAAGAGAGAAGTTGCTCCAGCTTTCTACGTGGGTAAGTGTCGGCGTTCTAGGAACGGGGGTCCCCAGACTTGCCTGCCTGCGGCCTGCGGCGTGGCTCGAGGAGGGGCCCAGCACGGCCCATCTTCATCAACACAGACCCAAGAGCCTCGCGAGGGGTCAAGCCTCACGGGGCGGACGACACAGAGCTTCCTCAGGCACGGCCTCATCAGGCTGGCTCGCAAGGAGGCGGAGAGATCAAGACGGGGTACCTCACGAGGTGCCCGTGATGCAAGCCATGACGACCAAGGGTGCCAGGCGGGCGCCAGCCCGCGTAGTGTCCTCCTTTCCTCTTTGGTGCAAAGGGAGAAAGCACAGGCGAGAGCATCAAGCAAAGACACCCGTTTCGGTGCAACAAGACCAAGACCAGCCCAACGGCAGGGAGGAAGTCATTATGGAGCCCAAGCCAGCGTCACCGCCAGAGCCTTTGGCAGGTGCGGACCAACTTTAGTCAGGATAAGTGTACCAGATGTTCCCCTTCAAAATGGCCAATTGTTGGCGCCCTTCCCGCTCAATATTTGGGAAGAGGCCCAGGGCCTTTGCCTATAAATAGGACTAGCCACCCCCAAGGTAGAGGGGATCTAGAATCGGCCAACCCAGAAACAAGCTAGGATCGGATCGAGTAGCATCACAGAGAGAGAGAGAGAAGGGTGGTTGAACTCCTCCCAGCAGTTCATCGCCCCAGCCAAGAGCAGACCCTCGCAAGGCTGTTCTTCCTTGTATTGCTCATCATCATCAGCCCAAGAGGCAATCCACCACACCACACACTGGAGTAGGGTATTACACCACAACGGTGGCTCGAACCAGTATAAACTCCGTGTCTCTTGTGTTGTTCTTTCCATAGCTTAGATCTTAGCGTGGTGGTGGGGCACAGGGAGGTAGAAGGCGAAATCTCCGCGCGCACCCCAGTGTTCGAACCTCAAGGGTCTGCCGGAACCCGAAATCCGACATTTGGCACGCCAGGTAGGGGTGCACCGGAGTTTTCCCTTCCGCCACCGCCACGACCTGCCTCACGATGAGTAGCGCGTCGCCCGCTCCGGCCGCCAGCGCCAGCACGGGGGCTAGGGGGCTCCGAGCCCTGGCCCCAGCCCTGCAACGGGTATGGTGGCTGGACAAGTTCAAGCCAACGACGCTGTTGCGCTACAGCGGCGCGATTGATCCACTGGCCTTCTTGCTGGCGTACGAGGAGGCCATCCTCAAAGCTGGAAGTGACGATAGGGTCATGGCCAACTGGCTCCCCACGGCCCTCACCGGCGCTCCGCGTGCATGGCTGCTCCACCTGCCGGCAGCCTCCATGGCCTCTTGGGAAGAGCTCCGCAGCCTCTTCCCCGCCCACCACGCTACACCAACACCCCCGGTCGTCGCGGCCCTCCTAGGCGGCTCGCAGGCGCCGCCTACAAGTCACCACGTCAAGTCGTTCATCCGCCGGGTCAGCGCCGCTTCCACGCGGCAGGGGGCTCTCCCGGACAGGGCGGCGCCCAAGGCTGGCCTGACCTTCAGCTCGGAGGACCACCCCTCCACCTCGGCCTGCTCGGGTGCGCTCCCCATGCTGTGCACCCCCACCATCTGCCAGGTGGCCGTCACCAGAACTCTCATCGATGTCGGTGCGGGCCTCAGCGTGCTCTCGGTTGAGGCCTTCAACCTCCTCTGCATACCCCTAGAACGGCTGCAACCCAGCCAGCCCTCCTCAGGCGTTGGGGGCGGATCATCCAGCTCCTTGGGACAGATTCGGCTCCCAGTAACCTTCAGCACCTACAACAACTTCCGCACAGAGTTAGTCAACTTCGATATTGCCCCCATCGGCCTCCCCTACAACGCCATCCTCGGCTACCCAGTGCTGGCCCAGTTCATGGCCGCGACGCACACGGCGTACAACCTCATGAAGATGCCCGGGAGCAGCGGTGTCCTCACCGTGCACGGGGACACTGGAGACGCGCTGCGAGTGCTCAAGCCCGCCTTCAAGACGGCGACGTCGGCACAGCCCACCGACTCGGAGACCCCTGAGCCCAAGGGGGCTGCACCCGCCAAGAAGAAACAGTTGTTCACCCAAGACAAGGCAGAAACCAAGCAGATACCCGTCGATAAGGACAGGTCCACCAATGCCACTTTCACCATAGGCGCCAACTGAAGGAAATATGCCCTAGAGGCAATAATAAAGTTATTATTTATTTCCTTATAATCATGATAAATGTTTATTATTCATGCTAGAATTGTATTAACCGGAAACATAATACATGTGTGAATACATAGACAAATAGAGTGTCACTAGTATGCCTCTACTTGACTAGCTCGTTAATCAAAGATGGTTGTGTTTCCTAACCATGAACAAAGTGTTGTTATTTGATTAACGAGGTCACATCATTAGTTGAATGATCTGATTGACATGACCCATTCCATTAGCTTAGCACCCGATCGTTTAGTATGTTGCTATTGCTTTTCTTCATGACTTATACATGTTCCTATGACTATGAGATTATGCAACTCCCGTTTACCGGAGGAACACTTTGTGTGCTACCAAACGTCACAACGTAAATGGGTGATTATAAAGGAGCTCTACAGGTGTCTCCAAAGGTAGATGTTGGGTTGGCGTATTTCGAGATTAGGATTTGTCACTCCGATTGTCGGAGAGGTATCTCTGGGCCCTCTCGGTAATGCACATAACTTAAGCCTTGCAAGCATTGCAACTAAATGAGTTAGTTGCGGGATGATGTATTACGGAACGAGTAAAGAAACTTGCCGGTAACGAGATTGAACTAGGTATAGGAATACCGACGATCGAATCTTAGGGCAAGTAACATACCGATGACAAAGGGAACAACGTATGTTGTTATGCGGTCTGACCGATAAAGATCTTCATAGAATATGTAGGAGCCAATATGGGCATCCAGGTCCCGCTATTGGTTATTGACCAGAGATGTGTCTTGGTCATGTCTACATTGTTCTCGAACCCGTAGGGTCCGCACGCTTAAGGTTACGATGACAGTTATATTATGAGTTTATACATTTTGATGTACTGAAGGTTGTTCGGAGTCCTGGATGTGATCACGGACATGACGAGGAGTCTCGAAATGGTCAAGACGTAAAGATTGATATATTGGAAGCCTATGTTTGGATATCGGAAGTGTTCCGGGTGAAATCGGGATTTTACCGGAGTACCAGGAAGGTTACCGGAACCCCCCGGGAGTTAAATGGACCATGACGGGCCTTAGTGGAAAAGAGAAGAGGCAGCCCTACATGGGCTGCGCGCCTCCCCCTCCCCCTAGTCCTATTAGGACTAGGAGAGGTGGCCGGCCCCCCCTCTCTCTTTTCCCCCTCCGCGAATCCTATTCCAACTAGGATTGGGGGGGGGGGAATCCTACTCCCAGAGGGAGTAGGACTCTCCTGGCACGCCACACCTTGGCCGGCCAGCCTCCCCCCTCTAGTCCTTTATATACTAAGGCAGAGGCACCCTAGAACACACAAGTTGATCCACGTGATCTATTCCTTAGCCGTGTGCGGTGCCCCCAGCCACCATATTCCTCGATAATACTATAGCGGAGTTTAGGCGAAGCCCTGCTGCTGTAGTGCATCAAGATCGTCACCACGCCGTTGTGCTGACGGAACTCTTCCCCGACACTTTGCTGGATCGGAGTCCGAGGATCGTCATCGTGCTGAACGTGTGCTCGAACTCGGAGGTGCCGTAGTTTCGGTACTTGATCGGTTGGATCGTGAAGACGTACGACTACTTCCTCTACGTTGCGTCAACGCTTCCGCAGTCGGTCTGCATGGGTATGTAGACAACACTCTCCCCTCTCATTGCTATGCATCACCATTATCTTGCGCGTGCGTAGGAATTTTTTTGAAATTACTACGAAACCCAACAGTGGCATCCGACCTAGGTTATTTATGTTGATGTTATATGCACGAGTAGAACACAAGTGATTTGTGGGCGATATAAGTCATACTGCCTACCAGCATGTCATAATTTGGTTCGGCGGCATTGTTGGACGAGACGACCCGGACCAACATTACGCGTACGCTTACGCGAGACCGTTTCCCCCGACGTGCTTTGCACATAGGTGGCTTGCGGGCGACTGTCTCTCCAACTTTAGTTGAACCAAGTATGGCTACGCCCGGTCCTTGCGAAGGTTAAAACGGAGTCTATTTGACAAACTATCGTTGTGGTTTTAATGCGTAGGTGAGATTGGTTCTTACTTAAGCCCATAGCAGCCACGTAAAACTTGCAACAACAAAGTAGAGGACGTCTAACTTGTTTTTGCTGGGCATGTTGTGATGTGATATGGTCAAGGCATGATACTGAATTTTATTGTATGAGATGATCATGTTTTGTAACCGAGTTATCAGCAACTGGCAGGAGCCATATGGTTGTCGCTTTATTGTATGCAATGCAATCGCGATGTAATGCTTTACTTTATTACTAAACGGCAGTGATAGTCGTGGAAGCATAAGATTGGCAAGACGACAACGATGCTACGATGGAGATCAAGGTGTCGCGCCGGTGATGATGGTGATCATAACGGTGCTTCGGAGATGGAGATCACAAGCACAAGATGATGATGGCCATATCATATCACTTATATTGATTGCATGTGATGTTTATCCTTTTATGCATCTTATCTTGCTTTGATTGACGGTAGCATTATAAGATGATCTCTCACTAACTTATCAAGAAGTGTTCTCCCTGAGTATGCACTGTTGCCACAGTTCGTAGTGCCCAGACACCACGTGATGATCGGGTGTGATAAGCTCTACGTCCATCTACAACGGGTGCAAGCCAGTTTTGCACACGCAGAATACTCAGGTTAAACTTGACGAGCCTAGCATACGCAGATATGGCCTCGGAACACGGAGACCGAAAGGTCGAGCGTGAATCATATAGTAGATATGATCAACATAACGATGTTCACCATTGAAAACTACTCCATCTCACGTGATGATCGGTTATGGTTTAGTTGATTTGGATCACGTGATCACTTAGAAGATTAGAGGGATGTCTATCTAAGTGGGAGTTCTTAAGTAATATGATTAATTGAACTTAAATTTATCATGAACTTAGTCCCTGATAGTATCTTGCTTGTTTATGTTGATTGTAGATAGATGGCTTGTGCTGTTGTTCCATTAAATTTTAATGCGTTCCTTGAGAAAGCAAAGTTGAAAGATGATGGTAGCAATTACACGGACTGGGTCCGTAACTTGAGGATTATCCTCATTGCTGCACAGAAGAATTACGTCCTGGAAGCACCGCTGGGTGCCAGGCCTGCTGCTGGAGCAACGCCGGATGTTATGAACGTCTGGCAGGGCAAAGCTGATGACTACTCGATAGTTCAATGTGCCATGCTTTACGGCTTAGAATCGGGACTTCAACGACGTTTTGAACGTCATGGAGCATATGAGATGTTCCAGGAGTTGAAGTTAATATTTCAAGCAAATGCCCGGATTGAGAGATATGAAATCTCCAATAAGTTCTATAGCTACAAGATGGAGGAGAATAGTTCTGTCAGTGAGCATATACTCAAAATGTCTGGGTATAATAATCACTTGATTCAATTGGGAGTTAATCTTCCGGATGATTGCGTCATTGACAGAATTCTCCAATCACTGCCACCAAGCTACAAGAGCTTCGTGATGAACTATAATATGCAAGGGATGAACAAGACTATTCCCGAGCTCTTCGCGATGCTGAAAGCTGCGGAGGTAGAAATCAAGAAGGAGCATCAAGCGTTGATGGTTAACAAGACCACTAGTTTCAAGAAAAAGGGCAAAGGGAAGAAGAAGGGGAACTTCAAGAAGAACAGCAAGCAAGTTGCTGCTCAGGAGAAGAAACCCAAGTCTGGACCTAAGCCTGAAACTGAGTGCTTCTACTGCAAGCAGACTGGTCACTGGAAGCGGAACTGCCCCAATTATTTGGCGGATAAGAAGGATGGCAAGGTGAACAAAGGTATGTGTGATATACATGTTATTGATGTGTACCTTACTAGAGCTCGCAGTAGCACCTGGGTATTTGATACTGGTTCTGTTGCTAATATTTGCAACTCGAAACAGGGACTACGGAATAAGCGGGCACTGGCAAAGGACGAGGTGACGATGCGCGTGGGAAACGGTTCCAAAGTCGATGTGATCGCGGTTGGCACGCTACCTCTACATCTACCTTCGGGATTAATATTAGACCTAAATAATTGTTATTTGGTGCCAGCGTTGAGCATGAACATTATATCTGGATCTTGTTTGATGCGAGACGGTTATTCATTTAAATCAAAGAATAATGGTTGTTCTATTTATATGAGTAATATCTTTTATGGTCATGCACCTTTGAAGAGTGGTCTATTTTTTATGAATCTCGATAGTAGTAATACACATATTCATAATGTTGAAGCCAAAAGATACAGAGTTGATAATGAAAGTGCAACTTATTTGTGGCACTGTCGTTTAGGTCATATCGGTGTAAAGCGCATGAAGAAACTCCATACTGATGGACTTTTTGGAACCACTTGATTATGAATCACTTGGTACTTGCAAACCGTGCCTCATGGGCAAGATGACTAAAACACCGTTCTCCGGTACTATGGAGAGAGCAACAGATTTGTTGGAAATCATACATACCGATGTATGTGGTCCGATGAATATTGAGGCTCGTGGCGGATATCGTTATTTTCTCACCTTCACAGATGACTTAAGCAGATATGGGTATATCTACTTAATGAAACATAAATCTGAAACATTTGAAAAGTTCAAAGAATTTCAGAGTGAAGTTGAAAATCATCGTAACAAGAAAATAAAGTTTCTACGATCTGATCGTGGAGGAGAATATTTGAGTTACGAGTTTGGTGTACATTTGAAAAATTGTGGAATAGTTTCGCAACTCACGCCACCCGGAACACCACAGCATAATGGTGTATCCGAACGTCATAATCGTACTTTGCTAGATATGGTGCGATCTATGATGTCTCTTACTGATTTACCGCTATCGTTTTGGGGTTATGCTTTAGAGACGGCCGCATTCACGTTAAATAGGGCACCATCAAAATCCGTTGAGACGACGCCTTTTGAAATGTGGTTTGGCAAGAAACCAAAGTTGTCGTTTCTTAAAGTTTGGGGCTGCGATGCTTATGTGAAAAAGCTTCAACCTGATAAGCTCGAACCCAAATCGGAGAAATGTGTCTTCATAGGATACCCAAAGGAGACTGTTGGGTACACCTTCTATCACAGATTCGAAGGCAAGACATTCGTTGCTAAGAATTGATCCTTTCTAGAGAAGGAGTTTCTCTCGAAAGAAGTGAGTGGGAGGAAAGTAGAACTTGACAAGGTAACTGTACCTGCTCCTTTATTGGAAAGTAGTACATCACAGAAAACTGTTTCTGCGACACCTACACCAATAAGTGAGGAAGCTAATGATGATGATCATGAAACTTCAGATCAAGATACTACTGAACCTCGTAGATCAACCAGAGTAAGATCCGCGCCAGAGTGGTACGGTAATCCTGTTCTGGAAATCATGCTACTAGATCATGATGAACCTGCGAACTATGAAGAAGCGATGGTGAGCCCAGATTCCGCAAAGTGGCTTGAAGCCATGAAATTTGAGATGGGATCCATGTATGAGAACAAAGTATGGACTTTGGTTGACTTGCCCGATGATCGGCAAGCAATGAGAATAAATGGATCTTCAAGAAGAAGACTGACGTTGATGGTAATGCTACTGTCTACAAAGCTCGACTTGTCGCAAAAGGTTTTCGACAAGTTCAAGGGATTGACTACGATGAGACTTTCTCACCCGTAGCGATGCTTAAGTCTGTCCGAATCATGTTAGCAATTGCCGCATTTTATGATTATGAAATTTGGCAGATGGATGTCAAAACTGCATTCCTGAATGGATTTCTGGAAGAAGAGTTGTATATGATGCAACCAGAAGGTTTTGTCGATCCAAAGGGAGCTAACAAAGTGTGCAAGCTCCAGCGATCCATTTATGGAATGGTGCAAGCCTCTCGGAGTTGGAATAAACGTTTTGATAGTGTGATCAAAGCATTTGGTTTTATACAGACTTTCGGAGAAGCCTGTATTTACAAGAAAGTGAGTGGGAGCTCTGTAGCATTTCTGATATTATATGTAGATGACATATTGCTGATTGGAAATGATATAGAATTTCTGGATAGCATAAAGGGATACTTGAATAAGAGTTTTTCAATGAAAGACCTCGGTGAAGCTGCTTACATATTAGGCATTAAGATCTATAGAGATAGATCAAAACGCTTAATTGGACTTTCACAAACAACATACCTTGACAAAATTTTGAAGAAGTTGAAAATGGATCAAGCAAAGAAAGGATTCTTGCCTGTGTTACAAGGTGTGAAATTGAGTAAGACTCAATGCCCGACCACTGCAAAAGATAGAGAGAATATGAAAGATGTTCCCTATGCATCAGCAATAGGATCTATCATGTATGCAATGCAGTGTACCAGACCTCATGTGTGCCTTGCTATAAGTCTAGCAGGGAGGTACCAAAGTAATCCAGGAGTGGATCACTGGACAGCGGTCAAGAACATCCTGAAATACCTGAAAAGGACTAAGGATATGCTTCTTGTATATGGAGGTGGCAAAGAGCTCGTCGTAAATGGTTACATTGATGCAAGCTTTGACACTGATCCGGATGATTCTAAATCACAAACCGGATATGTGTTTACATTAAACGGTGGAGCTATCGGTTGGTGCAGTTCTAAACAAAGCGTCGTAGCGGGATCTACATGTGAAGCGGAGTACATAGCTGCTTCGGAAGCGGCAAATGAAGGAGTCTGGATGAAGGAGTTCATATCCAATCTAGGTGTCATACCTAGTGCATCGGGTCCAATGAAAATCTTTTGTGACAATACTGGTCCAATTGCCTTAGCAAAGGAATCCAGATTTCACAAGAGAACCAAGCACATCAAGAGATGCTTCAATTCCATCCGGGATCTAGTCCAGGTGGGAGACATAGAGATTTGCAAGATACATACGGATCTGAATGTTGCAGACCCGTTGACTAAGCCTCTTCCACGAGCAAAACATGATCAGCACCAAGGCTCCATGGGTGTTAGAATCATTACTGTGTAATCTAGATTATTGACTGTAGTGCAAGTGGGAGACTGAAGGAAATATGCCCTAGAGGCAATAATAAAGTTATTATTTATTTCCTTATAATCATGATAAATGTTTATTATTCATGCTAGAATTGTATTAACCGGAAACAGAATACATGTGTGAATACATAGACAAACAGAGTGTCACTAGTATGCCTCTACTTGACTAGCTCATTAATCAAAGATGGTTATGTTTCCTAACCATGAACAAAGTGTTGTTATTTGATTAACGAGGTCACATCATTAGTTGAATGATCTGATTGACATGACCCATTCCATTAGCTTAGCACCCGATCGTTTAGTATGTTGCTATTGCTTTTCTTCATGACTTATACATGTTCCTATGACTATGAGATTATGCAACTCCCGTTTACCGGAGGAACACTTTGTGTGCTACCAAACGTCACAACGTAAAATGGGTGATTATAAAGGAGCTCTACAGGTGTCTCCAAAGGTAGATGTTGGGTTGGCGTATTTCGAGATTAGGATTTGTCACTCCGATTGTCGGAGAGGTATCTCTGGGCCCTCTCGGTAATGCACATCACTTAAGCCTTGCAAGCATTGCAACTAAATGAGTTAGTTCCGGGATGATGTATTACGGAACGAGTAAAGAGACTTGCCGGTAACGAGATTGAACTAGGTATAGGAATACCGACGATCGAATCTCAGGGCAAGTAACATAACGATGACAAAGGGAACAACGTATGTTGTTATGTGGTCTGACCGATAAAGATCTTCGTACAATATGTAGGAGCCAATATGGGCATCCAGGTCCCGCTATTGGTTATTGAACGAAGACGTGTCTTGGTCATGTCTACATTGTTCTCGAACCCGTAGGGTCCGCACGCTTAAGGTTACGATGACAGTTATATTATGAGTTTATACATTTTGATGTACCGAAGGTTGTTCGGAGTCCCGGATGTGATCACGGACATGACGAGGAGTCTCAAAATGATCGAGACGTAAAGATTGATATATTGGAAGCCTATGTTTGGATATCGGAAGTGTTTCGGGTGAAATCGGGATTTTACCGGAGTACCGGGAAGGTTACCGGAACCCCCCGGGAGTTAAATGGGCCATGATGGGCCTTAGTGGAAAAGAGAAGAGGCAGCCCAACATGGGCTGCGCGCCTCCCCCCTCCCTCTAGTCCTATTAGGACTAGGAGAGGTGGCCGGCCCCCTCTCTCTCTTTTCCCCCTCCGCGAATCCTATTCCAACTAGGATTGGGGGGGGGGAATCCTACTCCCAGAGGGAGTAGGACTCTCCTGGCACGCCACACCTTGGCCGGCCAGCCTCCCCCCTCTAGTCCTTTATATACTGAGGCAGAGGCACCCTAGAACACACAAGTTGATCCACGTGATCTATTCCTTAGCCGTGTGCGGTGCCCCCAGCCACCATATTCCTCGATAATACTATAGCGGAGTTTAGGCGAAGCCCTGATGCTGTAGTGCATCAAGATCGTCACCACGCCGTCGTGCTGACGGAACTCTTCCCCGACACTTTGCTGGATCGGAGTCCGGGGATCGTCATCATGCTGAACGTGTGCTCGAACTCGGAGGTGCCGTAGTTTCGGTACTTGATCGGTTGGATCGTGAAGACGTACGACTACTTCCTCTACGTTGCGTCAACGCTTCCGCAGTCGGTCTACGTGGGTACGTAGACAACACTCTCCCCTCTCGTTGCTATGCATCACCATGATCTTGCGTCTGCATAGGAATTTTTTTGAAATTACTACGAAACCCAACACCAACCTTGGGCCCGAGCAGGAGGAGGCCCTGGTCAGGTTCCTGCGTGCAAACAAGAAGGTATTCGCTTGGGAGCCTGACCAGTTGGCGGGGATCCCTAGGAGCGTAATCGAGCATCACCTCAACGTGTGCCCCAACATGCGCCCTGTGAAGTAGAAGGCAAGGCGGTAGTCCACAGAAAAGCAGGCCTTCATCGTCCAAGAGACCCGGAAACTAGAAGCCGCTGGGGTCATTCGCGAGGTCCGATACCCGGATTTGTTGGCCAACCCTGTCGTTGTGCCAAAGAAGGGAGGGAAGGAGCGCATGTGTGTCGACTTCACCAACCTCAACAAGGCATGCCCGCAAGATCCATTCCCGCTCCCCCGCATCGACCAGATCGTCGATTCCACCGCAGAATGCGACCTGCTATGCTTCTTGGATGCCTTCTCTGGGTATCACCAGATCAAGATGGCGGTAGAAGATGTCAAAAAGACGGCCTTCCTAACCCCGTGTGGGGTGTACTGCTACACATGCATGCCATTCGGGCTGCGTAACGCAGGGGCGGCCTTTCAGCGGCTGATGCACATCACCTTGGGCCCGCAGCTCGGGAAGAATGTTGAGGCTTACGTCGATGACATTGTGGTGAAGTCTCGGGAGGCCAGGACCCTGATACAAGACCTGGAGGAAACCTTCGCGAGCCTCAACGCAGTGAACCTGCGGCTCAACCCAAAGAAGTGTGTGTTCGGAGTCCCCTCGGGCAAGCTCTTTGGTTTCCTCGTGTCCCACCGAGGCATCGAGGCTAACCCGGAAAAGGTCAAGGCGTTCGAGGACATGAGCCCGCCAAAGACCCTCAGAGAAATGCAGAAGCTCAATGGGCGCGTGACCACGCTAGGGCGCTTCATCTCCAAGTTGGGGGAGCGAGCGCTGCCCTTCTTCCAGCTAATGAAGAAAAAGGGGCCCTTTGAATGGACTGAAGAGGCCGACAAGGCGTTCTAGGATCTCAAGAGATACCTGACCAGCCCTCCGGTCATGGTGGCTCCGCACCCTCAAGAGCCCCTGGTGCTTTACCTCGCCGCCACTCCCTACTCCGCCAGCGCAGCCCTGGTGGCGGTTAGGGAGGAGCGTCGAATCAAAACCACAGCAGCAACCCGGGCAAGGCAAAACAGGAACAAGGAAGGCCCACAGAAACCGCCACCGCGACTGAGGAGGATCAGTTGTCATAGAGGAGTGCACCGGAGGCGGAAGAGGCCCCTCTCCCAGATGTCCAGCCTCAGGAGGCCTCATCGCCTCAGGAGGCGCCATGGTCTCCGGAGGGTGCCACCAGCACTGACGCACCCAACCTCGTTGAGCACCCAGTGTACTTCATCAGCACGGTGTTGCGGGACGCGAGGGCACGGTACCCCATGCCTCAGAAGCTCCTCCTCGCGCTACTGGTGGCCTCGCGCAAGCTGCGACACTATTTTCAGGGTCACCCCATCAAGGTCGTCTCGTCATACCCCCTGGAGAGAGTGCTCAGGAGCCCTAACTCAGCTGGAAGGGTCGCTGAGTGGAACATAGAACTGCAAGCGTTTCAGCTCGAATTCAGCACGACCAGAGTCATCAAGGGAGCAGCATTAGCGGATTTTGTGGCAGAATGGACGGAGGCACCAGGACTCAAGGCCAACGAGGATCGGTCCCTCTCCCCAGGAAGTGAGGCGCCAGAAGGCTGGGTCATGTACTTCAATGGGGCGTTCTCCAGGCATGGCGCTGGGGCTGGGGCGGTGCTTATATCGCCCACTCAGGACAAGCTCTACTACGCTGTACAGCTCTGTTTCCAGCAAGGTGAAAAGGTCTCCAACAACATAGCAGAGTATGAAGGTTTAATAGCAGGCTTGAAGGCCGCAGCTGCCCTGGGGGTGAAACGCCTCACCATCAAGGGCGATTTGCAGCTCCTTGTCAATTTCTCCAACAAGGTGTACAAGCCGAAAGATGAGCACATGGAAGCCTACCTTGCGGAGGTCCGCAGGATGGAGAAGCAGTTCTGGGCGTTGGAGTTGCAGCATGTGCCCCGTGGCACCAATCAGGAGGCCGAAAACATCGCCAAACGGGCGTCCAGGCGGTTACCTCAGGAGCCTGGCATCTTCGAGGAGCGGCTCTTCAAGCCCTCAGCCCTGCCGTCATTGTCAAACAAGGCTCAGCCTCGGGAGGAGCTCCCCCAGCCACCTGCCTCAGGAGCCCCGGTCTGTGGCCCGGCCTCAGGAGTGCGCCTGTTCCTGACGATGGAACCTCAGGAGGGGTGTTGGATCACGGAGCTCCGGAGTTACTTAACACAAGGGACCCTGCCGGAGAAGGAGGAGGAAGCGGAGCGTGTGGCACGGCAGGCCACAGCATACTGCATCAAGGATGGAGAGCTCTACCGGAAGCGACCAAACAATGTATCCCTGCGCTACATCTCCAGGGAGCAAGGAAAGGAACTGCTGGAAGATATACACGACGGAGACTGTGGACATCATTCATCATCACGGACCCTCGTCGGCAAGGCGTTCCGCAGTGGGTTTTATTGGCCCACCGCACTCAATGACGTCGTCGAACTGGTGAAAGCTTGTGAGGCCTGCCAGTTCCACGCCAAGCAAATCCATCAGCCGGCAGGAGGCCTGCAGACTATACCCCTTTCATGGCCATTCACAGTCTGGGGGCTGGACATCCTGGGCCTGTTTCCTCGGGCGCCAGGGGGCTACCGCTACCTCTACGTCATCGTGGACAAGTTCACCAAGTGGGCGGAAGTAGAGGCCGTCCGCACCATCCCCGCGGGTTCCACGGTCAAGTTCATCAGGGGCATCGTGAGTCGGTTCGGGGTGCCGAACCGCATCATCACAGACAACGGTTCGCAGTTCACCAGTAACCTCTTCAAAACATACTGTGCTAACCTTGGAACGCAGATATGCTACGCTTCGGTGGCGCACCCCCGAAGCAACGGCCAAGCCGAGCGAGCCAACGCAGAGGTCCTGAGGGGCCTCAAGACCAGGACGTTCAAGAAGAAGCTGGAGGCCTGCGGCAGAGGTTGGTACGACAAGCTTCAGTCCGTGTTGTGGTCCATCCGCACAACCGCGACCAAGCCGACTGGAGAGACCCCGTTCTTCCTGGTCTACGGAGCCGAAGCGGTCCTCCCTCACGAGGTCAGAAGTCGCTCCGCGCGGGTCCTGGCGTTCGACGAGGCGCGGCAGGAAGCCATGCGGGGGATGGACCTTGTGCTGGGGGAGGAACGTCGCCGAGAAGCCGCGCTGCAAGCGGTGAGGTACCAACAAGCATTGCGACGATATCACTGCCGCAACATCCTCCCCAGAACTCTCGAGGTAGGAGACCTCATGCTCAGGCGGGTTCTCTCCAGGGAGGGACTGCACAAGCTCTCTCCCATGTGGGAGCTCTCTCCCATGTGGGAGGGCCCGTTCAAGGTTGTTCATGTTTCCAGGCCCGGCTCCACGCGCTTGGAGACTCAGGAGGGGGTGCTGGTCCAGAACGCATGGAACATCCAACACCTCCGGAGGTTCTACCCCTAAAAAGGCCCAGAGCCTGTGAAGAAGGCGAATGCCTCTGAAGCTGTCGCGTTTTGGAAAAGGCCCAGAGCTTGTGAATAAGGCGAATGCCTGTGAAGCTATCGCGTTTTCGAAAAGGCCCAGAGCCTGTGAAGAAGGCGAATGCGTGTGAAGCTGTTGCGTTTTGGAAAAGGCCCAGAGCCTGTGAAGAAGGCGAATGCCTGTGAAGCTGCCGTGTTTT
>NC_041382.1:621748964-621816436 GCF_002162155.2 Triticum dicoccoides
AGAGCCTGTGAAGAAGGCGAATGCCTGTGAAGCTATCGCGTTTTGGAAAAGGCCCAGAGCCTGTGAAGAAGGCGAATGCCTGTGAAGCTGTCGCGTTTTGGAAAAGGCCCAGAGCCTATGAAGAAGGCGAATGCCTGTGAAGCTGTCGCGTTTTGGAAAAGGCCCAGAGCCCGTGAAGAAGATGAATGCCTATGAAGCTGTCGCGTTTTGGAAAGGGCCCGGAGCCTGTGAAGAGGGCAAATGCCTGTGAAGCCTGCTTCCCCCAAGAAAGGCCTGGAGCCTGTGAAGAAGGCCAACGCCTGTGAAGCTCGCCGCCCGTGACACTCTCACATAATAAAGAGTTGGGGTTGTACACGCCCCGGAGTCTCAGGAGCGCCGGCCTCAGGCCCTGGAGCTCCCTCCCACGCCCAGTGGCAGCACTTAGCTCTGCGCTGGTGAGAAGGCGTCGAAGACTAGATTAGGTGCCGGACGCAGCTTTTTCATTTGCTTTCCGTAGTTGGCTTGCTCATTCTCATTCGAAGTTTTATTGAAGCTGTTGCCGTCTTTGGCTTGTGGTTCGTCCACTTTTCACTCTCCTGCCTCGATTCTCTTATGCAAGGCCTCGCGAGGGGGGCAGCCGAGCGCCCTCGCGAGTGTTCCTGTCCTAGTCGTTCAAAGGTTTCGCGACCTGGGTCCATTACAGGAGCACCCCTCCAGTCCGTGCCCCACGGGCATCGCAACACGAACACAGGGCCTGGGTCAGTCGCCCCCCCACGGCCGGGGCCGGGAACTATCCACGCGCGGGCGCGTAGCCGGAAGGCACGATAACGGAAGCAAAGTGATGATTAACAGCAATAACCCAAACACGCCCCCGCGGGGCTCCACGCTACTGACTTTTTACGCAGGAAAAAGGAAAAGAAAGAACAAATCAGGCGCAGCTCGCCTCACATCGGCCTACAGGGAAGACTCGAGCTGCCTCCGGGGCTCAGGCATACTCCCTCTCGCGCTTCACCGAAGCGCGACGGCGGGCAGACACGCTACCACCTCCCAAGCAGGTACGACGGTGTGGAGGCTGACCGCAGCCACCGCTAGAAGAGTCGCCGCCTAAAGAAGAATCGGTGAAGCTTGGGGAACCCTGAGCGCCGCCAATCACGCGACAATCTTCCCCAAACACCCTCATGTAGAGGGTGGCATCGCCGTCAAACTTGAAGTGCAGGGTGCACCGACGGCTCAGGCCACGCGCGCGGGTAAACGTCTGCCAGTCGCGGGTCAAGGCCAGGCTCCCGGCTGCGGAGACCTCCAGTGAAGCCCATGAGGCCTGGCTACAGCAGCCGTCTGCCTGAAGCCAGAGGCCGCCCGGGGTGCCGGCCGGGAGCTCGCCGAGGAGGAAGCGAGGAAGTTGAAGCCGGGTGCTAGCCGGCTCCGCCGACCACACAACGAACTCCGGCAGCACCTCTGCAGCGCGAAAGCGCGGCCTAGGGGAACGCACGACCGAAGCGTACCCCCCGGCCGCAGCAGTCCGCCCGTCACCGTGCTGGAAATCGTCTCCACGGCCACGGGGAGCTGCCGTGGTGGCCACAGGATGTTTGCGAGGACACCCTCGGCCGCGCTTGGGCGGGGGAGAGGCAGGCTCAACCTGGCGAGCCTTCCCCTTCTCTGCGGCCGAGAACCTCCTCGACAGGGCCATGAAGGAGAAGGAGAAGCAAGGGGGAATGAACTGGAAGGGCGCGCGCCGATCCGTACTTATAACCGGCGAGGGCCAACCGTCGGCCCCCACGATCGCAGGTAATCATGACCCACTTTGCATGCAGGGACTTATCCAATCCATGCAATTGCCGAGGCGCCGTGGGGAAGTGGAGACGCCCATGTCCAATCAACCGCCACGTGGCGCCCAAGGCCGTAGGCTGTTAGGGCCCGCGGCGCTTCGCTCTTGCCCTTTAGCCTCCCTGCACGGCCAAGTCCAGGCGTGCCTTGGGCCCGGGGGCTACTGTCGGTGTTCTGGGAACGGGGGTCCCCAGACTTGCCTGCGTGCGGCCTGCGGCGTGGCTCGAGGAGGGGCCCAGCATGGCCCATCTTCATCAACACAGACCCAAGACCCTCGCGAGGGGTCAAGCCTCGCGGGGCGGACGACACAGAGCTTCCTCAGGCACGGCCTCATCAGGCTGGCTTGCAAGGAGGCGGAGAGATCAAGGCGGGGTACCTCACGAGGTGCCCGTGACGCAAGCCATGACGACCAAGGGTGCCAGGCGGGCGCCAGCCCGCGCAGTGTCCTCCTTTCCTCTTTGGTGCAAAGGGAGCAAGCGCAGGCGAGAGCATCAAGCAAAGGCACCCGTTTCGGTGCAACAAGATCAAGACCAGCCCAACGGCAGGGAGGAAGTCATTGTGGAGCCCAAGCCAGCGTCACCGCCAGAGCCTTTGGCAAGCGAGGACCAACTTTAGTCAGGATAAGTGTACCAGATGTTCCCCTTCAAAATGGCCAATTGTTGGCACCCTTCCCGCTCAATATTTGGGAAGAGGCCCAGGGCCTTTGCCTATAAATAGGACTAGCCACCCCCAAGGTAGAGGGGATCTAGAATCGGCCAACCCAGAAACAAGCTGGGATCGGATCGAGTAGCATCACACAGAGAGAGAGAGAAGGGTGGTTGAACTCCTCCCAGCAGTTCATCGCCCCAGCCAAGAGCAGACCCTCGCGAGGCTGTTCTTCCTTGTATTGCTCATCATCATCAGCCCAAGAGGCAATCCACCATACCACACACTGGAGTAGGGTATTACACCACAATGGTGGCCCGAACCAGTATAAACTCCGTGTCTCTTGTGATGTTCTTTCCATAGCTTAGATCTTAGCATGGCGGTGGGGCGCAGGGAGGTAGAAGGCGAAATCTCCGCGCGCACCCCAGTGTTCGAACCTCAAGGGTCTGCCGGAACCCGAAATCCGACAATAAGCACAGCACGTTACAATGGTATAAAGGGTGGAGTGTCAGCAGATGGAGACGGTAAATGTAGCTCTGGAGTTGATGACCTCGCTCACAATGAACCACCATCCCAGGTGCTTGCTTTAACTTCAAGGTGTCATATGTGGTTGCATGTTCCATATGGTGTCTAACTTGTATTCGAAAGGCCGAAGTCGGTCTTTATTAAGATAAGGAAATATATTTTTTACATGAACCACCATCCCGTGAGCACCAAAAGACAAATAGCTAGTCAGGGCATTGGCCGAGCCAGGGACAAGCCCAGCAAAGAGAGGCGTCACCTGGAAGCCAACTAAAAATCCGTGATGGTGGCGAAGCAGCCTGCCTCCCACTAATAACCCACAAGTATAGGGGATCGCAATAGCTTTCGAGGGTAGAGTATTCAACCCAAATTTATTGATTCGACACAAGGGGAGCCAAAGAATATTCTCAAGAATTAGCAGCTGAGTTGTCAATTCAACCACACCTGGAAACTTAGTATCTGCAGCAAAGTGTTTAGTAGCAAAGTAATATGATAGTGGTAGTAGCGGTAACAAAAGAGTAGTGCAAGCAAGAGTAAATATTTTTGGTATTTTGTAGTGATTGTAACACTAGCAGCGGGAAAGTAAATAAGCGTAAACCAGTATATGGAAAACTCGTAGGCACTGGATGAGTGATGGATAATTATGCTGGATGCGGTTCATCATGTAAAAGTCATAACATAGGGCGACACAGAACTAGCTCCAATTCATCAATGTAATGTAGGCATGTATTCCGTATATAATCATACGTGCTTATGGAAAAGAACTTGCATGACATCTTTTGTCCTACCATCCCGTGGCAGCGGGGTCCTATTGGAAACTAAGGGATATTAAGGCCTCCTTTTAATAGAGAACCGGAACAAAGCATTAGCACATAGTGAATACATGAACTCCTCAAACTATGGTCATCACCGGGAGTGGTCCCGATTATTCTCACTTCGGGGTTGCCGGATCATAACACGTAGTAGGTGACTATAGACTTGCAAGATAGGATCAAGAACTCACATATATTCATGACAACATAATAGGTTCAGATCTGAAATCATGGCACTCGGGCCCTAGTGACAAGCATTAAGCATAGCAAAGTCATAGCAACATCAATCTCAGAACATAATGGATACTAGGGATCAAACCCTAACAAAACTAACTCGATTACATGATAAATCTCATCCAACCCATCACCGTCCAGCAAGCCTATGAGGGAATTACTCATGAACGGTGGTGAGCATCAAGAAATTGGTGATGGAGGATGGTTGATGATCACGATGGCGACAAATCCCCCTCTCCGGAGCCCCGAACGGACTCCAAATCAGCCCTCCCGAGAGGTTTTAGGGCTTGGCGGCGGCTCCGTATCGTAAAACACGATGATTTCTTCTCTCTTATTTTTTTTCTCCCCGAAAGCAAATATATAGAGTTGGAATTGGCGGTGGAGGGTTTCCAGGGGGCCCACGAGGTAGGGGGCGCGCCCTAGGGGGGCGCCCCCCACCCTCGTGAGAAGGGTGTGGGCCCCCTGGTCTTCATATTTGGCGAGGATTTTTTAGTATTTTTTCTAAGACCTCCTGTGGAGTTTCAGGTCATTCCGAGAATATTTGTTTTCTGCACATAAAACAACATCATGGTAATTCTGCTGAAAACAGCGTCAGTCCGGGTTAGTTCCATTCAAATCATACAAGTTAGAGTCCAAAACAAGGGCAAAATTGTTTGGAAAAGTAGATATGACGGAGACTTATCAACTCCCCCAAGCTTAAACCCTTGCTTGTCCTCAAGCAATTCAGTTGACAAACTGAAAGAAAGAAAGAAAAACTTTTACAAACTCTGTTTGCTCTTGTTGTTGTAACTATGTCAAGCCAGCATTCAAGTTTTCAGCATAGATCATAACTAACCACATTTGCAATAATTCTCAGGTCTCATAATTACTCATATCAATAGCATAATCAACTAGCAAGTCGTAATAATAAATCTCGGATGACAACACTTTCTCAAAACAATCATAATATGATATAACAAGATGGTATCTCGCTAGCCCTTTCGAAGACCGCAAAACATAAATGCAGAGCACCTTTAAAGATCAAGGACTGACTTGACATTGTAATTCATGGTAAAAGAGATCCAATCATAGTTACACCCAACATAAATTAATAGTGATGAATGCAAATGACGGCTCTGCTCTCCAGCTAATGCTTTTTAATAAGAGGGTGATGACTCAACATAAAAGAAAATGGATAGGCCCATCGCAGCGGGAAGCAGGGATTTGTAGAGGTGCCAGAGCTCGGTTTTGAAATAGAGATAAATTGTATTTTGAGCGGTATACTTTCATTGTCAGCGTAACAACTAAGAGATGGCGATATCTTCCATGCTAAACACATTATAGGCGGTTCCCAAACAGAATGGTAAAGTTTATACTCCCCCTCCACCAACAAACATCAATCCATGGCTTGCTCGAAACAACGAGTGCCTCCAACATACATCAGGTCCCAGGGGGAGTTCTGTTTGCAATTAATTTTGATTTAGTTTGCATAAAGCATGGGACTGGGCATCCCGGTGACCAGCCATTTTCTCGTGAGTGAGGAGCGGAGTCCACTCCTTTGAGAATAACCCGCCTAACACGGAAGATAAGGACATCCTTTGTTGATACATGAGCTATTCGAGCATAAAAAACAGAATGTTTATTTGAAGGTTTAGAGTTTGGCACATACAAATTTACTTGGAACGGCAGGTAGATACCGCATATAGGAAGGTATAGTGGACTCATCTGGAATAACTTTGGGGTTTAAGGGATTGGATGCACAAGCAGTATTCCCGCTTAGTACAGGTGAAGGCTAGCAAAAGACTGGGAAGCGACCAACTAGAGACCGACAACAGCCATGTACATGCATTAAAATTAATAAACATTGGATGCAAGCATGAGTAGGGTATAATCCACCATGAACATAAATATCGTGAAGGCTATGTTGATTTGTTTCAACTACATGCGTGAACATGTGCCAAGTCAAGTCACTTAAATCATTCAAAGGAGGATACCCCCCCATCATACCACATAATAACCACCTCAATAGCATGTTGGCACACAAGGTAAATCATTATAACTCATAGCTAATCAAGCATGGCACAAGCAACTACGATCTCTAATTGTCATTGCAAGCATGTTTATTCATAATAAGCTGAATCAAGAACGAGGGACTCATCATATTTACAAAAACAAAAGAGGTCGAGTTCATACCAGCTTTTCTCATCTCAGTCAGTCCATCATATATCATCATAATTGCCTTTCACTTGCACGATCGAACGGTGTGAATAATAATAAGAGTGCACGTGCATTGGACTAAGCTGGAATCTGCGAGCATTCAATAAACAGGAGAAGACAAGGCAATATGGGCTCTTGGTTAATTCAACAATAATGCCTATAAGAGCCACTTCAACAATTTAATTATGGTCTTCTCCTACTGACCCCCAAAGAAAAGAAAAGAAATAAAACTATTTACACAGGAAAGCTCCCAACAAGCAAAAGAAGAACGGGAAATATTTTTGGGTTTTCTTTTTAATTATTACTACTACAACAGAACAATAAACTACTACTGATTTTTTTGGTTTTTCTTAAGGTTTAACAAGCACACAAGAAGAAAGCAGAAAAAAGAAAGTAAACTAACATGGATATTACAATGAAAAAGTATGAGCACTAACATCTAGCAATGGGTGTGTGTGAACATAAATGTAATGTCGGTGAGAAATACGTACTCCCCCAAGCTTAGGCTTTTGGCCTAAGTTGGTCTATGGCCACGGCTGGCCTGGCGGATATCCATAATAATAGTTGTTGGAGTCGTACTGTGATGAGGAAGGATAGTTGGGGTCATACTGATGTGCAGCAGTTATCGCCTGCTGAGCTGCAGCATGGAGTCGAGCTGCCTCCGCTCTCCTCTCGTACTCTTCTGCCTCCTCTCTGGTAATAACATATCTTCCTTTTGCCTATGAATCAAAGAAGGCAGGAGCAGGGAGAGTAATACGGAAAACACGTCGTTTATCAAAAATTAAATGATATAAGAGAGGTGATCCAGGCCTCTCGACAAACTGGTGCGAAGCCATAGAGTTATAATCTAAATATGCAGGAGGCAACTCCGTATCACTCTCACGAATGTCTATCTAAAGAAAATGAGCTAAGCGGGTTGTATAAATTCCTCCAAAGAAATCTCCATTATGTCTATTATGATGCAACCTACGAGCTACAATGGCTCCAATATGATAAGATTGGTCTCCTAACACAACACTCCTAAGAATGCTAAGATCAGGGACACACATGTGACATGCTTCATCCTTAGCATTTATGCATCTACCGATGAAGAGAGCAAAATAATGTATAGCAGGAAAGTGAATGCTCCCTATGGTAGCTTGCGTTATATCTCTAGATTCCCCCACAGTTATACTAGCAAGAAAGTTTCTAAATTCAGATTTAGGGGGATCCCTAACACTACCCCATGATGGAAGTTTGCAAGCAGAAGTAAAATCCGCTAAGTCCATGGTATAAGATTTGTCATAGAGATCAAACATGACTGAAGGAGAATTACGCGAAGATGAATACTCAAACCTCCTCACAAATGAACTTGTGAGATCATGATACTGGGGGCACCTGTTAGCCTCAAAATCCTCAAGACTGGCATTGTGCAAATATGCTTTGAATTCTTCTTTAATTCCCGCACGGTCCATAAAACTTTCCGACGGCCATTCGCAATGCCGTACTTGAGCGTCTCTTGGTGGATCCTCGTCGGCATCGCGCATAGCAATCCTGGTTCCTTGCTTCTTAGAGGAACCACCTTGGAACATATTCCTAAGCATATTGTTTATCTCTGAAAAATTCTGAAATTTTTAGTAACTTCAAAATAAAAGTAACCAAACTCAATAAAACTGATAGCAACTATTCCTACAAGTGCCTAGAGCCTATATCAAGCATTAGAACTACTTAGAACCATATAAATTTGACATGCAAGCTCAAGAACATGGTCACCCATGTAGCACAAATTTGCAATGAATAAAGCACTAGAACAAAAACTAATTGGACCAATGGAGGAGTCACATACCAAGGAACAATCTCCCCAAGCAGTTTTGCGAGAGGTGCTTTGAGCAAGGAGATCGAAAATCACAAACAAAAGTGGCTGGAACTCGTGCTTGAGTTGGTTTTTCGGGTTCGTGTGAGATAGAGGAAGAAGATGGGTGCTGGGATAAGTGGAGGAGGGCCACCGTGGGCCCACAAGGTAGGGGGCGCGCCCACCACCCTCGTGGCCAGGTGGCAGCTCCTCTCGCGGTGATTTTTGCATAGTAAATCCTCAAATATTCCCGAAAAAATCATATTAAATTGGCATGTCATTCTGAGGACTTTTATTTTCAGGTTATTTTTATATTGCACGGATAATCAGATAACAGACAGAAAAATACTATTTTTACTTTATTTAATATAAATAACAGAAAATATAGAGAGGGGTATAGAAGGTTGTGCTTCTAGTTTCATCCATCTCATGCTCATCAAAAAGAATCCACTAACAAGGTTGACCAAGTCTTGTTAACAAACTCATTCCGATAATCATGAAACCGGAGAAATTTCGAATAACACTAAGTTACCTCAACGGGGATATGCACGTCCCCTATAATAAGTATATCATATTTCTTTTTGATAGTAGGAAGAGGAAATTCAAAACCTCCAAATATAATTGATGGAATTTTTCCAATGGAGTTGATACTATGAACTTGAGGTTGTTTCCTCAGAAAGTGTACCGTATGCTCATTACCATTAACATGAAAAGTGACATTGCCTTTGTTGCAATCAATAACAGCCCCTGCAGTATTAAGAAAAGGTCTTCCAAGAATAATAGACATATTATCATCCTCGGGAATATCAAGAATAACAAAGTCCGTTAAAATAGTAATGTTTGCAACCACAACAGGCACATCCTCACAAATACCGACAGGTATATCAGTTGATGTATCAGCCATTTGCAAAGATATTTCGGTAGGTGTCAACTTATTCAAGTCAAGTCTACGATATAAAGAGAGAGGCATAACACTAACACCGGCTCCAAGATCACATAAAGCAGTTTTAATATAACTTCTTTTAATGGAGCAAGGTATAGTAGGCACTCCGGGATATCCAAGTTTCTTTGGTATTCCACCCTTAAAAGTATAATTAGCAAGCATGGTGGAAATCTCAGCTTCCGGTATCTTTCTTTTATTAGTAATGATATCCTTCATATATTTAGCATAAGGATTTGTTTTGAGCACATCAGTTAATCGCATATGCAAAAAGATAGGCCTAATCATTTCAGCAAAGCGCTCAAAATCCTCATCATCCTTTTTCTTGGATGGTTTTGGAGGAAAAGGCACGAGTTTCTAAACCCAAGGTTCCCTTTCTTTACCATGTTTCCTAGCAACAAAGTCTCTTTTATCATAACGTTGATTCTTTGATTGTGGGTTATCAAGATCAACAGCAGGTTCAATTTCTACATCATTGTCATTACTAGGTTGAGTATCATCATGAACATCAGCATTAATATTTTCATTAGGTTCAGGCTCATTACCAGATTGTGTTTCAGCATCAGACATAGATATATCATTTGGATTATCAGGTGGTTCAGCAATAGGTTCACTAGAAGTTTGCACAGTTCTATCATTTTTCTTTTTCTTCTTTTTAGAAGAACTAGGAACATCAATATTATTTCTCTGAGAATCTTGCTCGATTCTCTTAGGGTGGCCTTCAGGATACAAAGGTTCCCGAGTCATTCTACCAGTTCTAGTAGCCACTCTAACAGCATAATCATTTTTCTTACTATTCATTTCATCAAGCACTTCTTTTTGAGCTTTAAGCACTTGTTCTACTTGAGGGGTAACCATAGAAGCATGTTTGCTAACAAGTTTAAGTTCACCTTTAATATCAGCCATATAATCACCCAAGCATCTAATCATATAAGCATTTTCTTTTAATTGTCTACCAAAATAAGCATTGAAGTCGTCTTTCTTAAACATAAAGTTATCAAACTCATCCAAGGACTGACTAGCAATTTTAGAAGGAGGAACTTCAGCTTTATCATATCTATAGAGAGAATTTACCTTTACTACCTGTGTCGGGACATCGGGGTCAGGAGGTTCTTCAACAAATAAATAATTGAGATCATAAGTTTCTTCAACAGGCGGTATATTAAGACCATGTATTTCTTCAATAGGAGATAAATTATTAACGTCTTCAGCTTTAATACCTTTCTCTTTCATAGATTTCTTTGCCTCTTGCATATCTTCGGGACTGAGAAATAGAACACCTCTCTTCTTCGGAGTTGGTTTAGGAATAGGCTCAGTAATTGGAGCAGGAGCTGGCTCAGGAGGTGCCCAATTATTTTAATTTGTCAACATATTATTCAATAGAATTTCAGCTTCATCCGGTGTTCTTTCCCTGAAAAGAGAACCAGCACAACTATCCAGGTAACCTCTGGAAGCATCGATTAGTCCATTATAAAAGATATCAAGTATTTCAGGTTTCTTAAGAGGATGATCAGGCAAAGCATTAAGTAACTTGAGAAGCCTCCCCCAAGCTTGTGGGAGACTCTCTTCTTTAATTTGCACAAAGTTGTATATTTCCCTCAAAGCAGCTTGTTTCTTATGAGCAGGGAAATATTTAGCAGAGAAGTAATAAATCATATCCTGGGGACTACGCACACAACCAGGATCAAGAGAATTAAACCATATCTTAGCATCACCCTTTAATGAGAATGGAAATATTTTGAGTAAATAGAGGTAACGTGATCTCTCATCATTAGTGAATAGGGCAGCTATATCATTTAACTTAGTAAGATGTGCCACAACAGTTTTAGATTCACAGCCATAAAACGGATCAGATTCAACCAAAGTAATTATATCAGGATCAACAGAGAATTCATAATCTTTATCAGGAACACATATAGGTGAAGTAGCAAAAGCAGGGTTGGGTTTCATTCTATCTCCAAGTGATTATTTGTTCCATTTAATTAATAACCTCTTAAGCTCATATCTATCTTTGCAAGCGAAAAATAGCGGCAGAAGATTCCATATCAAAAAGATAACCTTTAGGAATAACATGCATATTTTCATCATCACTATCATCATCGTATTCAGATTCAATAATTTCTTTTTCTCTAGCCCTAGCAATTTGTTCATCAAGAAATTCACCCAGGGGCACAGTAGTATCAGACATAGAAGTAGTTTCATCATAAGTATCATGCATAGCAGAAGTGGCATCATCAATAACATGCGACATATCAGAACAAATAGCAGAAGCAGGTGTAGGTGTCGCAAACTTACTCATAACAGAAGGTGAATCAAGTGCAGAGCTAGATGGCAGTTCCTTACCTCCCCTCATAGTTGAGGGATAGATCTTGGTTTTTGGATCTCTGAAGTTCTTCATAATGATAAGAAGATATAAATCCCAAGTGACTCAAAGAATAGAGCTATGCTCCCCGGCAACGGCGCCAGAAATTAGTCTTGATAACCCACAAGTATAGGAGATCGCAACAGCTTTCGAGGGTAGAGTATTCAACCCAAATTTATTGATTCGACACAAGGGGAGCCAAAGAATATTCTCAAGTATTAGCAGTTGAGTTGTCAATTCAACCACACCTGGAAACTTAGTATCTGCAGCAAAGTGTTTAGTAGCAAAGTAATATCATAGTGGTAGTAGCGGTAACAAAAGAGTAGTGCAAGCAAAAGTAAATATTTTTGGTATTTTGTAGTGATTGTAACAGTAGCAGCGGGAAAGTAAATAAGCGTAAACCAGTATATGGAAAACTCGTAGGCACCGGATCAGTGATGGATAATTACGTCGGATGCGGTTCATCATGTAACAGTCATAACATAGCGTGACACAGAACTAGCTCCAATTCATCAATGTAATGTAGGCATGTATTCCGTATATAGTCATACGTGCTTATGGAAAAGAACTTGCATGACATCTTTTGTCCTACCCTCCCGTGGCAGCGGGGTCCTATTGGAAACTAAGGGATATTAAGGCCTCCTTTTAATAGAGAACCGGAACAAAGCATTAGCACATAGTGAATACATGAACTCCTCAAACTATGGTCATCACCGGGAGTGGTCCCGATTATTCTCACTTCGGGGTTGCCGGATCATAACACATAGTAGGTGACTATAGACTTGCAAGATAGGATCAAGAACTCACATATATTCATGAAAACATAATAGGTTCAGATCTGAAATCATGGCACTCGGGCCCTAGTGAAAAGCATTAAGCATAGCAAAGTCATAGGAACATCAATCTCAGAACATAATGGATATTAGGGATCAAACCCTAACAAAACTAACTCGATTACATGATAAATCTCATCCAACCCATCACCGTCCAGCAAGCCTACAATGGAATTACTCACGCACGGCGGTGAGCATCATGAAATTGGTGATGGAGGATGGTTGATGATGACGATGGCGACGGATTCCCCTCTCCGGAGCCCCGAACGGACTCCAGATCAGCCCTCCCGAGAGGTTTTCGGGCTTGGCGGTGGCTCCGTATCGTAAAACGTGATGATTTCTTCTCTCTTATTTTTTTTCTCCCCGAAAGCAAATATATAGAGTTGGAGTTGGCGTCGGAGGGTTTCTAGGGGGCCCACGAGGTAGGGGGCGCGCCCTAGGGGGGGGTGCCCCCACCCTTATGAGAAGGGTGTGGGCCCCCTGGTCTTCGTATTTGGCAAGGATTTTTTATTATTTTTTCTAAGACCTCCCATGGAGTTTCAGGTCATTCCGAGAAATTTGTTTTCTGCACATAAAACAACATCATGGTAATTCTGCTGAAAACAGCGTCAGTCCGGGTTAGTTCCATTCAAATCATACAAGTTAGAGTCCAAAACAAGGGCAAAAGTGTTTGTAAAAGTAGATACGACGGAGACGTATCACCCACTAGGCTCCCAGGTCCTAGATGGTCATGCTCACCACTCCAGCCGGATGTCTAGCTTGTATTGCTTCCAATTTGGTTAAATTCCATCTGCTTAGCTTACACATTATACCTTTGAATATGACATGCCTTTATGTTTTTGGTACATACTACTACATTTATGTATTAAGCATGCTCTTACATCAAACTAATGTTCTTGTGTATCCCTCATCAATCACTTATGATGAGGCAGTCAGGCAAGTGGATTACTCCTCATTTAAAGAATGCAGCGTCAGCCTCCCGACATGATTCTCAAGAAATAGCAAGGCTAGATGAAGATAGTGAACATAGCTCTGTAGTTGATGAACGCATTTCCCCTACACTAGCATCGCAGGTGCTTGCTCTAACTTGGCAACGTGATATGTGGTTCTATGTTGCATATGGTGTCTAGATTGTAATTATTCCAATATGGTTAAACTACATGTTCTATTCTACTTAGCTTATACATTATACCTGTTGATGTGACATGCCTTCATGTATTTAGTACATAGTACATCTTTCTATTAAGCGTGTCCTCACATAAAACTATTGTTTTTTTGTATCCCGCATAAATCCATATGACGAGACACCTTCAGTATATGAAGTGTGATATTAGTTGCATCTTTGATATGATTTATAGCATGCGCTGCTTCTAATTTGTTGAAATGTCATTTATGATGGGACACTTTTAACTTGGCAGAGTCATATTTGTTGCATCTTGCACGTGGTGTCTAGCTTGCATTGCTTCTTATTTGGTGAAATGGTTTCTGCTTAGTTTACACAAACAGTTGTGAATATGCCATGTCGTCCTTTTTTCGTATTATTCCATCCTAGATTCATGTGTTTGCCTTACATCAAAGTAGTGATTGTTAGTATCATGCACGAATGAGTTCTGAAGAGTTCTCAAGCGGAAGGAAGTTAGCAAGGCAGCGGATGAAGGTGCTCCTTCCAAATGGAGGGCCTCTACAGATTCTACTCCTCCATCCCCGCAAGATGATTTCCAAGACAACACATGCATAGACATTCAACGTAGCTGTGTTGGTGATGAGCACGTCTCCCCTAGTGCACCATCACAGGTGCTCCCTCTTACTTGGCACTGTTATATGTGGTTGCATGTTATGTATGATGTCTAGCTTGTATTGCTTCTAATTTTGTTGAATTTCATCTGCTTACTTTACACATTATACTTGTGACTAAGACACGTGTTCCTGTTTCTAGAACATACAATATCTGTCTATCACACCATGTTCTTACATCAAAGTACATTTGTTCTGAAGAACTAAATTGTTATTCGTTTTTCTTGTCGGCTTGACTTAACATGGCATAGAGAAAGAGGAAGCAAGACAGAACGACGGGGAAAGGGAAGCGGAACAATCCTGCAGATTCTGCTGGTACTGATGGTGCAATAGAAGGTCAAAGTCCAGCAAAAAATTGTACCGACAGGGTATCCCATGCTACACGAGCTACAGAACAAGCCAAACAGAAACAAATAGCTGCCACCAAACAAGCAGAGACAGCCCTAGTTGTTGCAACACCTTCCACAGTACTACCAGCTGCATGATTTACTCGTTCGTCAACTCAGCTAGCAGCACGTTCCCAAGCTCCCTTGCCACCTGACACTACTTCCGAAGCACTCTTGACACAAGATGAGTTGGCAAGATCAGATGAACTTTGTGAGCTTCAACAACAAGAAGGTAGTTGCTGGAGTCAAGTTACAGTTGCACTTCTTTATATGTAGTCTCACAGTTTGATGTACACTAACACTTGCTATGTTTGTTGTTGGACTAGCACCTAGGCGCAAGAGGAAACAAACATCAGGGATAATGCTCCATAGGTTAACTAAATCTAGAGGAGGAAGAATGGAGATCCGTTTTGAGGCAGGTTTAAAAAGGCCACGTGATGCTACAGAGTCAGCCAAGTTAGTATCAGAGGCAACGGTTGCTGTTAGGTGTCATGTATGTATCCTCCCAACATGGATTTAGTACAGGAATGACAAAGACAAAACCCAGTTCAACACCTTCCTCGACCATTTATCTGTAAGTATGGTTATGTATGGAAACTAGTAATATCGTCTTGCTCTATCCAATACTTTCTAGGTTGCTGATAATGAGACTCCCATAATTTTCAACATATGAGGTTCAAGTTGGATAGCCAAGATGATGCAACCAGACAAGCTTGCACCCATGTTTTCAAGTCTGCTCTGCGACAGTATTGGTATAACTTGAGGAAAAATCACTTTGAAGGCAAGGCTAATAGTGAACTTGCCCAAACATCTCCAGTGGAAAATATATCTGATGAAGACTGGAGAGGCCTCGTTAAACACTAGTCCGATCCGAAGTATCAGGTACATTATATATATGTGATCAGATCACATGTTGAAGTCCTATTTACGCATGTGCCACACAAATCTATGTTCTTGTAGGTGAACTGTTCAAAGAACAAGGCCAATCGTACGAAAGTGAAATTCCAATAGACGACGGGATCTCGTAGCTATATTGCACACTGCGAGGCTCTTGTAATTAGCTGTTGTTTCACTCTTTTTGTTGTACCATATTATCAGATCTATATTGACTTGTTCCAAATGCATAGGAAAGCCCGCAAGGACCAAAAAGTACATGAACCAAATGCTGTCAAAATCTTCAAGGACTGTCACACCAGCAAGAAGAAGGGCATGACTACATGAGTCAAAGCCGCCATTGTAAGTCCTTAATCCTCATGCCTTGAACTGCATGGTTTGCAGCCAATGTCTATTACTCTTTTCAATTTTATACACAATTGTCTGAGCGTATCATTGCACCTTACAAGGTTTAAAAGAGAGGAGTGATGTTCCTTTGATCTTGACATGTAATCTAGTTCCATGCTGGACTTGCCCACACAACGTTACAATTGCATGTTTGTCGGTTCTCAGTTGTTTTGTGATATGAATGATGTCATAGTATGCTTACCGTACTATAAACTTTGTCTCTTTATCCTTAGCCCTCAATACAATGTGAAGAAATAGACAATACATTAGCGATGGTACATGGTCATATGTTTGGAACCTGGTTTTATTATGTACTTTGCAGTAAAATACAACTATTATTTTACATGGGTTCACCAGAATAAGTTCTGTATATAGACCAAAGCTATTTTGTTTGGTTTTGCTGCCTCCTTAATATCTTATGTTCTGGTACTACTAATGTAAAACCACAACTTTTCAGCGAGCTATGGAAAAAATGGTGGAACTTCCACCTTCTGAAGGTGGCGAGGCAACTATAATCGCAATGTCAGCTCTTGCTGCAGTGGGTCAGTACCTGTCCACTAACAATGCCAAAAGCACGATCCTGCGTAATACTGGCTTGGTTGTTAAGGCAATCTCATCCAAACTGCCTCATGATCAAGATATGCAAGCTCAAAACAATGTTGTATCTGCGCTCTAGACACAAGTCCATTCCCTAACAGAGACCCTTTGTGAAACAAGGAGAGACATTGTTCGATGTTGTCAAGATATGCATGGTTTTGAAAACAGACTATCAGACATATGCTATGTTGTTCAGGAGCCTAGGAGAACTGAAGGCGAAGGTTATGGTGCTCCATTAGATAATACAGCATGAAAATGTAACAGTCAGGTCAAATGAACTAAGCTTCTGAACATCTGGTGGTGCATTTATCTGCTACACTGTTAACTTTTATGCCAAAATTCCTTTTGTTTTATAGTTGTAATTTGTTTTGGCGCGATACAAAATTTGTTCTTAACGTGGAGCCACCGGCTGAAGAAAACAGCAAGCCATTTTTGTATAGTGTAGGGTGTTCCCTATATTTTCACTGGTGGCGAACTTTGATGCCCACCGGCTGTAGTTAACATGGGCCTCCTACAGGCCATAGAAACAATGGGCCTTCTAAGGGCCGTAGAAACAATGGGCCTTCTACGTGGCATAGAAACAATGGGCCTTATATGGGCCATAGACATAATGGGCCTTCTATGGGCCGTATCATCAATGGGCCTTCTACGGGCTTATGATCGGTTGGCCAAACATGGTTGTAAATGGGCTAGAGTTGAAATCGTCCGTTCACGGGCCGACCATAACGGGTCATTGTTAATCGGCCGTATTTTGATGACGCTATGAAAACAGCCCAACGTATTAACGTGCCACAAACGGGCCGACTGTAACCACGGGCTGAATTTGGCCCACAAGCAGAAAATGACAGTAACGGGCTGTAAGTAAACGAATGTGGAAATGAGCCCAAGAATAAATGGGCCCTGAGAATGCCGAAAGATAACATGGGCTGGAAATGGCCCAACGGAATAATGGGCCATTAATGGGTATAAAGTGATACAATGTTCATTACGGGCCAGTTTTACCACGTGCCGTTAATGGGTATAAAGTGATACACTGTTCATGACGGGCCAGTTTTACCACGGGCCGTTAATGGGCCGAGAGTAATAAGGGCCTCATACGGGCCAAAAGACGGCATGGGCCATACATGGGCTGGAAGTTAAAACGGGCTGGAATTATATTGGACGGCCCAGATGGCGCTACTGGGCCTAATTCGGATAGGCCGTAAACGGGTCCTGGGTTAGCGGGTTGTAAATGGGCTATATGCGAACAGGCCATTAACAGGCTTGTCGTGGGCCAGCCCGCCACCTTTTTACCAAGTCAAACGGGCCAGCCTTTTCATAGGAATGGGCCTCTGTTGGGCCGTGCCATGTGTCGATGTATCATAGGCGCTTTGGGTCCAATGAGTGGATGACATCTATCCCAACGGTGAGCCGACACGTGTTTCCTCCAGCCAATGATGATTTTACATGTGGAAAATCCCCATTGGTCGGGGCTATTAACGGGTTATCGGATCCAAAACCGGACCCGATAGCTTAATGGCGTTCCGTTATGGTGGATGCCACGTGTCGGTCACCCTTGACGAAAGCACTTCTGTGACACGCAATTTATCGTCATGGAAGTGGACACTTCCGTGATGATAATTTTGGTAATGTCATGGAACACTTCTACGACAGCACAGGTATGACTATCTTGATTCTTTCATAAATTTGTCATGGATGTACATGCATGACAGAAAACGTGACCTACTGTGACAAACACGTTTCATCACGAAAGTGTATTTTTTTTGTAGTGTCGAGGACGAACAGGGATTAAGCTTGGGGGTGCTTGATACATCTCCAACGTATCTATAATTTTTGATTGTTCCATGCTATTATATTATCTGTTTTGGATGTTTAATGGGCTTTAACATGCTCTTTTATATTATTTTTGGGACTAACCTATTAACCGGAGGCCTAGTGCCAATTTCTGTTTTTTTCCTATTTTAGAGTTTCGCAGAAAAGGAATACCAAACGGAGTCCAAACGGAATGAAACCTTCTTGATGATCTTTCTTGGACCAAAAGCAATCTAGAAGACCTGGAGTCGAAGTCTGGAACGCCACGAGGCGGCCAAGAGGCAGGAGGGCGTGCCCAGGGGGTAGGCGCGCCCCCATCCTCGTGGGCCCCTTGTAGCTCCACCGACGTACTTCTTTCGCCTATATATACTCTTATACCCTAGAAACATCCGGGGAGCCATGAAACCACTTTTCCACCGCCGCAACCTTCTGTACCCGTGAGATCCCATCTCGGGACCTTTTTCGGCGATCTCCTGGAGGGGGAATCGATCATGGAGTGCTTCTGCATCAACACCATAGCCTCTCCGATGAAGCGTGAGTAGATTACCACAGACCTTCGGGTCCATAGTTATTATCTAGATGGCTTTTTCTCTCTCTTTCATTCTCAATACAAAGTTCTCCTCGATGTTCTTGGAGATCTATTCGATAAATACTCTTTTGCGGTGTGTTTGCCGAGATCCGATGAATTGTGGATTTATGAACATGATTATCTACAAATATTATTTGGTTCTTCTCTGAATTCTTATATGCATGATTTGATGTCTTTGCAAGTCTCTTCGAATTATCGGTTTAGTTTGGCATACTAGATTGATCTTTCTTGCAATGGGAGAAGTGCTTAGCTTTGGGTTCAATCTTGTGGTGTCCTTTCCTAGTGACAGTAGGGGCAGCAAGGCACGTATTGTATTGTTTCCATCGAGGATAAAAAGATGGGGTTTATATCATATTGCTTGAGTTTATCCCTCTACATCATGTCATCTTGCTTAAAGCGTTACTCTGTTCTTATGAACTTAATACTCTAGATGCATGCTGGATAGAGGTCGATCTCTGGAGTAATAATAGTAGATGCAGAATCGTTTCGATCTACTTGACACGGACGTGATGCCTATATTCATGATCATTGCCTTAGATATCTTCATAACTATGCACTTTTCTATCAATTGCTTGGTAGTAATTTGTTCACCCACCGTAATTCATGCTATCTTGAGAGAAGCCACTAGTGAAACCTATGGCCCCCGGTTCTCTTCCTTATTATATTGCATCTCTTTTATTTACATTGCATCTTGTTTACTATTTTGCAATCTTTACTTTCCAATCTATACAACAAAAATACCAAAAATATTTACTCTACTATCTTTATTAGATCTCACTTTTGCGAGTGACCGTGAAGGGATTGACAACCCCTTTATCGCGTTGGTTGCAATGTTCTTGATTGTTTGTGCATGTACTATGTGACTTGTGCATTGTCTCCTACTGGATTGATACCTTGGTTCTCAAAACTGAGGGAAATACTTATGCTACTTTGCTGCATCACCCTTTCCTCTTCAAGGGAAAACCAACGCATGCTCAAGAGGTAGCAAGGCCCACAACGCAGTTGGGCCATATACAGTACGACCTGATTTTTGGCCTCTTAGTGGCCCATGCTCTTCATGGTCCAGTACGAGCCCGATGTCTCTTTTGGCCTGCTAAAGGCCCGTACTATAGTTGGGCCATATGTAGCCCGACCTTATTATCAGCCTGTTAACGGCCTGTGAAATCAAATGGGCCCACCTATTGCCCGCTTTGATGTTAGCATGTCGACGACCCGGGAGGTAACAGGGCCGACCATTAACTTTTGTCCTGGTAACAGCCCATTAACTTAATGGGCCCACTAAAGTTCGAACATGTGTGTAGGCCCAATTAGATAATTTGAGTCCGTTACGACGAGCAATTATGCACAAGACCAAAATTGATCAATCAAAGGCCTATGAGAATTTTGGCCCCTGCGAGCCCATTAGGGAATCCCATTAAGGGCAATGGGCTGCTTCCTTCATATAGGGCCCATGACTGTTCGTGCTAACTAGTAATTTCACTATTTTTTAGCTTCCTAGCGACCATTTAGCTGGAATGCAAGGCGCGCTAAGAAAAGGTACGACATACAAGGAAAAAAGTTGCACATCCAACATATATTACAGGAAATTGCATCCACTGGGCAATCAAAGATTGATGCCAATGCAAATAAATGAACATAACCTAACGATCTACAACGTCACAATCTGCAACCTCAGCGCGGGTGACGCCCACAAGCATGTCGGCAAGTTCTTCCTGCTTTGCTGCACTGTCTTTGGAAACACTGATCAATTATTGTTGCGTAAGAATGTGCACCTCTTCTTCCTCCACCATTTCCATCATTGCTTCAGCCAGTAATTGGTTCACAAACATACATTTTTCCATTGCATTCGAGATAGAGGAAACTGAACAGATTCCGATGGCGATTTTGGCAGGCTTGTATTATTGATAGTGGAGAGTGTCTCGACCACTACATCAGAACATAAATTAGGAGGGGAACCGAACAGATTAATCAAGAGTTATTGCATATTACCTGGCCTAGATTTATTGGAAAGAAACAATTGGGTTGCCTTGCTGTTTTTAGAGTTCGTCTTCTTATCTTCAGGAGCCTACACCAAATTAACACACTAGAATTGCTATCATTGGCCAGGTTAGATAATAGGAAAGCAACATTGACACAACGAACATTTGGGCAACCAAACCACACCAGCCTACACCAAATTAACATAATATGGCAGAGCTATCATCAGCCAAGTAAGGTAATACGAAAGCAACATTCACACAATGAATGAATGGGCAACTAGAGCAGCACTACGATTCAGTAATGTGCATGATATGAGATAGTACACTCATGCAACTCAGTATGCAAAACCACCAGGCAGCTTTCCTTACAAAAATCAACATGGTTGCCTTTAATTATACATTTTGCTACAACTAAATTTAGTTTAGATAAAGGTTGGATTCATGCTGATGTAAAAATATAGTGATATACAACAGGTACTTACATCCGCATTGGAGCACATAGAATTCCTGCAAGATACTTTCCTCGAATACGATCCCAGTGCAGAAAGTCTTCTATCCTTTAAGCTTATTTTCTAAAAGAGAGATGGGTAAGAAACATGTAGAAAATATGATCAAAATGCTACAAAATTTCATGATGCGAGGATAAGCACACGCTTCTTAGAATGAAGTTGACATATTTTTGCTGGACTAGAGCGGACTAGTTCTTTGGCCACTGGAATCTGCTTATTATCAGTAGGAGCTGGGTTTCTCTATGCTGGAGCAATATCTATAAAAACTGGAGTTGGTTTACTATCTCCTGGCGTTTGGATCTTTTGCAAACACCTTGTTTGTAACCCTTCAGATTCTAACATAGCCGTCTTCCCATTGCATGCCTTATATAGAAGAATGGTGCTTCAACTATAAAACATGCTACAGCAGAGAGATGGAATAGGTGATACGTCTCCAACGTATCTACTTTTTCTCACGCTTTTCCTCTTGTTTTGGACTCTAATTTGCATGATTTGGATGAAAGTAACCACGGACTGACGTTGTTTTCAAGACAATATAATGTTTCGGATATAGGAAAAGATAACCCATTAAGTTGTCTTCCTTGTCCAACATCAACCTTTTAGCATGTCATATTTTAATGAGTGCTCACAATTGGAAAAGATGTCCAAGATAGTATATTTATATGTGAAATCTCTCTTCCTTCAATATTCTTTCATGAATTGTTCAAGTGACTAATTCTGCGTTTGCTAGCTTCCAATAAGTTTACTACCTATACTTATTATGTGTGAAGTCATTACTCCCCATGTTGTAAGCATATGAAACATATATAAATTCAGATTTATGGTATTCCATTCATTCAACCATTTACTCATAGGATATATGTGAAGCACGTGAGTAAATGACAAACTACTCCAAAAAGATATAAGTGAAGAATACTGAGTAGTCAAATAATTAAATAGCCATGGGAGGATTCTTTTTCATTCAAGATTTCAGATCCAATGATTTTATTCAAACAGCAAGTAAAACTGAAAATACGCTCCCAGCAAAACACATATCATGTGACGAATAAAAATATAGCTCTGAGTAAGGTATACCGATAGTTTTGAAGACGAAAGAGGGGATGCCTTCCGGGGCATCCCCAAGCTTAGGCGCTTGAGTCTTCCTTGAATATTACCTTGGGGTGCCTTGGGAATCCCCAAGCTTAGGTTCTTTCCACTTCTTATTCTCCTCATATTGATATCTCACCCAAAGCTTGAAAACTTCAATCACACAAAACTTAACGGAACTTCGTGAGATTGGTTCGTATGATAAAGAGTAAACCATTCACTTTGGTACTATCAAAGACAAGGCTCATAATTGTTCTCACACAATGCCTACTGTACCATATCATTTCTACAATTTATATTGAGAAATATAAGCCATAGAAACTAGAAAACAAGCAAACTATACAATGAAAGCAGAATATGTCAGAAACAGAACAGTCTATAATGATCTGAACAGCAACCATACTTCTACTACTCCAAAAATTATGAAATAAATTGGTGGATTTTAGGGATTTATCTATTAATCTTCTGAAAAAATAATCAACTCAATCGCACTCTTCTGTAAAAAAATGGCAGCTAATCTCGTGAGCGTAAAGTTTCTGTTTTTTACAGCAAGATCACATTAACTTTCACCCATGTCTTCCCAAAGGTCCTACTTGGCACTTTATTGAAACAAAACCTATAAAACATGATTACTACAGTAGCTTAATCATGTAAACACACAAAAACAGTAAGGGTAAATATTGGGTTGTCTCCCAACAAGCGCTTTTCTTTAATGCCTTTTAGTTAGGCATGATGATTTCAATGATGCTCACATAAAAGATAAGAATTGAAACATAAAGAGAGCATCATGAAGAATATGAATAGCGTATTTAAATCTAACCCACTTCCTATGCCTAGGGATTTTGTGAGCACATAATTTATAGGAACAAGAATCAACTAGCATAGGGTGGAAAAACAAGTATAACTTCAAAACTTTAAGCATACAGAGAGGAAACTTGATATTATTGTAACTCCTACAAACATGTATTCCTCCCTCATAATAATTTTCAGTAGCATCATGAATGAGTTCAACAATATAACCATCACATAAAGCATTCTTTTCATGATCTACGAGCACAGAAATTTTACTACTCTCCACATAAGCAAAATTCTCCTCATTTGGAATAGTGGGAGCAAATTTCTTCTAAATCCACTTTAGATGATAGTATTATTCATACTCCAAAAGATATAAGTGAAGTTCATGGAGCATTATACAATTAATATAGACTAACCAATATCCAGGCTCAAAATATATAAGTGAAGCACAAGAAGCATTCTATAAAACCATACTCAAAAGATTTAAGTGAAGCACAAAGAGCAATTCTATAAGATCATACTTGAAAGATATAAGTGAAGCACATGAAGTATTCTATATATAAAGGGCTATATCATACTATCATGGTTCTTAAGGGAAAAAACTCAATGGACACAAATTATGTGAACAAAACAAAAACAGAGGTATACCGATAATTGTTGAAGAAGAAGGATGGGATGCCAACCAGGGCATACCCAAGCTTAGATGCTTGAGTATCCTTGAAATATTTAATTGGGGTGCCTTGGGCATCCCCAAGCTTGAGTTCTTGCCTCTATTTATTCTTCTCATATTGATAGCTCCTCGATCTTCGAACACTTCATCCACACAAAACTTTAACAAAAACTTTGTGAGATTCGTCAGTGTAATAAAGCAAATCACTAACTTTAGGTACTGTTGCAAACTTATTCCAATTTCATATTAGAACTATATCTACTGTATTCCAACTTCACCATGGTTCATACCCCCCGATACTACCCATAGATTCATCAAAATAAGCGAACAACTCATAGAAAACAGAATCTGTCAAAAACAGGACAGTCTGTAGTAATATGGAAGTTTAGTAAACTTCTGTAGCTCCAAAAATTTCTAAACAAATATGAAAATTTAAAAACTTTATACAGAAGTAATGTGCAAAATGTTTCTGACCCATTTGACTTTCCAGTAAAAAATGTAAAATCACGCGCTACAGCCAAAGTTTCTGTTTTTGTACTGAACATAGTAAACAAGCAATCTAATCATCCTAAAACCAAGGCTTGGCACATTATTTTTATAATACAATGGATATATACAAGGGGACAATTATTTTCATAGAAGCTTACATGAAATTTTTTTACTTTGTTTCCATGATCATGAACACAAGTGCTCAAGGTCGACCCTCATTTCTTCAATGCATAATCTTCCAATCACTTCTCTTATTGAAAAACTTTTTAGGTATGAGAGACAAGTAAATTTTTTTGTATTTTCATTATTTAATTTTTTTATGTTTCACCCACAACTAAATATAAACAAAAAAGTAAAACAAAATCTACTTAGTGAAGAAAGCAAACAAGCACACACGAGAATATCAACCCCACGCTATTGCTCCCCAGCAACGGCGCTAGAAAAGAGCTTGATAATCTCCAAGTGCAGGGAATCATCGTAGAAATTCCCAAAGGTGGAAGTGATAAGTATGGAGTGTCGAACCCACAAGGAGCTAAAGTTAAGATCAATATTCTCTCAAGCCCTATTTGCCACTGATACGACTCTACATACACCGAACGTTTGCTTCCAACTAGAAACGAGAAATAAAACTACGTTGTGGGCATGAAGAGGATAACTTTGCATGATATCGGAGAGATAAAATATAAAAGTAGGTGATGTTATCATAAAGTTAGAATATATTACTAAATATTATAAAGAGTGTGGAATAATGATGGATCGGTGTGTGGAATTGTCTTAGGCAATTGTTAACAAGACCGGTAGTCGTCATTGCAATTTCATATGAGGGAGAGGCATAAGCTAACATACATTCTCTTCTTGGATCATATGCACTTATGATTGGAACTCTAGCAAGCATCTGCAACAACTAAAGATCATTAAGGTAAAATCCAACCATAGCAATAAAGCATCAAGTCCCCTTTATCCCATACGCAACAACCCCCTTACTCGGGTTTATGCTTCTGTCACTCAAGCAACCCACTATAAGAGAATCATGAACGTATTGCAACACCCTACAATGGGAATCCCTCAAGCTTGCGCGACACGGAGGGGCACAATAGGACAGCACCAAAATAAAACATACAACTCATACCAATGTAGATCAACAATCAACCCAAAGACAAAGGATATCTACTCAAAACATCATAGGATGGCAACACATCATTGGATCATAATATGTGGCATAAAGCACCATGTTCAAGTAGGGATACAGCGGGGTGCGGGAGAGTGGACCGCGTAAAAGAGATGAGGATGGTGATGTTGATGAAGACGATCACCGCGGCGATGATTCCCCTCCCGATGGCACTCCGGTGCCACCGAGAAAGAGGAGGAGAGGTTCTCCCCCTTGTGCTTCCTCCTCCATGGCCTCCCCTGGATGGGGAGAGGTTCCCCCTCCGGTCCATGGCCTTCATGGTGATGATGGCCCCTCCAGGATACTCCTCCATGCCCTCCGATGATGATGGACCCCTCCGGCAGGGTGCCAGAGAGGGCCTAGATTGATTTCTCGTGGCTAAAGAGGCTTGCAGGGGCGGAACTTCCGATCTAGGTTAATTTCTGGAGGTTTGGGTATTTATAGGAGAGGTTGGCGTCGAGAACAAGTCAGGGGGGCCCACGGGTAGTCCAAGAGGCACAGGGGTGCGCCCCCCACCCTCGTGGGGCCCACGGGACTCCCCTCCGGTAGATTTTTGTTCCAGTATTTTTATATTTTCCAGAAAAATTCTCCGTTGATTTTCATCGCATTCCGAGAACTTTTATTTCTGCACAAAAACAACACCACGATAGTTCTGCTGAAAACAGCGTTAGTCCGGGTTAGTTCTAATCAAATCATACCAAAATCATATAAAACTATTGTAAACATGGCATGAATACTTCATAAATTATAGATACCTTGGAGATGTATCATTATGCCTTTCTCTTTATATAAAAGACTTGACTTGAATAAACTCACACCTACTAAAATATCTTTGCAAATGACTGATAAATCAACTGCAATACCTATCGGTATCTGTGAGGATATGCCTGTTGTTGTTGCTAATGTTACTATTTTGACTAACTTTGTTATACTTGAGATGCCCGAGGACGATAACATGTCGATTATCCTTGGTAGACCCTTCTTGAATACTGCAGGGGTTGTTATTGATTGCAATAAAAGCAAGGTCATTTTCATATCAATGGTAATGAGCATACGGTGCACTTTCCGAAGAAACAATTCCAAGTGAATGGTATTAATGTTATTGAAAAATCTCCGATAATCACTATTGGAAGTTTCCAAATACCTCTACCTATTGTCAAAAAGAAATATGAAATGCTCATTGTTAGGGAAATGCATATCCCCATTGAGGTAACTTAGTGATTTACGAAAGTTCTTTGGTTTCATGCAAATCGAAAGTGGTTGTTAATAAGACCTGATCAACCTTATTAATGAATCATTTTTGAATGGTATGAAGTTTATGAATTTAGTAAGCACTACCTTCTGTCCCTACTTTTTGTTTTCTGTTTTTATTAGTTAAATAAATAAAATGCCATGTTTTGTCAGTTTTCTAAATTTTCCGTGTAATAAAAAATGACCCAAAATAAAAGCTCTCAGAATGCCCTGAAAATTTTATATGCTTTTTCTGCATATTTATGAATTTTTGGTGCAAATAATACCAGAGGGAGGTGCACAAGGTGGGCACAACCCACCTGGGCGCGCCCTGGTGGGTTGTGGTCCCCACGTGCCCCCTCACATATCTCTTTAGCCCACGTCATCACTCACCTCCAGAAAAAAATCCCCATTGCTCTCTCTCCCGTGTTCTTGAGCTCAAACCCGCGGATTTGGATCTCTTTGCTCGAAGCTTCATTTCCGAAACTATTTTAGGGGATTTTTGCTTGGTATGTGACTCCACCATTTGTCTAATTAGTTTTGTTTTAGTGGTTTATACTTTGAATAATTAGCTACTCTTGGTTCTGCTATAGATGTGCTTGCATGTTGAATTCTTAGTGTTCTAAGTAGTTTGAATGCTTGCTACGGCCTCTATGTATCCCTATGAGTAGTTGCTACCAATTTTGTGAAGGTTTGTTGAGAAAATTTTGTGAACTAAAAATTCAGATTTTTTTTCATAGGAAAAATTGTACGCGAACATGAATATCTTCAGGAAGTTTGGCTCAAAGAAGAACTCCAAGGGTGTTATTGGGGAGTCTTCTGACAATGATCTCCACCCTCAGAGGTTGGCGGAGGTACGGCCGTGCGAATGGCCGCACATCCTGTTCCTGCAAGAGGCTAGAATTCATGAGGAGTTCATGCAATTCATTGTCAATGCTGATCTCACCAACTTCATCGCATATTAGTGGACCAGCACCAAATCCTCACGAACATCTTTGTTCAAAGCTTTACTTTCTTTCCTAGAAATAATCCTCCTGAAGTGAGCTTCGATTTATATGTTGAAAACCATCAGATACCGCTCACTGAATTTTGTGACATATGCATGATCCCGTCTGATGGGAGCTTGGCTGGGCCTAGGCCGGCTGAGCTTGACAGTGGGTGATGAGAGAAGAGTGTCGGCCATCACTGTCGCTGGCTTACATTTTCCTGCTATTCGTTACTTTGCACTTTTTATTACCAAATGCTTGCTTACTAGGGAGAAGGTGGGTGCACTTAGTTCACCGGACCTTGCTGTTTTACGCCGTGCACTTTAGGGTGACAACATGTATAGCTTGGGATCTATGGTGGGATTTTTGCTACTCATTTGGTGGCTTAGTTCGAGGTTGACATACGCCCTCATGATTACCCTCTGACCAAGGTTTACCTAGACCGAGCAGCCATGGATCACCATCACTTTCTTGCACATGATCATCCTGATATTGCCATTCCTTATAACCTAGTCTATAGTGTTAGAACTCGTGATGTTATCACCTTGCCTGCACCTGCTTTGTTTGATTCTGTTGCCATGGAGGATATAGGATTATGCCTACAGACGTCATCGCCTACTGGAACGCTCACGCTGATGTAGAGGCTGCATAGGTACCTCAGCAGTGGGATGAGTGGATGCCCACTCCTCAGGATCCCTACTACCCTCCAGGCTACTAATCAATTACCAACTTAGGCCAAAAGCCTATGCTTGGGGGAGTACGTGTTTCCATCGACTTTACATTCATGTCCACTTATTCTATCTGTCGGTGTTCACACTTTTTCATTGTATCATCCATGCTTAGATTTATTTTCTTGCTTTCTTCTTGTGTGTTTGAAAAACTTTAGAAAAACCAAAGAAAATTAGTTGTGGTAATTTACTTTCTATGCATTCTTAGTAGTAGTATTAAAAAGAAAACCCAAAAAGATTTCCTTGTTCTGCTTTTGCTTGTTGGGAGCTTTCCCGTGTAAATAGTTTGTCTCTCATTTTTGCTTTTCCCTTTTTATTTTCTTGTTTAAGAAAACCAAAAACTCCAAAAAATATTTTAGTGTGTTTCTCTAAATTTCTTTTCTTTTTATTCGAGTTGTACCAAGGAGAAGACCACAATGAAAATGTTGAGTGGCTCTCATATGAATAACTATTGAACTAATAAAGAGCCCATTTTACCTTGTCTTCTCATGTTGAATAAAATGTTGCAGATTCCAACTTAGTTCATGGCACTCTTGCACTATTATTATTTTCATATCATCCGGTCATGTAAGTGAGAGGCAATAATGATGATATTCGATGAGCTGATCGTGGCAAAGAGAAATTGGTATGAACTCGACATGTTCTGTTTGTGTAAATATGTTTAACCTAGTATCCAGGCTTTAGCCCATTATGATTAAACATGTTTGCAATGACAATTAGAGATTATAGTTTCTCATGACATGCATAAATAGTTGGGAGTTATTATTAATAATGATCTATCTTGGATATCAACATAGCGTTAAAATGATTGTGATGTAGTATGATGATATGGTATCCTCCTCTGAATGTTTGAGTGGCTTGACTTGGTACATGTTCATGCATGTGTTGAATCAAAACCAACATAGCCTCTATAATATTTATGTTCATGGTGTTCATATCCTAATCATGCTAGTGTCCAATATTACTTACACATAATGCATGGTTATGATCGTTGTTGCTCTCTAGCTGGCCGCTTCTCAATCTTAATTGCTAGCCTTCGCCTGTACTAAGTGGGAATTCTACTTGTACATCAAAAACATTGAACCCAAAGTTATTCTAGATGAGTCCACTATACCTACCTATATATGGTATTACCCTAACGTCCTAAGTAAATTTTCATGTGCCACCTCTAAAAGCTTCTAAAAATTATCCTTTTTGTGTGCCTGGATCGTTCATGGAACGACAGGAGGTGGTCGATATCTTTCGTGCTAAGCAGGTTATCCTCGGGTCGAGTGTTTATTCAGTCGCCATCGCACAAGGAATGGGCGGTAAGAGGGATGCCCAGTCCCAAACTGCAAACATGAAAAGAGTTCATCTCTGAAATAATCAAACAAAAAATCCCAACGGAGTCAAAACCTTTACTTTTATCGCTTGGGAACCGCCACTAGCGTGCTTAGCATGGAAGATGTTGATAACTGATGGTCATGAAGTGAATGAGAAGGGTGCATGTCTCAAAATATCATTTATCTCTATTTTAAAAATTGAGCTCCGGAACCTCTGCAAATCACTGCTTCCCTCACCGAAGGGACATTCTATTTACTTTTATGTTGTGTCATCACCTTCTAAAAACAAGCGCCAGAAACTAAGTAGAGCACATCTGTCATGATTTATGCATTGTGTGTAGCTAATGTTGGGTGCATCATGACTGGATCTTTTCTACCATGAATTACAATGTTTAGTCGCTGCATGAACTTTGGAGGTGCTCTGCATTTATGTTTTGCAGTCTCAGAAAGGGCTAGCGAGATACCACTATTGTCATATTATATCATGGTTGTTTTGACAACATGTTGTTGTTTGAGATATCTTATTATTGCTCGCTAGCTGATTATGTCATTGATATGAGTCATTATAATCTTTAAGAGTTATTGTTGACATGGTTAGTTATAATGTTGGCTGAAAACCTAGGTGTTGTTTAAGCCTATTTATGCAAACAAGAGCAAAAGAGTTCGTAAAAGTTTTTCTTTCTCACTTTCAGTTTATCAACCGAATTGCTTGAGGACAAGCAAAGGTTTAAGCTTGGGGGAGTTGATATGTCTCCAACATATCTACTTTTTCTCATGCTTTTCCTCTTGTTTTGAACTCTAATTTGCATGATTTGGATGAAACTAACCCCAGACTGACGCTGTTTTCAGCAGAACTACCATGGTGTTGTTTTTGTGCAGAAATAAAAGTTCTCAGAATGGAACGAAACTTTGCAAGGATTTTTTATATCAATAATAAGAATTTCTGGAGCCAAGACCCACCAGAGAGGGGCCCCTGGGTGGGCACAGCCCACCAGGGCATGCCCCCCTCTCCTGGCACGCCCAGGTGGGATGTACCCACCTGGTGGCCCCGCTGACGACCTCCCTGATACTATAAAATCACATATTTCCAGAAAACAATAAGGGAGAAAGAATTATCGTGATCCACGAGATGGAGTCGCCGCCAAGCCTAGTTCTTCCTCGCGAGGGTAGATCTAGAGTCTGTTTGGGGCTCCGGAGAGGGGGATCTTCGTTCTTCGTCATCACCAACCAATCTCCATCGTCAATTCCATGATTGTCCCCGCCGGGAGTGAGTAATTCCTTCGTAGGCTCGCTGGTCAGTGAGGAGTTGGAAGAGATTCATCATGTAATTGAGTTAGTTTTGTTAGGTCCCAATCCCTAGTATCCACTATGTTCCTAGATTGATGTTGCTATGACTTCTATGCTTAATGCTTGTCACTTTGGGCCCGGGTGCCATGAACTCAGATCTGAACCTTTTATGAATATCCATGTTTTAGATCCGATCTTGCAAGTTATAGTCACCTACTACGTGTTATGATCCAAAAACCCTGGAGTGACAACAACCGGGCCCACTCTCGGTGATGACCGTAGTTTGAGGAGTTCATGTATCCACTATGTGTTAATGCTTTGTTCCAGTTCTCTATTAAAAGGAGGCCTTAATATCCCTTAGTTTCCAATATGGACCCCGCTGTCACGGGAGGGTAGGACAAAAGATGCCATGCAAGTTCTTTTAATAAAGCACATATGACTATTTACGGAATAAATGCCTACATTATATCAATGAACTGGAGCTAGTGCCGTATCACCCTAGGTTATAACTTTCACATGATGCAAATGCATACGAATTTTTCCTTATTGATCTTGCTGCGTTACTACTCCGTGGTACGCGTTGGTCCTATACAAACGGTTTTTAACCCCTTTCCACGATGGCATTTGGAACCGTCGCCAAGTGAGTGTGGGTGATAGGGGGGTCCTTCCCACACGACCCAGAAACCGTCGAGGATATGCCCTCCTGGCACACACGCTCGGCAAAATGAGGTCGTGTGCGACCGGCGAGCGCTAAAACACAGAAATACTTATAGTAGAGCTAAAATACAATTATACGGCGAAATTGTTTCCGGTTGCAAGTACATCCCACACAATCAGTCGTTGCTAAAAGTTTCCTTTTGTATGTACATCCCGTGCAGTCGCTCCAAGGAAAACGTGTCCGTTCACAGGTACATCACACACAATTTTTCCCATTAAATCATTTGCGTTATTGAATGCATCACACACAGTCCGTAGAAGAAATTGTCTGGCAAAGGCTATCCATCACACACAGTTTTTATGTGGTAAACTTTTGCGCAAGGTGGCCTAACACAAACAGTTTTCAAGAGAAAGTTGTGTGTGATTGTTCATTGATCCAACACGGTTTATTCCTTGAAACTGTGTGCGTTGCCTGAGGTCATCGCCCACGGTATTTTTTCAACAACCGTTTGCAACAGCAAAACCCAATTAGCAGGCTAATTATCCAATTATTCATAATCCATTTATTAATCTAATTGACATTTCATATTAAGCACACAATATATTTCATTTTCATAATTGAAATACATTAGAGTACACCATCGTATAGCTTCAGCACTCAGCTACCCCATTACACAACTACACCAGGACCAAGTTTCACATGCAACATCTATAACCTTTCGACATTAGCATCATAGACGGTACATGGACATATGTATCTCATCTGGAAAACTGCTGAAGCAGAAGGCGAATATTGAGCCTTCATTGATGTTGAAGACCTTTGTAACTTTAGGCCAGTGCCTATGGATAATTGACCGTCCATCCTTCATCCTCTTCAGGAACACTTCAATATTGAACCGTGGGTGTTGTATGAATACCTTCCTCGCCTCCTGACCATACAGGTGGTTTGAGAGGTAATCATCAGTGAACTGCTTTGGAAAGGCCTGAAAACAAGGATGTGCATAAATATCTTCTCTATATTGGAAATGGCGCAAAGGAATAAAAAAGGCAAGGTATAATAGTTAGTACCATCCTGTAGTGAACTGATGTCTTCTTCATTGTGCAGACAAAGATATTGTTGTTTTTGTCGCTAATTTCTTTATCCTAACAATCTTTCTGAGTTTCTTGACTTTACTGATATTCATGGACAACTCATTTCCCCATATGCAAAAAGGGTCGAACAGTGGGTCAAAACCTCTAACCGCAGGACCTACATGTGCAAGACCAAATTGTTAAACCTAAATATTAGAATGGTTCCTGCAATTGCCCAATAATGTGCTATTAGACAATGGACCATGCACATGCTAACCTCGATTGTAAACCTCAGTGCTTCCCATTGTTTCCCTGGAACACATATAAGGTAGTTAGTCATCATGTTAAGTAAGAGTTCGCATGGTATCAGTAAAATATGTTGATGAAAAATAAGCACATTGCATATTCATCAAATTGATTCAAGCCACATGGAAAACCCATTTATCCAAACCAAGCATGATTAAGAACTAGGAAATATAGCACTTGTATATGTTTCTCATGTATTAAGTGCAGCCAAATTTGATTTATTCCTCACATGCATAACAATACAAAATTCTACCCACGACAATTGGACATCGAAGTGTAGAATTGAACCAAGCAGTTAGCTAAACACTACAACAAATGAACCAAACATTAGCTGAGAACCACATTGCACAATATAACATACTCCTAATAGAAGATCGGATAGTTAACCAAACCGAGCATGCTTAACAACTTGGAAATATAACAATTGTATTTTTTGTCATGTATTTACAACAGCCAAATTCAATTTATTGCTCACATGGTATACAATAACAGAATGCACCCACAACTATTGAACATCGCATTGCAGAATTGAACCAAACAAAACAGTTAACTAAACACCACAACAAATGAACCAAACATTAATTGAGCACCACATTGCACAATATAGCATACTCCTAATAGAAGATCAGATAGTTAACCAAACAAAGCATGCCTAACAACATGGAAATATAGCAATTGTATTTGTTTCTCATGTATTTAGTATAGCCAAATTAGATTTATTTCTCACATGGTATACAATAAAAGAATGCACCCACAACAATTGAACATCGCATTGCAGAATTGAACCAAACAGCCAACCGCATCGCGTCGGTGGCGCGCGAGGCGTCGACGATGGCCTCGACGGCGAGGTGCTCCTCCAAGATCTGGGGGTCGACATGAATCGCAGTCATCGCGACCTCATCCGCGCGTGTGACAGCGATTTGCTTCTCCGCTGCCAAATGGTCCTTGGGATACTGGCTATACTGCGTGCACCAAGGCTTAGGGCGGCGCTTATTTGGTGGAGGGGTCGGTGATTTGGGTGGAAGGTGTCGCGCCGGCGGTCGTGGCATGTGGGATGTGGAAGGAGAAGGAGGATGGGGGTTGGGTGTGGATTACCTGCCTGGATAGCCGAGGCGAGCAGCGTGGAGGAGGGTCGCCGGCGAGGAGGCGGCGCTGCAAATAAGGAGTGAAGGTTTCAACTTGGAAAGGAAGGCGGAAACATGGGAAATGTGGCTTTTGGTAAGGGGGAGGGGGCGAGGAGGTAGATATTTCCACGGAAGCCAAAAAATTGGAATCGCTTCAGCAAAAAAACTGGCACACAAAGTGTCATCAGACACAGTCCCTTATTCAGAACTGTGTATGATATGTGAACATCACAAACGATTCAGATAGCTTAACCCGTGTGTGTTGAGTTTGAACGTCAAAAATTTTGGTTCGAATTTCCTTGGTTACAGTGGTCATCCACGTCATTGCATAATTTGGGTACACAAAGGAGACTAACTTCTTAATCGAGCAAGTTCAGCAATTAAACAGAGCTAGCTGACCTAAACATTACTCTAACAAATTAAAGACCGGCCCTCTTAATTAAACAAAACAAATAGTACTACTACGGTTGGTGCTCATTGATCTCCGCCACCGCCTCCATGTCCAGCTCGCGCCCGACGGTCTCCTGGGGAAGGGGTTCCATGGCGTCAACTGCACCATACTCGGCAAGCATCTCGACATCCATGTCCGCCATATCTTTGGAATAGGCCACCACGAGCTGGGCGTGGGCGGCCGTGATCTGGCCTCTGACGGGCTCCGTCGTGGCAAGGTATGCCGCACAGGAATGGACGGCTGCTCGAACTCTCTCGGCGATTGCCAACCTTCGGCCATGGGTTGCGAACGTTGTCGGAGAAGCTTCATTTGATTTGTGCGATGACCGCCAAGAGTTGGGCGTGGACAGCCTCGACATGGTAGTTGGCGGCCTCCATCAGGGCTAAGGCCGCCGCTGTGGAATAGACAGCTGTTGTGCCGCTATTGCCAGTTGCTATCCCCGAGGCAGATGCTGTTGCCGCCGCCTGAGAAGCAACAGCGGCCATTTGTGCTGCCTTGGCCGCCCGGACGCAGACCGCGGTGGCCCTCATGATACTTGTTAGCACGCGCCTGGCGGCTGTGGCCGTGCTCTCCCTGGAGTGTGCCGCCGAAGTTGCCCTCACGACGTGGATCAACGTCCCCATCTTTCACCGGCGATGAATGAACAGTGAAATGATATTTAGGGAGTGAGCTAGTGTGCTTGACACGTCGGCTGTGGACTGTAGCCGGCGGGCCTTCTCGCGTAAGCCATAGGCATACTATACACCGACGGTGCTCCAAGATATTTTGTGTTGCATCTCACACGGTTGGTGATAATAAACTTTGTGCGATCTACTTGATTTATCATCTTGATTTGAATTACATAATAGGATTACAGCTACAAAGGATGGTGTTTGAATTGCAAGAACTTTTATCTACAGCGAACATGCAACTATAGGTGTGTCGTCAAAAAATGGAATTATTCAGGGTTCGTTTGGACGCTTTTATACATTAACTTGGTTTTGTAGGCATTTCAGGTGCATAATTCTAATTTGAACTACATGCACATGCTCCAGTGCATATAAACGGGTTGAAAAATCAAATATGTGTCCTTGGTTGCATGCTTAGGTCCCATGCAAGAAATGGGAATGAATGTCACACACCCTACCACCGTCACTCGGCCGCAAACATTGAGATACCTGGTTTTTAAATTCTAGTAAATCCAAAACTCGTTTGAAATTCATGAAACTTGGCATGCTATCATGGAGCGGCATCAACATGTCGTGGTAAAAAACTTGTCCCATTTGGGGCAGGTTTCGATATAATCTTCTCACAACAAGTGTGATGGTTTCGATAAGGAATGTGCCACCTTTTGGGATGAAACGATATTCGTTGCCGCTTATTGCTTTCAAAAAAATTTGAGTGTCAACATAGAACAACAGGAGTGTTCTGTTTAATTTAGGAATTTTTCGGGGTTCGTTTGGACATTTTTATACATTAACTAGGTTTCCAGGCATTTTATGCACATAATTCAAATTTGAACTACATGCACATTCTCCAGTGCATACAAATTGGTTGAAAAATCAAATCTGTCTCCTTGGTTGTCGGGGGTTTGGTGCAACATATGCCAAAGGATGGCTTATCATGGTGGGGGCGAGTAGAACGTCGCCGGTGCCTGGAAACGGGATGAGGCGAAGACATGCACGCCAGCGAATCTTACCCAGCTTCAGGGCTCTCTGAGGAGATAATACCCCTACTGCTGCTCTGCGGGGTCTCCGCATGATCACTATGGCAAAGTGTTTACACGGTTGCTCCTTGAGCTGTTTCTAGGAGGTAGGAGAGGGCAAGGCTAGCTCTCTCCCTTCTATATGATCTGGTCTAGAGCTAATGGATTCCAACCCTTTGCATGGGTGCCCTGGGGGTTTATATAGGCCTACCCCCTAGGGGTATAATGGTAATCCGGCTGGACGCGGGCCCAGCCGTCAGCGCCTTCGGCCTCCGTCTTCTCTGTCGACCGCTGGGGCCCGCCGGCTGGCGGGCCCCGCTGACTGGCCTGGTACGGAGCCGACAGGCCGCGTCCGCCGCGGGCGGGTCTTGCCGGCTGCTGATTACTGTAGCCATGCTTCTGATGACACGGGCTTGATCATGGGGTCGTGGCAACAGCCCTGCCGCCTGGGGGGCGATCACTATTGCCACTCTCCATCACATCTTGATTAATGGTGCATAGGCCCCGGGGGAGGGCTCGGCCGACTCCCCCAGGCCGACTTCCGACGGGTCCGACTAGTGGTCCTCTTGCCGTCTCTTAGGGTCTCACCGTCTGGTGGGACCCGCCGCCTCTGAGCCGTACAGACAAGCCGTCGTGGGTGCAGGATTCGGTCATGCGGTGCTGATGTCAGGGCCGGCACGGCAACAGTGCCATGCCGCACGGAGATCTTCTGGGGTACGGCGTGCTATGGCCATGCCCGCCCTTGGTAAGGGGCGGGAGTGGGCTTCACTGTAGCCACTCCCCTGCCCCGTCCCCCCTTGACGAGGTCACGAGGTTTGTTGGAATCGCAGGCCGACTCCGCAAAGCCGGCTTCTCCGGAAGTCGCCAGTCAGGAGTCGGCTTCCCCTGCGGTCGTCCCCAGGACTCGGCCGTGAGTGGTCAGTCGGCCGTCTTGTCGTGGACTTCTTGAAGGCGGCTCTCCGTCCTGGGGTCTTGAGGGGCGCAACCTGCCCCGATGTCTTGAAAGGTTCTGGGGCTCAGGTTGGCCTACCCGTGGCCCATTACTCCGACAGTAGTCCCCGAAGCTGGTGAGGCGCCGCGGACAATCGGCCGAGAAGCCTCAGCAGTTTCTCTTTCCGGGTGCTCAACACATGGTCTTTGATTAACTTCTGCCGGGCCGACTAGAAGGAGTCAGATTTGCTCAATTCGGACTCACTTGATTCCGACTCGCACAATATTTCGAACGTCGCGGCGGGATCCAAGTAGCGTGCTGGCTAAGCCTCCAGGCCGCCGCCTGTTCTAGGCCTGTCATGCGATGACACGTGGCTGGCCGTCCTGCCATCCTACGCGCGCGACGGGATAGGCCCATAGGCGGGGCCCGCCACTAACGCGCCTCGGCGCCCGAGCGGATCCGCTGCGGCCCCGGTGGACGGTTGGGATTCCCGTGGAGTTACTGCATGCAGTAACTTTATCGTGGAACGTGGGGGTCGTGGGGCCATAGGCGCAGTAAATCCCCACGTCCGCCCCCTCGGCTTCGCAGCCCACGGGGCTATAAGTAGGGGGAAGAGGGGGGCACGCGCGCCCCTCCTTCGCACCACTCCTCGATTTCTTCCTTCTCACTGCTCCTCGCTCTCCTCCTTCTTCTTCTTCGCTCCTCCGTGCTCCCAAACTCAGGCGAACGCCGCGGCGATCAGCTCGCGATGAGTTCTTCCTCCGCCGCCGCGCCTCCCCCGATGCGCTCCTGCACTTGGGACGGTTCCGAAGTTCACGACGACCACATCGAGTTCCTTCGCCGGACTCGTCGGCTTCCCGGCGAGGATCACGTGCGGGTGCACCTTGCGCCGAAGGGGGAGATTTCCCCCGCGCCGCAGGAGGGCGAGCGGGTCATCTTCCGCTCGCACTGCTTGCACGGGTTGGGGCTGCCGGCGAGCAGTTTCTTTCGATCTTTCCTGGAGTTCTACAGCCTCCAGCCGCACCACCTCACCCCCAACACAGTGGTGCTGCTGTCCGCCTTCGTGGCCTTGTGCAAAGGCTTCCTCGGAGTCCTCCCCACCCTCGAGCTCTGGGGGGAGTTCTTCTTCTCCAAGCTCGACACCCAGGCCGCGGGCGTGCCGGCTCAGTGCGGCGCTTTCATCGCCGTGCGGAGGTCGGGGGCCGACAATCCCTTCCCCTCCATCTTGCTGATAAAGTCGGTGAAGATGTGGCAGAGATCCTACTTTTACGTCAGGAGCGTCTCCGTGAGGGGGGACTGGGTCAACTTGCCGGCTTTCGAAGCCGGACCGCCGGCTGGGCGACTGCCCAACTGGTCGTACCGGGCCAAGTCGCTGACTCCTGCGAGAGCCGGCGCCATCGCGCGACTCTGAGTGCTGGCGCAGTCGGAGGGTTTGAGTGGTCCAGACCTGCTGGCCGCCTTCGTGGCGCGCCGAGTTCTCCCACTCCAAGGCCGCCCCCACATGATATGCCAGATGAGCGGGCACCGCGACCCGAGTCGGATGTGCACCAAGGACATGCCTCACGAAGAGGTGGCCGTCATGGTGAACTACCTCTCGGATAGCAAGCTCCTGGAGGATTGGCGGTTCGGCAAGGAGCCCTACTCCCGCGCCAACCCTCCGCCCGTGGTGAGTTGCCTGTCCTTTCTTTCTTTGGATTGTCTTCTCTCTCGCCTAGTTTGTTTTGACCAGATGGCTTTGGTCAGAATCCCCTCCTCCACCCGCCAGCCGGCACCTCGGGGCCGGCCCGCGAGTTCCTCGCCGACCGGGTGGAGAGCGACGTCGACGACCCCGATCTGGGGGCAGCGGCTCTGGAGGACGACGCCGAGGGAGGAGGAGGAACAGCAGGCGACTTCAGGCCTTCGGCCACTTTCGCCAACTGGCCTGACAACAACGTCGAGGGGGAAGTCGCCCCACACCATCGGCCAGGAGCCAGCCAGCCTGGCGCGGGCTCTTCTGCCGTGCCGGGTGCTCCAGGCGGCGGGAAGAAGCGCAGGGCCGTGCCGACCTTGTTCGGCAGTCGGCCAAAGAAACCCAAGGGTTCGGCTGCGGCCACCCGGCGGGACGAGGCGGCCGCGAAGGCCATACACTTCCGTAAGGAAGTGAAGAAGCCACCATTGGTCTCCGCGTGAGTATTCTGTCTCAATGCTTTATTCTTTCTTTGTGACTTTGTCTGAGTCTTTGCTTGCTCCCCTTGCTTCAGGGCTCCCCTCACTCTTGAGAGGGTCACTGCCGCCTCCATCATGGGGTCAGCGGAGACGTCCGCCACCACTCGGCGGATTGACCCCGCTGCTGACCTCCGGGAGGCGACGGAGCGGAATGCGCAGGAGAAGCGCAACGAAGAAGTGGCCGTTCGCCTGGAGAAGACGGAGGCCGACAGGGCGGAGGCCTCTGCCAAGAAAAAACTGGCGCAGGCTGAAGCCGCCGCCGCGACGAAGCGGCAGGCTGAGGAAGCCGCACGCCGCCAATCGGCGGTGTTCGTCACCCCGTTGAACTCTGCGCCGCCGCCTCCGGAGTTCACGAGGCAGACTGGGGAAGCCGGCGGTGAGAACCCCGTCGTGGAGAGGGAAGGCGGCGAACCCCCTACGCCGAACGTGATCGTTCCGCCGCCGCCTCCGCCGCCGTCTGCGAGTGCGCAAGGGGAGCAGCCAGCGGACCATCCGGTGCCGCCGACCGAAGACGAGGCCGTGACGAGGCTGCTCCTCCAAGTCGGCTCGCCAACGCGCCGCCGTCTGGAGAAGGCGACTTCGGCACCCCGCCCCTGGAAGCCGGCACCGCCAGCTCGGCGATCCCAGACGCTGAAGCGACAAGCGCCGTGCCCATTGGGTGGGTGCGAGGAGGCGGCACAGGGCCGCTGAACCAGGTGCTCCTGGACGTCCAGGCGAAGGTTCACGCTGAGGGTGACGCTCTCTAGAGTTGCACCAAGGCGTTCCTGGCGTCGCGGGCAGCCGGCCGGGTATGTTTTTTCCTTTGGTCTTTGTTTTCTTGTTCCTCTCTGTGGGGGCGCGCCAGCGCACCCACTGGGTGTAGTCCCCGAGTTTCGGGCAGGCTGCTGAGCATGCGGCCCGGAACTCCAATTGATGAACTCTGGGTGTTAACTTTTTGTTTGAAACGTTTGACGCAGGATTACCACAACCTCCACGTCACTGCCTTCAACCGTAACGTTGAAGAGCTGGGCAAGCGGACCGCCGATTTGTCGGAAAGCCGGAGTAAGTCCTTTTCCTTCTTTGCGGGGGCGCGCTGGCGCACCCGTGTGCTGTAGTCCCCGAGATTCGGGCCGACTGCGGAGCAGTCGGGCCGGATCTCCCCGGCGACCTTCTTTACCTGATGACTTAACGCCTTCTTTCTTCCTTCTTTTCAGGAGCCAACACTGCTCTTCAACAGCAGCTGAGCAACGCCAACTCCGCTTTGTGCGCCAAAGAGGAGGAGTGAGGCAAGCTCGCCACTGAGCGCGACCTGCTGGCCACTCAATTGGCAGAGCAGAAGGAGCTACTTGTGAAGACACAGAGGGAGGCGGGGGAGACGGAAACTGCCCTCCTGGCCAAGTTCGCGAGCGAGCGCTCCTCCTGGTCTGACAAGGAGGTGATGCTGGCCTCCGGCTTCCATGAGATTGAAGACATCGTTGATGGTGGGTTTCTTTACTTTCTTTCTTCGAGCTGTCGATTTAAGTCGTGCCGACTTCTGGTTTTTGACTTGCTTCTTTGTTCCTTCCTGTCTTCGCAGAATTCTTTCCTGGGCACTCGCAGGTCGCCATCCAAGCCATCGAGGCTGACCGAGAAGGTCGGAGGGCGGAAGGCGCAGAGATTTCCGCCGACGCCCCCCGAACTCTTGACGAGCACATCCTGAGCATCGAGGCTCACCTTCGGCCGGCTCACCGGATGTTGCGCTGGCTTCAGCGTGTTGGTGCCCAGGCGATTGCCGCCCTGTGGCCGGACATGCAGTCTCCGCGCACCCCCAGCCTAACGGCCGACTGGCTAGAGGTCGCGGCTGGTCGTCTTGAGGCCTGGAAGGGCTCTTCGGCCCGAGCTGGAGCACGTCGGGCCTTGGAGTTCGTCAAGGCATGGTATCCGGGGCTGGATCTAGACCGGCTGGCCATGCTTCGGTCAGAGGCCCAGCCGGAGCTGGCAGCTATGGAAGACGCCCTCGTCAAGCGTGCTGCAGCGATCGCCGAGTACACCAACACCAGCATCTTTGTCCCCGAGCGGTCTGATGACGGCGAGGAGGTACCGCCGGAGTGGTTTGGGATGAACCCAGACTACGGCGACGACTCGGCGGAGGTGATTGGCTCCAACGTCGAGGAAGAAGGCGAGGCAGAGGACAGAGGCGAGATGGAGCAGACGGCCAGCCTCAGCTCAACCCCGCCTCCAGCAACGAGCCGTGTGCGACCGACCCGACTGCCACCAGAGGCGATCAAGCCGAGACTAGCCAGTCGGCCGCCCCGACGCCTGATGCTGCCGCCTCCTCGCACCCTCCAAATCCGTCTGCTGCTTCCTAAGCTGCCGCTTTATTTTATCTGCTTCAGTAGTCTTTGAAGAACTTGTTAATTTGCACAATTCCACCCATGGGGTGTATTTTGAACTTCTGCTCGAAGATTCGGCCAAGGGCTTATGTTATGTAAATATATTTATCCGAGTTCCATCTTTTCTTGCTCGGTGCTCTTTTGGCTTTTTTCCTTTGCTGCTTTCTCTTAGTTGCCTGCCTTGCCAATCGGACAGCCGCTCTGCAGACTTCCGCTGGATCAAATGCTTGGCTACTTTGGGAAGGCAAGTACTTAGCCGTTTTTAAGAGTTTTTTGAGCAAGTTGAATAGAAGACGGTAATCCAACTATTTGAGAGTCGGTTTGCGAGAAAGGCTGGAAGCCGTCTTGAGCTATGTTTTATGCTTTGAGTCCTTAGCCATTTTTCATGTGAATGCCCATTCTACCTTACTTCTGCCCACCGTTCAATCACTCTGCGAGCTGCGGCTTCTGACAGGAGACAGTTTAGGCGTTTACACACTACTTGTCCGACTGCAGGAAGCATTTCATAGTGCAAGGCGGCAAGTCCCCGGGCCGACTTGTCGAGCCCGGTGCCAAGCGTATGACAAAGAGTAACATACTTGTAGGCATAATCTTTATCATACAGACAAAAGAGGGCAGTCCCCGAGTTCGTCTCGGGGGGGCCCGAAGTCTTGGTACTTTAATACGAAAGGTAGCATGGTACATACTGCATCAACTGTAAAATCTTCGGAGGAGATTTGCATTCCATGGCTGCTCTGTCTCCTTGCCGGGGTCGTCCCTCTTGCGTGCTCGGGGCTTCTGAGCGTCAATCAGGTAGTAGGAGTCGTTGCCCAGTACTTTGCTGATGATGAAAGGGCCTTCCCAAGGCGCCGACAGCTTGTGCTGGCCGGCTGTTCGCTGGATCAGCCGGAGCACAAGGTCGCCTTCTTGGAAAGATCTTGGCCTGACCTTCCTGTTGTGGTATCGGCGCAGGCTCTGCTGGTAGATGCTGGACAACCTGAGTGCCAACAGCCGGCCCTCTTCTAGCAGATCGACGCCGTCTTGTCGGCCTTCTTCTGATTCCTCCTTGGTGTACATGGTGACTCGTGGGGAGTCGAACTCTATGTCCGTTGGGATGACGGCTTCAGCACCATAGACGAGGAAGAAAGGCGTGAAGCCGGTTGACTTATTTGGAGTCGTGCGCAGACTCCAGAGGACGGCTGGTAGCTCATCGAGCCAGCAGCCAACCGAGCGCTCCAGAGGCTCGATCAGCCGGGGCTTGATGCCGGACAGGATGAGGCCATTTGCTCGCTCCACCTGGCCATTTGACTATGGATGGGCGACGGACGCTAGGTCCAGTCGAATGCCCTATGTTGCGCAGAAACAGGCCAAGGTGCCTTTGGCGAAATTTGTGCCGTTGTCGGTGATGATGCTGTGTGGTATGCCGTACCGAATTGTGATATCGGCGATGAATGTCACTGCAGTTGGACCGTTTAGCTTCTTGATTGGCTTCGCTTCTATCCACTTGGTGAACTTTTCCATTGCGACAAGTAAGTGAGTTAAGCCACCTCGTGCTGTCTTGAATGGTCCCACCATGTCTAGACCCCAAACTGCAAAAGGTCGGGCAATGGGGATGGTCTTGAGTGCAGAAGCTGGCTGGTGCGGCTTCGAGCTGAACTTCTAGCACCCTTTGCATTTTTGGACCAACTCCTTGGCCTCTTCCAAGGCAGTTGGCCAGAAGAAACCGTGTCGAAAGGCTTTGGCGACGAGTGCTCTTGAAGCCGCATGGTGGCCGCACTCGCCTTGATGGATGTCTTTGAGAATCGCTTGGCTTTGCTCTGGCTCTACGCAGCGCTGGAGACACCAGTGACGCTGCGCCTGACCAGCTCTCTGTTGACTATGGTGTAGGCTGCCGCCCGGCGTTGTACTTGCCGAGCTGAGGTCTCATTAGTCGGCAGCTCTTTGTTCACCAGGAACTTGAGGATGGGCTAGGCCCATGAGGGTGCTGCTATTTCTTCGACTGCCAGAACTGCAACTTGGATGAGGGCGGTTGGGCTGGGAGGCGGCGGGTTGGAGTCAACAACCGCTTGCTGGGTTAATGAAGTCCCCAGGCCGACTGGCGCGGCCCTTGGGCCAAGTTCTAGAGTCTTCAAGTCCGCCGCCGCGGTCCCCGGGCCGGGTTCGACTGTGGCGGCTTTGGAGTCATCCGCCAAAATCCCCATATCGACTGCCGGAGCTCTGGAGTCGGATCCGACGTCTTCGGGAGGAGCTGGCACAAAAATGGAGTCTGATTCTGGTGAAGGCTTGACAGACGGCTTGAGGAGGCGTTGAAGGGCGACGCCAAATGGTATTGCTTGGCGGGTAGAGCCGATTCGTGCCAAGGCATCTGCTTGGTCGTTGTCGTTTCTTGGCACATGGAGGAACTCGCACCCTTCGAAATACCCGCTGAGCTGCTACACGAGGAAACGGTAACTCGCCATGTTTGCGTCTTTCGCGTCCCAGTCGCTAGATGATTGCTAGACCACTAAGTCCGAGTCGCCATAACACAAGATCCGGCGGATGCCAAGTTCTTTGGCAAGCCGGAGCCCATGAATGAGCGCCTCGTACTCGGTGACGTTGTTGGAGGCAGCGAAATGGATTTCTAATGCGTATTTGAGCTTGTCGCCTTTAGGAGAGGTGAGGACGACGCTGGCTCCCAAGCTGGTGCGCATCTTGGAGCCGTCGAAATGCATCTGCCAATGGGTGGAGTCAGGAGCTGAAGGTAGGTACTGGGTCTCGGCCCAGTCGATGAGGAAGTCGGCCAGTGCTTGTGACTTGATAGCGGTGTGGGGCTGGTAGTGGATGGTGTAAGGAGCCAGCTCTATGGCCCACTTGGCCATTCGGCTAGAAGCATCTCGGCTACCAATGATCTCGGCAAGTGGGGCCGTGCAGACCACCGTGATTGGATGCTCTTGAAAGTAAGGCTTCAATTTCTTGGCAGTAAAGTGTACACCATAGCACATCTTCTGGTAGTGGGGTAGTTCTGCTTGGAGGTCGACATTACTTCGCTCATGTAATATACCGGTCTCTGGATAGGTAGTGCCTTGCCTTCCTCCTTGCGTTCCACTACAATGACCGTGCTGACCACCCAGCTGGTGGCGGCGATGTACGGGAGCATAGGTTCCTTTGGAGTCGGAGCCGCCAGGACGGGTGGAGTAGTCAGCATCTTCTTCAACTTGAGAAAAGCTTCGTCCGCCTTATGGTTCCACTCGAAAAAAGTGGTCTTCTTCATGAGTTGGTATAAGGGAAGAGCTTTCTCGCCCAGCCGACTGATGAATCGGCTGATGGACGTGAAGCAGCCAGTGAACTTTTGTACATCCAGCAGTCAGCTGGGTACCTCCATTCTCTCAATGGCCTTGATTTTTACTGGGTTGCATTCTATGCCGCGTTCAGAGACCAGGAAGCCAAGGAGCTGGCCGGCTGGTACTCCGAAGACACACTTCTCGGGATTGAGCTTGATATGTAATCGGCGCGGGTTCTCAAAAGTCTCCTTGAGGTCTTCCAGCAGTGTTCCATGCTTTTCCGTCTTCACCACCACGTCGTCCACGTAGACGTGGGCGTTCCTGCCGAGCTGCTTGAGGAGGCACTTCTGCATGCAACGCTGAAAGGTGGCGTCGGCATTCCTTCAGCCGAACGTCATGGTGAGGTAGGAGAAGGCTCCAAACGGCGTGATGAAGGCGGTCTTCAGTCTGTCAGCCGGGTTCAGCTTGATCTGGTGATATCCTGAGTATGCATCCAAAAAACTCAATAGCTCGCATCCGGCTATGGAGTCTATCACCTGATCGATTCTTGGTAGAGCAAATGGGTCCTTGGGGCAGGCCTTGTTGAGGCTCGTGTAGTTAATACACATTCGCCACTGCTTGTTCTTCTTCAGTACCAGGACCGGATTTGCTAGCCATTCTGGAAAGAACACTTCCATAATGAAGCCGGCTGCTAGGAGTCGGGCTATCTCTTCTCCGACAACTCTTCTCTTCTCTTCTGATAGGCGGCGCAGGGGCTGCCTGACCGGCTTTGCATCAGATCGGACATGTAACTTGTGCTCGGCGAATTCTATCGGTACACCTGGCATGTCTTTGGGGGACCATGCGAAGATGTCCCGATTCTCACGGAGGAAATCGACGAGCTCGCCTTCCTATTTGTTGTCGAGGTTTGCACCTATGACAGCATACCTCTCTGGGTGCTCCGGATCCAAGGGTATCTTCTTTGTCTCTTTGGCCGGCTTGAACGAACCCTCAGCCTCCGACTCTTTTGGGTTGGGCGATACCTCAGGCTGCTTGCCGGCCATCGCCACAACTCGCTCAAGGAGCCGCTTCTCGGCCGCGATTACCAGGGACTCGGCCAGCCGACTGCTCTCAGCCGCGCAAGCAGACGACTTCAGGTAGTCGCCAGCCACAGTCAGAATTCCCCTGGAATTGGGCATCTTCATCTTGAGGTAGGCGTAGTGGGGGACCGCCATGAACTTGGCCAAGGCGGGTCGGCCAAGTAGCGCATGGTATGGGCTCTCAAGGTCCACCACCTCAAACCAAACAGACTCTCTGTGGAAGTGATCTTTGTCTCCAAAGAGGACGTCCATCAGGATCTTGCCGATTGGAGAGTAGGAAAGCCCAGGAACAATGCCATGGAACACAGTTCGGCTGTTCTGAACCTGTCATTGCTTGATTCCTAACTTCTCCATAGTGTCCTCGTACAGGATATTGATGATGCTGCCTCCGTCTATCAGAACTCGCGAGAAACGCGCGGCTCGTCTGTCCGTAGCAAAGGTGGCGTCCAGGACCAAGGCATAGGAGCCCGGACTCGGCATCACTTCTGGGTGGTCAGCCCTGCTCCAGCTGATGGGCTTCTCGGACTAGTGCATGAACTCTGGCATCTCCGACGCTACTGCATTCACCTCTTGTCGCTGCAGCCGCCTGCTGCGTCGATCATCAGCCACACTGGTGAACCCCATGTAGGCTCCGTGCTCTTCAGGGTATTCATCTTGTACCGCACTGACTGGCCTGACAGCGGGCTGCTGGGGCGGCGGCGAAGGCGGCTGCCCAGCAGGCGGGGGAGGCAGGAGGCCGTCTTCCTTGGCGATCCTGGTGAGCCAGTGGCACTTCCGGGTGGTGTGATTCGACGGCTTCGCGCCGCTATGGAACTTGCAAGGTCCATCCAAGGTCTGCTCATAGGAGAAGGCCGGCAACCAGTTTGGCTTGCCGCCTTTCTGTCGCTTGGGTGGAGGCCGCTCATCTGACTGCTGGACTTCAACGGTCGTGACTTGCTGGTTGCTGGAAGCCGGCTGTGGGGCCTTGCGCTTGTGGTCGCCCTGCTGTTGTCGCCGGTTGGCGTCTGCCGCCGGAGTTCTTGGAGCTTGAGGAGCCACTTTGCCAGTTGTGCTGATTTGAATCTCCGCCTTCATGGAGGAGTCGGCCGTGGCGTACTTGTCCACTATGATCAGCAGCTCGTCGAGGGTTTCTGGCTCATCGCAGTGGAGCTTGTGCTTGAGGAGGGTGCCTTCTCTGCACCCGGCTGTGAAGTACTCGATGGCCTGCACCTCATGCACACCCTCACAGGAGTTCCAAAGCTCGGCCCAACGCGTGAGGTAATCGCGAGTTGACTCGTCGGGGCCTTGCACGCACAAGGAGAGCTGATGAGGCTTGGGAGGACGCTTGTACGTGCTGGTGAAGTTGCGGACGAATGCTTCGGTGAAGTCGACCCAGCTGTTGATGCTGCGGGGCTTTAGGCTGTTCAGCCATGTCCGGGCCGTGCCCTGGAGCATGAGCGGAACGTACTTTACGGTGACGCGCTTGTTGCCATTCGCTATGCTGACAGCCGTGGAGTAGTCGACTAGCCAGTCTTCCGGCTTCATGGAGCCGGTATACTTGGGCGTGTCTCTTGGGAGCGTGAACCATCTGGGAAAGGGCTCGTCCCGAATGCGGGGCCCGAAACAAGGCGGACCCAGCTCATCTTCTTCTTCCAGTGCTAAGGATCGGTGAAGTCGGTCGATCTGGTGGCGGGCGTCATTCTTTCCAACTCCCTCTCGGCGGCCAAGGCGGTCGCCGAGAGTCAGATGGTCAACAGGCAGCGGGGAGACTCGCCTTTCCTTGCGGGGAGGGGGAGGCGGACAGTCGTCCCGTCATTCCACTGCTCTCGGGTGGCCGTCTCGGTCGCGCTCTATGGTAATGCGAGTCCGACTGTGGCTGACAGCCGGCTCCCTGTCCCTTCTTCCTCGGGTGCCGCCAGTCCGCGTCCGAGACGTCGCGCCTTGATCTCAGTGAAGGTCGTCGTTTGGCCGCTGCGGCGCCTCCGTGCGGCAGCCGGCCTCGTTCTGCGCGGCGGCCGCGTCGAGGAGCCGCTGGACTCGCTCCATCATGAGGCGGCGCTCTTCGCCCTCGAAATTGTTGAGCTCATCCGCCGCTGCCTGGGCGGCTCGGATGTTCTCCGCTGGTGTAGCGTACACAGGGCGGCTTGCCCCAAACAGGTTGGCGATGGCTACGCCGCGCTGCTGGACCGTGCCAAGGCGGCTGGGCCCCGCCGGGGCCGGCGAGCCGCCGACAGCGCGATCCATCTCCCGCTGGTAGCCTTCTGACAAGCGCCTCATGCTGGCTAGCTTCTTCGCGCCTTCAAAGAGCTGAAGGCGGCACGCCTCCAACGTCTCTGCGTCAGCGTCTTCCGGAATGGGTGCAGTTAGGTCTTGCAGTGCCACACCGAGTGAGTCATGCGCTCCTCCGCCGGGGAGCTCGTCATGACTGATGACGAGCACCTCGGTGACGGTGCTTCCGTTGCTCTCCGCGCGAGGGAGAGGTTCATCATAGACCACCACGTTGGTGGGGAACGCGTCGAGCGACGCAGTGTCGGAGTCGACCAGCATCGGGTTGGTGAAGCCCATAGACTCCAAGTCTACGGCAGGCTCGCCGGAAACGTGGAGTTGATCGAGGAGGCCCGCGAGGAGGCTCTCGGGGCCGCCCGTGCCTACGTTGGATGCAGGTTGGTCGGAGAGGCGAACCTCGCCGACAAGTTCGGCCAGGAAGCTGGCTGCGCAGGCGATCTCAATGCTGCTTAGCGCGTCGGTGCAAACTCCGTCTGGCGTGCCTGGCTGGCTGCGCTCGCCAGGGAGAAAAAGGGTTCCCGTCCAGAACAGGTCTCCGGACAGCGGTGCACCAGGCCCCACGGTGGGCGCCAAATGTCTGGGGTTTGGTGCGACATATGCCAAAGGATGGCTTATCATGGTGGGGGTGAGTAGAACGTTACCGGTGCCTGGAAACGGGATGAGGGTTGCTCCTTGAGCTGTTTCTAGGGGGTAGGAGAAGGCAAGGCTAGCTCTCTCCCTTCTATATGATCTGGTCTAGAGCTAATGGATTCCAACCCTTTGCATGGGTGCCCTAGGGGGTTTATATAGGCCTACCCCCCAGGGGTACAATGGTAATCTGGCTGGACGCGGACCCAGCCATCAGCGCCTCCGGCCTCCATCTTCTCTGCCGACCGCTGGGGCCCGCCGGCTGGCGGGCCCCGCTGACTGGCCTGGTACGGAGCCGACAGGCCCCGTCCGCCGCGGGCAGGTCTTGCCGGCTGCTGATTACTGTAGCCGTGCTTCTGATGATGCAGGCTTGATCATGGGGTCGTGGCAACAGCCCCGCCGCCTGGCGGGCGATCACTATTGCCACTCTCCATCACAGCTTGATTAATGGTGTGTGGGCCCCGGGGGAGGGCTTGGCCGACTCCCCTAGGCCGACTTCCGATGGGTCCGACTAGTGGTCCTCTTGCCGTCTCTTGGGGTCTCACCGTCTCGTGGGACCCGCCGCCTCTGAGCCGTACAGACAAGCCATCGTGGGTGCAGGATTCGGTCCTGCGGTGCTGATGTCAGGGCCGGCACGGCAACGGTGCCACGCCGCACGGAGATCTTCTGGGGTACGGCGTGCTGTGGCCATGCCCGCCCTTGGTAAGGGGCGGGAGTGGGCTTCACTGTAGCCACTCCCCTGCCCCGTCCCCCCTTGACGAGGTCACGGGGATTGTTGGAATCGCATGCCGACTCCCCAAAGCCGGCTTCTCCGGAAGTCGCCAGTCAAGAGTCGGCTTACCCTGCGGTTGTCCCTGGGACTCGATCGCGAGTGGTCAGTCGGTCGTCTTGTCGTGGACTTCTTGAAGGCGGCTCTCCGTCCTGGGGTCTTGAGGGGCGCAGCCTGCCCTGATGTCTTGAAAGGTTCTGGGGCTCGGGTTGGCCTACCCGTGGCCCATTACTCCGACATTGGTTGCATGCTTAGGTCCCATGCAAGAAATGGCATGAATTTCAAACACCCTGCCACCGTCTCTCGGCCGCAAACATTGAGATACCTGGTTTTTAAATTCTAGTAAATCCAAAACTCGTCTGAAATTCATGAAACTTGGCATGCTATTGATACGTCTCCAACGTATCTATAATTTTTTATTGTTCCATGCTATTATATTATCCATCTAGGATGTTTTATACGCATTTATATGATATTTTATATGATTTTTGGGACTAACCTATTAGCCTAGAGCCTAGTGCCAGTTTCTGTTTTTTCCTTGTTTTTGAGTTTTACAAAAAAGGAATACCAAACAGAGTCCAATTGACATGCCAATTTTTGATGATTTTTTATGGACCAAAAGAAGCCCCCGGAGTAAAATAGTTGGGCCAGAAGAGTCCCGAGCCGTCCACGAGGGTGAAGGGCGCGCCCTACCCCCTGGGCGCGCCCCCCTATCTCGTGGACGACTCGAAGACCCCCTGACTTGTCCCCGGCGCCAAAAATTCCTATAAATACAGAAGCCCCCGAAAAGAAACCTAGATCGGGAGTTTCGCTGCCGAAAGCCTCTGTAGCAACCAAAAACCAATCGGGGCCCTGTTACGGCACCTTGCCGGAGGGTGATACATCTCCAACGTATCTATAATTTTTGATTGTTCCATGCTATTATAGTACCAACCTTGGATGTCTTATATGCATTTATGTGCTATTTTATATGATTTTTGGGACTAGCCTATTAACCTAGAGCCCAGTGCAAATTTCTATTTTTTCCTTGTTTTTGAGTTTTACACAAAAAGAATACCAAACGGATTCCAATTGACGTGCCAATTTTTGATGATTTTTGATGGACCAAAAGAAGCCCCCGGAGTAAAATAGTTGGGCCAGAAGAGTCCCGAGCCGTCCATGAGATAGGAGGGCGAGCCCAGGGGGGTAGGGCGCGCCCTCCACCCTCATGGACGACTCGGAAACCCCCCTGACGTGATACCGACACCAAACATTCCTATAAATACAGAAACCTCCACAACATAACCTAGATCGGGAGTTCCGCCCCGCAAGCCTCTGTAGCCATCGAAAACCAATCTAGACCCGTTCCGGCACCCTGCCGGAGTGGGGAATCCCTCTTTGGTGGCCATCTTCATCATCCTGGCGCTCTCCATGACTATGAGGGAGTAGTTCACCCTCGGGGCTGAGGGTATGTACCAGTAGCTATGTGTTTGATCTCTCTCTCTCTCTCTCGTGTTCTTGATTCGGCACGATCTTGATGTATCGCAAGCTTTGCTATTATAGTTGGATCCTATGATGTTTCTCCCCCTCTACTCTCTTGTAATGGATTGAGTTTTCCCTTTGAAGTTATCTTATCGGATTGAGTCTTTAAGGATTTGAGAAAACTTGATGTATGTATTGCATGTGCTTATCTGTGGTGACAATGGGATATCATGTGATCCACTTGATGTATGTTTTGGTGATCAACTTGCAAGTTTTGTCACCTCATGAACTTATGCATAGGGGTTGGCACACGTTTTCGTCTTGACTCTCTGGTAGAAACTTTGGGGCACTCTTTGAAGTTCTTTGTGTTGGTTGAATAGATGAATCTGAGATTGTGTGATGCATATCGTATAATCATACCCACAGATACTTGAGGTGACATTGGAGTATCTAGGTGACATTAGGGTTTTGGTTGATTTGTGTCTTAAAGTGTTATTCTAGTATAAACTCTACGATAGATTGAACGGAAATAATAGCTTCATGTTATTTTACTATGGAATCTTTTATAGATAGATCAGAAAGAATAACTTTGAGGTGGTTTTGTACCCTACAACAATCTCTTCGTTTCTTCTCTGCTATTAATGACTTTGGAGTGACTCTTTGTTGCATGTTGAGGGATAGTTATATGATCCAATTATGTTATTATTGTTGAGAGAACTTGCACTAGTGAAAGTATGAACCCTAGGCCTTGTTTCAACGCATTGCAATACCGTTTGTGCTCACTTTTATCATTAGTTACCTTTCTGTTTTTATATTTTCATATTACAAAAACCTATATCTACCATCCATATTGCACTTGTATCACCATCTCTTCACTGAACTAGTGCACCTATACAATTTACCATTGTATTGGGTGTGTTGGGGACACAAGAGACTCTTTGTTATTTGGTTGCAGGGTTGTTTGAGAGAGACCATCTTCATCCTATGCCTCCCATAGATTGATAAACCTTAGGTTATCCACTTGAGGGAAATTTGCTACTGTCCTACAAACCTCTGCACTTGGAGGCCCAACAACGACTACAAGAAGAAGGTTGTGTAGTAGACATCAAGCTCTTTTATGGCGCCATTGCCGGGGAGGTTAGCGCTTGAAAGAATATCTTTAGATCTTGCAATCGAATCTTTTAGTTTCTTGTTTTATCACTAGTTTAGTCTATAAATGAAAACTACATAAAAATGGAATTAAGGTTGCCTCATATGCTTCATCTTTTTAATGTCTTTCATGAAAATAAGGATTCCGATAATTGTGCCAAAGTGTTAGAAGAAGAATGTATTAAAATGTTTGGTACTAAATCTTTAGATGATGAGCATGATTGCAATGTTATTAGTACGAATTCTTTGAATATCCATGATGCTAATGATATGCAAAGCCACAAGCTTGGGGATGCTATGTTTGATGAAGATGATATTTTTTTACCCCATGTTTTGATGAGCAAATTTATTTTGATGATAGCATGCCTCCTATTTATGATGATAATATTGATGAAAGTGGGTTTGGAAGAGTGCAAAATTTAGGAAGTAATGATCCCACTATTTTTGAGGGTTTTGAATCTTATTGTGATAATTATGAAAGTGGGTTTGGAGAGGTCGTGACTTTAGTTAATGTTAATCCCACTATTTTGGAAGAGTGTCAACTTTGCATACATGTGGATCGTGTTAAGAATATGTTTTGTGATAGATATATTGTTGAATTTTCTTATGATCCTACATGTAATTATTATGAGGGAGGAACATATGCTTGTAGGAATTGCAATAATATCAAGTTTCCTCTCTATGTGTTGAAAATCTTGAAGTTATCCTTGTTTTACCTTCCTATGCAAGTTGATTCTTGTTCCCACAAGTTGTTTGCTCACAAAATCCCTATGCATAGGAAGTGGGTTAGACTTAAATGTGCTAGTCATATTCTTCATGATGCTCTCTGCATGTTACAATTCTTATCTTTTATGTGAGCATAATTGAAATCATCATGCCTAGCTAGGGGCATTAAACGATAACGCTTGTTGGGAGGCAACCCAATTTTATTTTTGTTCTTTGCTTGTTGCTCCTTTTTGGTACTAAATAATTCATCTAGCTGTTTAGATGTGGTTTTATGTTTTAATTAGTGTTTGTGCGAAGTAGAACCTTTGGGAAGACTTGGATGAAGTCTTTGCGATCTTGCTGTAAAAAAACAGAAACTTTTGCGCTCACGAGATTAGCTGCCATGTTTTACTGGAGAGTGCGTTTAGGTTGATTATTTTTGAAGATGATTAATAGAAAAATTCCTCACGTCCACCAATTTATTTCAGAATTTTTGGAGTGACATAAGTATTCGAAACCTACAGATTACTACATACTGTTCTGTTTTTGACAGATTCTGTTTTCTATGTGTTGTTTGCTTATTTTTATGAATCTATGAGTAGTATCGGAGGTTATGAACCATAGAGAAGTAGTAATACATTAGATATTACACCAATATGAATTTATAATGAGTTCACAACAGTACCAAAAGTGGTGATTTATTTTCTTATACTAATGGAGCTTACGGGTTTTCTGTTGAGTTTTGTGTTGTGAAGTTTTCAAGTTTTGGGTAAAGATTCGATGCACTATGGAACAAGGAGTGGCAAGAGCCTAAGCTTGGGGATGCCCAAGGAACCCCAAGGAAATATTCAAGGACAACCAAGAGCCTAAGCTTGGGGATGCCTCGGATGGCATCCCCTCTTTCATCTTTGTTCATCGGTAACATTACTTGGAGCTATATTTTCATTCACCACATGATATGTGTTTTGCTTGGAGCGTCATTTTATTTTATTTTGTTTTGCTTGTTGTTTGAATAAAATACCAACATATGAAATTCTTAAATGTTAGAGAGTCTTCACATAGTTGCACAATTATTCGACTACTCATTGATCTTCACTTATATCTTATGGATTAGTTTGTCGTTTGCTCTAGTGCTTCACTTATATCTTTTTAGAGAATGGCAGTGATTTTATTGTGAAGAAATAGATGAACTCTCATGATTCACTTATATTATTTTGAGAGTCTCTTAGAACAGAATGGTAATTTTCTTTGGTTATTAAATTAGTCCTAATATGATGCATCCAAGAGGGATATAATAAAAACTTTCATATAAAGTGCATTGAATACTATGAGAAGTTTGATACTTGATGATTGTTTTGAGATATGAAGATGGTGATATTAGAGTCATGCTAGTTGAGTAGTTGTGAATTTGAGAGATACTTGTGTTAAAGTTTGTGATTCCCGTAACATGCACGTATGGTGAACCGTTATGTGATGAAGTCAGAGCATGATTTATTTATTGATTGTCTTCCTTATGAGTGGCGGCTGGGGACGAGCGATGGTCTTTTCCTACCAATCTATCCCCTAGGAGCATGTGCGTAGTACTTTGTTTCGATAACTAATAGATTTTTGCAATAAGTATGTGAGTTCTTCATGACTAATGTTGAGTCCATGGATTATACGCACTCTCACCCTTCCACCATTGCTAGCCTCTCTAATACCGTGCACCTTTCGCCGGTATCATACACCCACCATATACCTTCCTCAAAACAGCCACCATACCTACCTATTATGGCATTTCCATAGCCATTCTGACATATATTTCCATGCAAATTTCCACCGTTCCATTTATTATGACACGCTTCATCATTGTCATATTGCTTTGCATGATCATGTAGTTGACATCGTATTTGTGGCAAAGCCACCATTCATAATTCTTTCATACATTTCACTCATGAGTCATTGCACATCCCGGTACACCACCGGAGGCATTCACATAGTCATATTTTGTTCTAAGTATCGAGTTGTAATTCTTGAGCTGTAAGTAAATAAAAGTGTGATGATCATCATTATTAGAGCAGTGTCCCATGTGAGGAAAGGATGATGGAGACTATGATTCCCCCACAAGTCGGGAGGAGACTCCGGACGAAAAATAAAAAAAGGAAAAAAAGAGAAAAGGCCCAAATATAAAAAAAGAAAAAGAGAGAGAAAAAGAGAGAAGGGACAATGCTACTACCCTTTTACCACACTTGTGCTTCAAAGTAGCACCATGACCTTCATGATAGAGAGTATCATATGTTGTCACTTTCATATACTAGTGGGTATCTTTCATTATAGAACTTGGCTTGTATATTCCAATGATGGGCTTCCTCAAAATGCCCTAGGTCTTCGTGAGCAAGCGAGTTGGATGCACACCCACTTAGTTTATTTTTGAGCTTTCATACACTTATAGCTCTAGTGCATCTGTTGCATGGCAATCCCTACTCACTCACATTCATATCTATTGATGGGCATCTCCATAGCCCGTTGATACACCTAGTTGATGTGAGACTATCTTCTCCTTTTTATCTTCTCCACAACCGCCATTCTATTCCACCTATAGTGCTATGTCCATGGCTCACGCTCATGTATTGCATGAAGATTGAAAAAGTTTGAGAACATCCAAAGTATGAAACAATTGCTTGGCTTGTCATCGGGATTGTGCATGATTTAAATATTTTGTGTGATGAAGATAGAGCATAGCCAGACTATATGATTTTGTAGGGATAATTTTCTTTGGCCATTTTATTTTGAGAAGACATAATTGCTTTTTAGAATGCTTGAAGTATTATTATTTTTTATGTCAATATTAAACTTTTGTCTTGAATCTTTCTGATCTGAATATTCTTGCCACAATAAAGAGAATTACATGGATAATTATGTTAGGTAGCATTCCACATCAAAAATTCTGTTTTTATCATTTACCTACTCGAGGACAAGCAGGAATTAAGCTTGGGGATGCTTGATACGTCTCCCACATATCTATAATTTTTTATTGTTACATGCTATTATATTATCAACCTTGGATGTTTTATATGCATGTATATGCTATTTTATATGATTTTTGGGACTAACCTATTAACCTAGAACCCAGTGCCAGTTTCTGTTTTTTCCTTGTTTTTGAGTTTTACAGAAAAGGAATACCTCCAATTGGCGTGCCAATTTTTGATGATTTTTGATGGACCAAAAGAAGCCCCCGGAGTAAAATAGTTGGGCCAGAAGAGTCCTGAGCCGTCCATGAGATAGGAGGGCGAGCCCAGGGGGTAGGGTGCGCCCTCCACCCTCGTGGACAACTCGGAGACCCCCCTGACGTGAGACCGATGCCAAAAATTCCTATAAATACAGAAACCTCCAGAACATAACCTGGATTGGGAGTTCCACCGCCGCGAGCCTCTATAGCCACCGAAAACAAATCTAGACCCGTTCCGGCACCCTGCCGGAGTGGGGAATCCCTCTCCGGTGGCCATCTTCATCATCCCGGCGCTCTCCATGACTATGAGGGAGTAGTTCACCCTTGGGGCTGAGGGTATGTACCAGTAGCTATGTGTTTGATCTCTCTCTCTCTCTCGTGTTCTTGATTCGGCACGATCTTGATGTATCATGAGCTTTGCTATTATAGTTGGATCTTATGATGTTTCTCCCCCTCTACTCTCTTGTAATGTCTTGAGTTTTCCCTTTGAAGTTATCTTATCGGATTGAGTCTTTAAGGATTTGAGAACACTTGATGTATGTCTTGCATGTGTTATCTGTGGTGACAATGGGATATCACGTGATCCACTTGATGTATGTTTTGGTGACCAACTTGTGAGTTTTGTCACCTCGTGAACTTATGCATAGGGGTTGGCACACGTTTTCGTCTTGACTCTCCGGTAGAAACTTTGGGGCACTCTTTGAAGTTCTTTGTGTTGGTTGAATAGATCAATCTGAGATTGTGTGATGCATATCATATAATCATACCCACGGATACTTGAGGTGACATTGGAGTATCTAGGTGACATTATGGTTTTGGTTGATTTGTGTCTTAAGGTGTTATTCTAGTACGAACTCTAGGATAGATTGAACGGAAAGAATAGCTTCATGTTATTTTACTACGGACTCTTGAATAGATAGATCAGAAAGAATAACTTTGAGGTGGTTTTGTACCCTACAACAATCTCTTCATTTGTTCTCCGCTATTAGTGACTTTGGAGTGACTCTTTGTTGCATGTTGAGGGATAGTTATATAATCCAATTATGTTATTATTGTTCAGAGAACTTGCACTAGTGAAAGTATGAACCCTAGGCCTTGTTTCAACGCATTGCAATACCGTTTGTGCTCACTTTTATCGTTATTATCTTTCTGTTTTTATATTTTCAGATTACAAAAACCTATATCTACCATACATATTGCACTTGTATCACCATCTCTTCGCTGAACTAGTGCACCTATACGATTTAGCATTGTATTGGGTGTGTTGGGGACACAAGAGACTCTGTTATTTGGTTGCAGGGTTGTTTGAGAGAGACCATCTTCATCCTACGCATCCCACGGATTGATAAACCTTAGGTCATCCACTCGAGGGAAATTTGCTACTGTCCTACAAACCTCTGCACTTAGAGGCCCAACAATGTCTACAAGAAGAAGGTTGTGTAGTAGACATCAGAGGGGGGATCCCTCACCGGTGCCCATCTTCATCATCTCGGCGCTCTCCATGACGAGGAGGGAGTAGTTCACCCTCGGGGCTGAGGGTATGTACCAGTAGCTATGTGTTTGATATCTCTCTCTCTCTCTCTCGTGTTCTTGATTTGGCACGATCTTGATGTACCGCGAGCTTTTCTACTATAGATGGATATTATGATGTTTCTCCCCCTCTACTCTCTTGTGATGGATTGAGTTTTCCCTTTGAAGTTATCTTATCGGATTGGGTCTTTAAGGATTTGAGAACACTTGATGTATGTCTTGCATGTGCTTATCTGTGGTGACAATGGGATATTCACGTGATCTACTTGATGTATGTTTTGGTGATCAACTTGCGGGTTCAGTGACCTTGTGAACTTATGCATAGGGGTTGGCACACGTTTTCGTTTTGACTCTCCGGTAGAAACTTTGGGGTGCTCTTTGAAGTTATTTGTGTTCGTTGAATAGATGAATCTGAGATTGAGTGATGCATATCGTATAATCATACCCACAGATACTTGAGGTGACATTGGAGTATCTAGGTGACATTAGGGTTTTGGTTGATTTGTGTCTTAAGGTCTTATTGTAGTATGAACTCTATGATAGATCGAACGGAAAGAATAGCTTCGTGTTATTTTACTACGGACTCTTGAATAGATCGATCAGAAAGGATAACTTTGAGGTGGTTTTGTACCCTACAATAATCTCTCCGTTTGTTCTCCGCTATTAGTGACTTTGGAGTGACTCTTTGTTGCATGTTGATGGATAGTTACATGATCCAATTATGTTATTATTGTTGAGAGAGCTTGCACTAGTGAAAGTATGAACCCTAGGCCTTGTTTCCTAGCATTGCAATACCGTTTGTGCTCACTTTTATCATTAGTTACCTTGCTGTTTTTATATTTTTCATATTACAAAAACCTATATCAACCATCCATATTGCACTTGTATCACCATCTCTTCACCAAACTAGTGCACCTATACAATTTATCATTGTATTCGGTGTGTTGGGGACACAAGAGACTCTTTGCTATTTGGTTGCAGGGTTGTTTGAGAGAGACCATCTTCATCCTACGCCTCCCACGGATTGATAAACCTTAGGTCATCCACTTGAGGGAAATTTGCTACTATACTACAAACCTCTGCACTTGGAGGCCCAACAACGTCTACAAGAAGAAGGTTGTGTAGTATACATCAAGCTCTTTTCTGACGCCTTTGCTGGGGAGGTGAGTGCTTGAAGGTATATCTTTAGATCTTGCAATTGAATCTTTTAGTTTCTTGTTTTATCACTAGTTTAGTTTATAAAAGAAAACTACAAAAAATGGAATTGAGGGTGCCTCATATGCTTCATCTTTTTAATATCTTTCATGAAAATAAGGATTCCGGTAATTGTGCCAAAATGTTAGGAGAAGAATGCATTAAAATGTTTGGCACTAAATCTTTGAATGATGAGCATGATTGCAATGTTATTAGTATGGACTCTTCGAAAATCCATAGTACTAATGATGATTGCCCTTGTCGTGATGAAAATGTCTCTTATAAGCATGTCAACTTTTGTGGAGTACATAGAGTCTGCAAGTACACACCAAATAGGGAAGATAGATTTTGCAAGAGGCATAAGTATTTAGAAACTAAATGGTTGCAAGAAAGGCTAGATGTTTGTGCTGAAAATTTAAATTTTCTTAGCCATCCTTGTGAACTTTGCAATGAACGTGGTCATTTAAATATCCAATGCAAATTGTTTCATCATCGATTCGTGTCCAAAAATTGTGATGACTTGATTTCCCTTGCACATCATAATGAACTTATTTTGCTTGTGGTTATGAAGAAATGAAACGTATAACTAAGGATCTTCCAGAATTTGCCCTTGATAAAGTTCTTGATTTTGATCCAGAGGAAATTTATATGTATTGTGCGGTGAATTGCATTGAAAATCCTTATATTGCAAATTACATAAAGACAAGAAAACACATAAAAGATGAAGAGAATACTAATGAAAGGGAAGAGACTTCCTAACATTCTCCTATTATTCCATATGATGAATCAGGTAACGAGGAGGAGCCTTCTATTCAACCAATCTCATTAATAAGGAGCTCCAAAAAGAGGATTAAACCCACACATGATGCGAAGAAGAAAAAGAAAAGACGGAGAAGCAAAGGTAAAAAGGCATCCCTCTCAAATGATGTTGCTCCTACTACTCATTGTGATGATAATAGTTGATATAATACTGGTGCTATCCATACTATTAATGATGAGAGTGATTATGCTTATGATATGAAAAGGCCCAAGCTTGGGGATGCTATGTTTGATGAGAATGACATGTTTGAGAATTTATTTGCTGCAATTAATGTTTATACCAAGCTTGGGGATGCTATGTTTAATGAAGCTGATATTTTTAGTCCCCCAAGTTTTGATATGCAAATTTATTATGATGATAGCATGCCTCCTACTTATGATGATTATATTGATGAAAGTGGGTTTGGAAGAGTGTCAACTTTAGGAAGTAATGATCCCACTATTTTGGAGTGTGTTGAATCTTATTGTGATAATTATAAAAGTGAATTTGGAGAGGTCATGACTTTATTTAGTAATGATTCCACTATCTTGGAAGAGGTTTCAATCGATTATGATGAGAACAAAGTTGCTACTTATGATAATTATTGTGATGATACTTATGCTATAAAAAGTAGTGATGATTATATTTAAGAAACTTGTCATGATTCTGATTACCCCCTTTTCTGAACTTTATTCTTTCAATGTGGAAACAATTTATAGTATTCGAGTTTCTTACGATACTCTCACTATTTCGAATGAAAAGAAATTTGCTTATGTGGAGAGTAATAAAAATTATATGCTTGTAGATCATGAAAAGAATGCTTTATGTGATGGTTATATTGTTGAATTCATTCATGATGATACTGAAAATTATTATGAGAGAGGAATATATGCTTGTAGGAATTGCAATAATATCAAGTTTCCTCTCTATGTGCTTAAAATCATGAAGTTATGCTTGTTTTGCTTTGCTATGCTAGTTGATTCTTGTTCCCATAAATTGTTTGCTCACAAAATCCCTATGCATAGGAAGTGGGTTAGGCTTAAATGTGCTAGTCATATGCTTCATGATGCTCCGTTTATGTTTCAATTCTTATCTTTTATGTGAGCATCATTGAAATCATCATGCCTAGCTAGGGGCGTTAAACGTTAGCGCTTGTTGGGAGGCAACCAAATTTTATTTTTGTTATTTGCTTTTTCTTCCTGTTTAGTAACAAACAATTCATCTAGCTTCTGTTATGATTGTGTTTTTTATGTTTTAATTAGTGTTTGTGCCAAGTAAAGCCTTTAGGATCTTCTTGGGTGATTGTTGTTTGATCTTGCTGATAAAAAACAGAAAGTATGCACTCACGAAAATAATTATCATTTTTTACTAGAGAGCAATAAAATACCAATTCCAACTGAGGTAGATCATTATACTTTTTATGCTGGTCTTCCTAATTTTTCAGAATTTTTGGAGTCACAGAAGTATTCGAAACCTCCATACTCCTATGGACTGTTCTATTTTTGACAGATTCTGTTTTCTATGTGTTGTTTCCTTATTTTCATGAATCTATGAGTAGTATCAGAGGGTACGAACCATAGAGAAGTTGGAATACAGTATATATTACACCAATATGAATTTAGAATAAGTTCACAACAGTACCTAAGTGGTGATTTATTTTCTTATACTAACGGAGCTTACGAGTTTTCTGTTAAGTTTTGTGTTGTGAAGTTTTCAAGTTTTGGGTAAAATTCGATGGACTATGGAATAAGGAGTGGTAAGAGCCTAAGCTTGGGGAGCCCAAGGCATCCCAAGGTAATATTAAAGGACGACCAAGAGCCTAAGCTTGGGGAGGCCCGGGATGGCATCCCCTCTTTCATCTTCGTTCATCGGTAACTTTACTTGGAGCTATATTTCTATTCACCACATGATATGTGTTTTGCTTGGAGCGCCATTTTATTTTATTTAGTTTTGCTTGCTGTTTGAATAATATCCCAAGATATGAAATTCTTAAATGTTAGAGAGTCTTCACATAGTTACATAATTATTTGACTACTCAATGATCTTCACTTATATCTTTTGGAGTAGTTTGTCGCTTGCTCTAGTGCTTCACTTATATCTTCTTAGAGCACGGCGGTGGTTTTATTTTGAAAAAATTATTGATCTATAATGCTTCACTTATATTATTTTGAGAGTCTTTTAGAACATCATGGTAATTTTCTGTGGTTATAAAATTAGTCCTAATATGATAGGCATCCAAGTTGGGTATAATAAAAACTTTCATATAAAGTGCATTGAATACTATGAGAAGTTTGATACTTGATGATTGTTTTGAGATATGAAGATGGTGATATTAGAGTCATGCTAGTTGAGTATTTTTGAATTTGAGAAATACTTGTGTTGAGGTTTGCAAGTCCCGTAGCATGCACGTATGGTAACCATTGTGTAACAAATTTGAAGCATGAGGTGTTCTTTGATTGCCTTCCTTATGAGTGGCGGTCGGGGATGAGCGATGGTCTTTTCCTACCAATCTATCCCCCTAGGAGCATGCGCGTAGTGTTTGGTTTTGATGACTTGTAGATTATTGCAATAAGTATGTGAGTTCTTTATGACTAATGTTGAGTCCATGGATTATACACACTCTCACCCTTACATCATTGCTAGCCTCGTCGGTACCGTGCATTGCCCTTTCTCACCTCGAGAGTTGGTGCAAACTTCGCCGGTGCATCCAAACCCTGTGATATGATATGCTCTATCACACATAAGCCTCCTTATATCTTCCTACAGCCACCATACCTACCTATTATGGCATTTCCATAGCCATTCCGAGATATATTGCCATGCAACTTTCCACCATTCCGTTTATTATGACACGCTTCATCATTGTCGTATTGCCTTGCATGATCATGTAGTTGACATCGTATTTGTGGCAAAGCCACCGTTCATAATTTTGTATACATGTCATTCTTCAATCAATGCGCATCCCGGTACACCGCTGGAGGCACTCATATAGAGTCATATTTTGTTCTAGTATCGAGTTGTAATTCTTGAGTTGTAAATAAATAGAAGTGTGATGATCATCATTACTAGAGCGTTGTCCCGTGTGAGGAAAAAAGAGAAAGGCCAAATAAAGAAAGAGAAGGCCCAAAAAAATGAGAGAAAAAGAGAGAAGGGGCAATGTTACTATCCTTTTTCCACACTTGTGCTTCAAAGTAGCACCATGATCTTCATGATAGAGAGTCTCTTATTTTGTCAGTTTCATATACTAGTGGGAATGTTTCATTATAGAACTTGTCTTGTACATTCCAATAATGGGCTTCCTCAAAATTCCCTAGGTCTTCGTGAGCAAGCAAGTTGGATGCACACCCACTTAGTTTCTTTTGTTGAGCTTTCATAGATTTATAGCTCTAGTGCATCCGTTGCATGGCAATCCCTACTCCTCGCATTGACATTAATTGATGGGCATCTCCATAGCCCATTTATTAGCCGCGTCGATATGAGACTTTCTCCCCTTTTGTCTTCTCCACACAAACCTCCATCATCATTTTCTATTCCCCCTGTAGTGTTATGTCCATGGCTCGTGCTCATGTATTGCGTGAAAGTTGAAAAAGTTTGAGAATACTAATGTATGAAACAATTTCTTGGCTTGTCATCGGGGTTGTGCATAATGGGAGCATTTTGTGTGACGAAAATGAAACATGGACAAACTATATGATTTTGTAGGGATGAGCTTTCTTTGGCTATGTTATTTTGAGAGGACATAATTACTTCGTTAGTATGCTTGAAGTATTATTATTTTTATGTCAATATTAATCTTTTGTCTTGAATCTTTCGGATCTGAACATTCATGCCACAATAAAGAAAATTACATTGAAAAATATGTTAGGTAGCATTCCACATCAAAAATTCTGTTTTTATCATTTACCTACTCGAGGACGAGTAGGAATTCAGCTTGGGGATGCTTGATACGTCTTGAACGTATCTATAATTTTTTTATTGTTCCATCTTATTGTATTATCCATCTAGGATGTTTTATATGCTATTTTATATGATTTTTGGGACTAATCTATTAACCTAGAGCCCAGTGCCAGTTTCTAGTTTTCCTTGTTTTTGAGTTCTACAGAAAAGGAATACCAAACGGAGTCCAATTGACGTGCCAATTTTTGATGATTTTTTATGGACCAAAAGAAGTCCGAGAGTAAAAGAGTTGGGCCAGAAGAGTCCCGAGCCGTCCACGAGGGTGGAGGGCACGCCCTATCCCCCTGGGCGCGCCCCCAATCTCTTGGACGACTCGGAGACCCCCCTGACTTGTCCCAGACGCCAAAAATTCCTATAAATATAGAAACCCCCGAAAAGAAACCTAGATCGGGAGTTCCGCCGCCGCAACCCTCTATAGCCACAAAAAACCAATCGGGACCCTGTTCCAGCACCCTGCCGGAGGGGGGATCCCTCACCAGTGTCCCTCTTCATCATCATCATCCTGGCGCTCTCCATGACGAGGAGGGAGTAGTTCACCCTCGGGGCTGAGGGTATGTACCAGTAGCTATGTGTTTGATCTCTCTCTCTCTCTCTCTCGTGTTCTTGATTTGGCACGATCTTGATGTACCGCGAGCTTTGCTACTATACTTGGATCTTATGATGTTTCTCCCCCTCTATTCTCTTGTAATGGATTGATTTTTCCCCTTGAAGTTATCTTATCGGATTGAGTCTTTAAGGATTTGAGAACACTTGATGTATGTCTTGCATGTGCTTATCTGTGGTGACAATGGGATATTAACATGATCTACTTGATGTATGTTTTGGTGATCAACTTGCGGGTTCAGTGACCTTGTGAACTTACGCATAGGGGTTTGATAAGTCACAAGTATAGGGGATCGCAAAAGTTTTCGAGGGTAGAGTATTCAACCCAAATTTATTGATTCGACACAAGGGGAGCCAAACAATATTCTCAAGTATTACCAGTTGAGTTGTCTATTCAACCGCACCTGAAAGACTTAATATCTGCAGCAAAGTATTTAGGAGCAAAGTAATATGATAGTAGTGGTAACGGTAGCAAAAGTAACAGTAGCAGTTTTGTAGCAAGTGTAACAGTGGCAACGGAAATGTAACTAAGCAGAGATCAATATATGAAAAGCTCGTAGGCATTGGATCAGTGATGGAGAATTATGTCAGATGTGATTCCTCATGCAATAGTTATAACCTAGGGTGACACAGAACTAGCTCCAGTTCATCAATGTAATGTAGGCATGTATTCCGAATATAGTCATACGTGCTTATGGAAAAGAACTTGCATGACATCTTTTGTCCTACCCTCCTGTGGCAGCGGGGTCCTATTGGAAACTAAGGGATATTAAGGCCTCCTTTTAATAGAGTACCGGGCCAAAGCATTAGCACTTAGTGAATACATGAACTCCTCAAACTACGGTCATCACTGGTAAGTATCCCGATTATTGTCACGTCGGGGTTAACGGATCATAACACATAATAGGTGACTATTGACTTGCAAGATAGGATCAAGAACTCACATATATTCATGAAAACATAATAGGTTCAGATCTGAAATCATGGGACTCGGGCCCTAGTGACAAGAATTAAGCATAGCAAAGTCATAGCAACATTAATCTCACAACATAATGGATACTAGGGATCAAACCCTAACAAAACTAACTCGATTACATGATAAATCTCATCCAACCCATCACCGTCCAGCAAACCTACGATGGAATTACTCATGCACGGCGGTGAGTATTATGAAATTGGTGATGGAGGAAGGTTGATGATGACGATGGCGACGGATTCCCCTCTCCGAAGCCCCGACCGGACTCCAGATAAGCCCTTCCGAGAGAGATAAGGGCTTGGCGGCGGCTCCATGTCGTAAAACGCGATGAATCCTTCTCTCTGATTTTTTTTCTCCGCGAACATGAATATATAGATTTAGAGTTGAGGTCGGTGGAACACCAGGGGGGCCACGAGGCAGGGGGCACGCCCCCACCCTCGTGGACAGGGTGTGGTCCCCCTGGTCTTGATTCTTTCGCCAGTATTTTTTATATATTCCAAAAATATTCTCTCTGAAGTTTCAAGTCATTCCGAGAACTTTTATTTCTACACAAAAATAACACCATGGCAATTCTGCTGAAAACAGCGTCAGTCCGGGTTAGTTCCATTCAAATCATGCAAGTTAGAGTCCAAAACAAGGGCAAAAGTGTTTGGAAAATTCGATACGATGGAGACGTATCAACTCCCCCAAGTTTATACCTTTGCTTGTCCTCAAGCAATTCAGTTGATAAACTGAAAGTGATAAAGAAAAACCTTTACAAACTTTGTTTGCTCTTGTTGTTGTAAATATGTAAAGCCAGCATTCAAGTTTTCAGCAAAGATTATGAACTAACTATATTCACAATAACATTTAGGTCTCATATTTACTCATATCAATGGCATAATCAACTAGCAAGCAATAATAATAAATCTCGGATGACAACACTTTCTCAAAACAATCATAATATGATATAACAAGATGGTATCTCGCTAGCCCTTTCTGAGACCGCAGAACATAAATGCAGAGCACCTCTGAAGATCAAGGGCTGACTAAACATTGTAATTCATGGTAAAAGAGATCCAGTCATACTCAATATAAATTAATAGTAATGGATGCAAATGACAGCGGTGCTCTACAACTGGTGCTTTTTAATAAGATGAGGATGACTTATCATAAAAGTAAATAGACAGGCCCTTCGCAGAGGGAAGAAGGGATTTGTAGAGGTGCCAGAGCTCAATTTTGAAATAGAGATAAATAATATTTTGAGTGGTATACTTTCATTGTCAACATAACAACCGAGAGATCTCGATATCTTCCATGCTACACACATTATAGGCGGTTACCAAATAGAATGGTAAAGTTTATACCCCCCCTACCACCAATATTCATCAATCCATGGCTTGTATGAAACAACGGGTGCCTCCAACTAACAAAAATCCTGGGGGGGGGGGGGTTTGTTTGCAATTATTTTGATTTAGTTTGAGCATGGGACTAGTGTGACGCCCCGAGACCGTTGTGCCAGGTGTCGTCCAGTTATTCGCCAACGTTGCCATGTCATTTGCTTGCGTGTTGCATCTTATCATGTCATCATGTGCATCGCATTTGCATACATGTTCGTCTCATGCATCCGAGCATTTTCCCCGTTGTCCGTTTTGTAATCCGGCGCTCCTATGTCACCTGGTGTCCTTTTCTACCTCTTTTCATGTGCGGGTGTTAAACGTTTTCGGATTGGACCAAGACTTGTCATGCGGCCTTGGTTTACTATCGGTAGATCGCCTGTCAAGTTTCATGCCATTTGGACTTCGTTTGATACTCCAATGGTTAACCGAGGGACCGGAAAGGCCTCGTGTGTGTTGCAGCCCAACACCCCTCCAAAGTGGACGAAAACCCACCTAAACCCCTTCCATCATCTAGGTCGTTCGATCACGATCGCGTGGCCGAAAACCGCACCTCATTTGGACTCTCCTAGCTCCCTCTACCTATAAATATGTGTCCCTCCCGGATTTTTCACGCAGATGAAACCCTAACCTTCGTCCTCCTCGCGCCGCCGGACGTTTCTTCCTCCCGCGCCGGACATGTCCGCCCTCCACATCACTCGGGCCAATCCCGTTGTGCCACCTCAGCTCCGCCGCCACTCCAGGCCAACCCACGCGCGCCACCTGGCCTCCTGCCTCCTCCCGGCCATCGCGGCCCGCCGGGGCCCGGATCGGGCCCTCCCGGCCCGGGACGCAGCCGCGCGCCACCCGCCATCGCCTGTGCTCCCGCG
>NC_041382.1:621816592-621819061 GCF_002162155.2 Triticum dicoccoides
CCGGTGCGTCGTGCGCCGCCCCGCCGCCACCTGCGCTCCGCCGCCGGTCGCCTCAGCTGCCGTCAGGCGCTGCTCCGCCCCGCCTTCGCCGCTCCACGCCGATGTGCCTCGTCGCCGGCGCATCCTTGCTCCGCCCCGCCATAGCCGCCCCGGATCCAATCGAGCTCGCCGGAGGAGCTCCATTGCCGGAACGCGCCACCTCGCCGGCGCCTTCCTCCACTCCGGTCAGATCTGGTCGGGTGGACCAGATCCACCAATCCCTGGATCCAAAGAGCCTCCCCGTGCCCCGGATCCTCTCATCCCGCACCACCTCGTCCGCCCGTTGACTTTTCCCGCGGGCTAATATTTTCTCCAAGTCCCCAGATCCCAGTATTTTATGCACTTTTCATCGCATCATAACTTCATCACCGTTGCTCCGATTCGTGCATGTAGCATATCAAAATGGTCGTCTCGACGAGTACATCATTTCATATCATTGCATCATTTCCATTTGAGCTCATCTTGATGCCTGAAATGCTGTCGGAAGAGGGCTATGTGATGATAGTTTCAGATCTATTTCAGCAAATGCACTTTTGTCATTTTTGCCATGATTAATGTGTGCATGCTATGATCTGGAGCTCTACATGTGTTTTGAAATATGCCATGTCATCTTTACAGGGGTGTATGCCATGTATTTTTGTGACCTTTGTGGTGACTAGCACAAGCATGCAAAGTAGCTTACTCAATGATGCTGATTTCAGGGACTTAGAATTTCACTAAGTCCTTGTCCTGCTGTAATTTTTATGCCATATGTTTATGTTGTTTCCTAGTGATCCGTGCATCTTTTGAGCATGATCAGTAAGGATGTTTTGTAGATAATGTTGTGCTCTATCCATCCATGTCTTTGTTTTCAATTATGGAGCACCGTAGCTTGAGTCAATCGAGCTCTACTTTTGCTATAAAAAGTTCCTGGCAGATTGTTAACATGTTTAGCAATTTTGCCAAGCTTGTTGTTGTTGATCCATGCATGCTATATTGTTGTTCTTGCCATGTATAGCTTCTATGACATATCTACTTGCTGGGTGTATGCTTAGTTTATCATGCAATGCCTTGTGGTGAGAGCATCGAGCTCGCTAACATGCCTACTTGATATCTGTTTTGCAAGCTCCAGTTTTTCACTAAGTCTGAATCTGTTTATGTTTTTGCTATGTTCACATGCTTGCAATTGTATCTTCTGATCCCTTTTGGCTCATGGTCACTAAGGGACTTTTGTTGTATGCTTTGAGTATCTTCATGCCATGCCTTGATTTGCCATGATATGTTCCTATAGCATGTAGTTTTCGTGCTCTAAACATTGCTTCCTGATGATAAATTCCTGACTTGTTGTTTATTTCACTAAATCTATAACCTGTTATCATTTGCACTTTTGCCATGCTTGTTTGAACCTGTTAATGAGTGAATTAGCCATAGCTTAGTGTTCATATTTTGTCAAGCATCATGAGTGGATCCCTGCCATGTATTTTGTTGCTATGTTTGGGTGCAGTAGCATGTTGTTCTTGATGCATTTAGATGGTCTCGTGTTGATTATCGCAGACTGGTGCCATATTTGTTTTGCTTGCCATTTCCAAACCGTGCATCCGATTCCGGTGATCTTTATATCGATTTTGACCAAAATCAACTCACTTTTCCAGTGGCACTCTTGGTTTTACAAGTTGAGGCCATGTCCAATTATTTGTTTTCCAAATCATGCATATGCATCACATATCGCATCCAGCATATCATACCATGTTTGCATCATGTTGCTTGAGCATTGCACGTGGTTGATTGTGTTCCTTTTGCTTGTTGTCTTTCTTAGGTAGAGCCGAGAGACGAGTACATGATCAAGGAGCCCGTTGAGTACGCTTACGAGGATCAAGTCAACTCTGAGAACTTCGCAGGCAAGATGACCATACCCTCGAAATCACTTCTATCTTTGCTTGCTAGTTGCTCGCTCTTTTGTTATGCCCATGCTGCAATACCTACCACTTGCTTATCATGCCTCCCATATTGTTAAGCCAAGCCTCTAACCCGCCTTGTCCTAGCAAACCGTTGTTTGACTATGTTACCGCTTTGCTCAGCCCCTCTTATAGCGTTGCTAGTTGCAGGTGAAGATTGGAGCTTGTTCCATGTTGGAACATGGATATTGTGTTGGGATATCACAATATCTCTTATTTAATTAATGCATCTATATACTTGGTAAAGGGTGTAAGGCTTGGCCTTATGCCTGGTGTTTTGTTCCACTCTTGCCGCCCTAGTTTCCGTCATATCGATGTTATGTTCCCGGATTTTGCGTTCCTTACACGGTTGGGTTATAATGGGAACCCCTTGACAGTTCGCTTTGAATAAAACTCCTCCAGCAAGGCCCAACCTTGGTTTTACCATTTGCCTCACCACCACCTACTTTTCCCTTGGGAGTCGCGCTCCCGAGGGTCATCTTTATTTAACCCCCCC
>NC_041382.1:621819362-621835556 GCF_002162155.2 Triticum dicoccoides
GTGTTGGTCCGAACTGAGCTGCCCGCGGGGCCACCTCGGGGAAACTTGAGGGTTGGTTTTACTCGTAGCTAGTCTCATCGGAGTGTGCCCTGAGAATGAGATATGTGCATCTCCTATCGGGATTTCTCGGTACATTCGGGCGGCTTTGCTGGACTTGTTTTACCATTATCGAGGATGTCTTGTAACAGGGATGCCGAGTCTGATCGGATTGTCTTGGAAGAAGGAATATCCTTCGTTGACCATGAGAGCTTGTGATGGGCTAAGTTGGGACACCCCTGCAGGGATTTGAACTTTCGAAAGCCGTGCCCGCGGTTATGGGCAAATGAGAATTTGTTATTGTCCGCTTGTAGATAACCTGAAACTTATCTTAAATTAAAATGCACCAACCGCGTGTGTTACCGTGATGGTCTCTTCTCGGCGGAGTCCGGGAAGCGAACACTGTGTTGGAGTAATGCTTGACGTAGGTTGTTCTAGGATCACTTCTTGATCATAGTTGTTTGACCGTGCTTTTGCCTTCTCTTCTCGCTCTCATTTGCGTATGGTAGCAACCATATATGCTAGTCGCTTGCTGCAGCTCCACCTCATACCTTTACCTTACCTATAAGCTTAAATAGTCTTGATCGCGAGGGTATGAGATTGTTGATTCCCCGTGACTCACAGATACTTCCAAAACCAGTTTGCAGGTGCCGATGTTACCGAGCAGGTGATGCAACCAAGATCAAGGAGGAGCTCGATGAAGATCTTATCCTTTGTGTTGTTTCGTTCTATTTGATCAGTAGTGGAGCCCAGTTGGGGTCGATCGGGGATCTGTGTAGCATTTGGGGTAGTCTTCTTTTATTTTGGGTTCCGTAGTCGGACCTTGATTGTAGCTGGATGATGTAATGCTTTATTATTGTATTGTGTGAGTGGCAATTGTAAGCCAACTATGTATCTCTTTCCCTTATGTATTACATGGGTTGTGTGAAGCTTACCTCACTTGCGACATTGCTTTCAATGCGGTTATGCCTCTAAGTCGTGCTTTGACACGTGGGAGATATAGCCGCATCGAGGGCGTTACAACTGGGCATCCCGATGACAAGCCATTTTCTCGTGAGTGAGGAGTGGAGTCCACTCCTCTTGATAATAACCCGCCTAGCATGGAAGATACAGACGGCCCTAGTTGATACATGAGCTATTCAAGCATACAAAACGGAATTTCATTTGAAGGTTTAGAGTTTGGTACATACAAATTTACTTGGAACGCAGGTAGATACCGCATATAGGAAGGTATGGTGGACTCATATGGAATAACTTTGGGGTTTATGGAAGTGGATGCACAAGTAGTATTCCCGCTTAGCACAAGTGAAGGCTAGAAAAAGACTAGGAAGCGACCAACTAGAGAGCGACAACAGTCATGAACATGCATTAAAATTAATAAACATTGAATGCAAGCATGAGTAGGATATAATCCACCATGAACATAAATATCATGGAGGCTATGTTGATTTTGTTTCAACTACATGTGTGAACATGTGCCAAGTCAAGCCAGTTGAATCATTCAAAGGAGGATACCACCCTATCATACCACATCACAACCATTTTAATAGCATGTTGGCACGCAAGGTAAACCATTATAAACTCCTAGCTAATTAAGCATAGCATAAGCAACTATAATCTCTAATTGTCATTGCAAACATGTTTCATTCATAATAGGCTGAATCAGGAATGATGAACTAATCATACTTACAAAAACAAGAGAGGTCGAGTTCATACCCGCTTTTCTTAACTCAATCGGTCCATCATATATCGTCATTATTGCCTTTCATTTGCATGACCGAACGGTGTGGATAATAATAATAGTCCACATGCATTGGACTAAGTTGGAATCTGCAAGCATTCTATACAAAGGAGAAGACAAAGTAATATGGCTCTTCGTTAAATCAACAATAGTGCATATGAGAGCCTTTCAACATTTTCATCAAGGTCTTCTCCTCTCGACCCCCAAAGAAAAGAAATAAAACTATTTACACAGGAAAGCTCCCAACAAGCAAAAGAAGAACGAGAAATATTTTTGGGTTTTCTTTTAGTTATTACTACTACAGGCATGGAAAGTAAACTAGCTAAAGGCTACAACTATTTTTTTTGGTTTTTCTTAAGGTTTTTCAAACACACAAGAAGAAGGCTTAAAAAGAAAATAAACTAGCATGGATAGTACAATCAAAAAGTATGAGCACCGACAACTAGAATGAGTGTGTGAAAATGAATGTAATGTCAGTGAGAAATATGTGCTCCCCCAAGCTTAGGCTTTTGGCCTAAGTTGGTCTATGCCCATGGATCAAAGTTGTAGCTGGGGTCGTACTGAGATGTAGCGGCTATTGCCTCATGAGCTGCAGCTTGGAGGCGAGCTGCCTCCGTCCTCCTCTCATACTCGTTCGCCTCCTCTCTAGTTATAATATATATCCCTTTTGCCTGAAAATCAAAGAAACCAGGAGTAGGGAGAGCAACATGGACAGTGCAACGTCTGTCAAAGATTAGTCGGTACTGGAGGAACTGTTCATTCCTCTCAACAAACTAATGGTGAACCATAGCATTATAATCTAGATAAGCAGGAGGCAATTTCATATCATTTGCATGTATGGGTACCTCGAGATAATTAGCTACACGAGTTGCATATATTCCACCAAACAAATCTCCACTTATACCGTTAGGATGCAACCTACGTGCAACAATAGCCCCCAAGTTATATTGTTTATCACCTAATACATCACTCTTGAGGACACTAAGATCTGGAACACACATGTGACATGCCTCATCCTTACCGTTAATGCATCTACTTATAAAGAGAGCAAAATAATGAATGGCAAGAAAATGGATGCTCCCTATGGTAGCTTGCGTGATTTATCTAGATTCCCCCACAGTAATACTAGCAAGGAAGTCCTTATATTCAGATTTGCAAGGTTCACTAACATTACCCAACTGCGGGAGTTTACAAGCAGCATTAAAATCTTATAAATCCATGGTATAAGATTTAACATAGAGATCAAATAGGACAGTGTGAGAATTGCGTGATGATGTAAATTTAAACCTTCTCACAAAGGAATCAGTCAGGTTGTGTTATTGAGGGCACTTATCTGCCATGAAGTCCTCAAGTTCAGCGTTACACACATATGCGTCAAATCCCTCCTTAATTCCTGCTTGGACCATAAAATCTTCTGACGGCTATTCACAAGGTCGCACTTGAGATTCTCTTGGTAGTTCATAGTCCGGCTCACGTATCGCGGGCATGGGTCCTTGCTTCCTTGAGGAACCACCTTGGTACATTTTCCTAAACATATTTCTTCCTCTGAAAAATTTCTGAAATTTTTAGTGACTCAAAATAAAAGTGAACCAAACTCAATAAGATTGATAGCAACTAAGTGCCTAGAGACAATATCATGCATTAGAACTACTTGGGACCATATAAATTTGACATGCAAGCTCAAGAACAGGGTCACATTAGTAGGAAAAACTTGCAATAAATAAAGCACTAGAACAAAAACTAATTGGACCATTGGAGGAGTCACATACCGAAGAACAATCCCCCAAAATAGTTTCGTGAATGGAGCTTTGAGCAAGGAGATCGAAAATTGCAGCAAGATGAGCTAGAACACGGGTTTGAGCTGGCTGGTGATTTTTTCTGGAGGAAGACGAAGTGTGTGGGTGCAGGAATAAGTGGAGGGGGGCCACGTGGGGTCCACGAGGCAGGGGGCGCGCCATCTACCCTCGTGGGCACATGGTAGGTCCCCCTGGTGTGTTCTTAGTGCCAAATATTCTTAAATATTCTAGAAAAAATCATACATAATTTTCAGGGCATTTGGAGAACTTTTATTTTTGGGGTATTTTTTTATTGCAAGGATAATTCAGAAAACAGACAGAAAATACTATTTTGCTTAATTTAATCTAAATAATAGAAAGTAAAAGGAGGGTACAGAAGGTTGTTCTTTCTAACTTCATTCATCTCATGCTCATCAAAAGGAATCCACTAACAAGGTTGATCAAGTCTTGTTAACAAACTCATTCCGAATCGCATGAAACCAGAGAATTTTTTAATAGCACTAGGTTACCTCAACGGGGATATGCACGTTCCCAACAATAAGAATCTCATATTTCTTTTTGACAGTAGGAAGAGGAAATTCAAAACCTCAAATAGTAATCGTTGGAATTTTTCCAATAGAATTGATACTGTGGACTTGAGGTTGTTTCCTCGGAAAGTGTACCGTATGCTCATTACCATTAACATGAAAAGTGACATTGCCTTTGTTGCAATCAATAACAGCCCCTGTAGTATTCAAAAATGGTCTACCAAGAATAATAGACATATTATCGTCCTCGGGAATATCAAGAATAACAAAGTCCGTTAAAATAGTAACGTTAGCAACCACAACATGCACATCCTCACAAATACCGATAGGTATAGCAGTTGATTTATCGGCCATTTGCAAAGATATTTCAGTAAGTGTCAACTTATTCAAATCAGAGAGAGGCATAACACTAACACTGGCTCCAAGATCACATAAAGCAGTTTTAACATAATTTCTTTTAATGGAGCATGGTATAGTTGGTACTCCTGGATCTCCAAGTTTCTTAGGTATTCCACCTTTAAAAGTGTAATTAGCAAGCATGGTGGAAATTTCAGCTTCCATTATCTTTCTCTTATTTGTAACAATAGCTTTCATATACTTAGCATAAGGATTCATTTTAAGCATATCAGTCAAACGCATACGCAAAAAGATAGGTCTAATCATTTTAGCAAAGCGCTCAAAATCCTCATCATCCTTTTTCATGGATGGTTTAGGAGGAAAAGGCATGGGTTTTTAAACCCATGGTTCTCTTTCTTTACCGTGCTTCCTAGCAACAAAGTCTCTCTTATCATAATGTTGATTCTTTGATTGCGGGTTATCAATATCAACAACAGGTTCAATCTCTACATCATTATTATTGCTAGGTTGAGCATCAACATGCACATCATCATTAACATTATCACTACGTTCATGTTCATTACCAGATTGTGTTTCAGCATCAGAAATAAAAATATCATTGGGATTCTCAGGTGTGTCTACAGTAGGTTCACTAGAAGCATGCAAAGTCCTATCATTTTTCTTTTTCTTCCTCTTAGAAGGACTAGGTGCATCTACATCAGTTCTCTGAGAATCTTGCTCAATTCTCTTAGGATGGCCCTCGGGATACAAAGGTTTCTGAGTGATTTTACCTCCTCTAGTCACAACCTTAACAGCATTATCATTATTCTTATTATTTAATTCACTGAGCAAATCATTTTGAGCCTTAAGCACTTGTTCTACTTGAGTGGTAACCATAGAAGCATGTTTACTAATAAGGTTAAGTTCACCTTTAACTCTAGACATATAATCACTCAAGTGTTCAATCATATACATTACGTTTCAATTGTCTACCAACATAAGCATTGAAGTTTTCTTGTTTAACCATAAAGGCATCAAACTCATCCAAGCATTGGCTAGCAAACTTAGTAGACGAGATTTCAGCTTTATCAAATCTCTTGAGAGAATTTACGTCTACTACCTGTGTCGGGTTATCAAGACCATGTATTTCTTCAATAGGTGGTAAATTCTTAACATCTTCAGCTTTAATACCTTTTTCCTTCATAGATTTCTTTGCCTCTTGCATATCTTCGAGACTGAGAAATAAAATACCCCTTTTCTTCGGAGTTGGCTTAGGAGTTGGTTCAAGAAGTGTCCAATCAATTTCATTACTCAACATATTATTCAATAGCAATTCAGCTTGATCAATAGTTCTTTCCCTGAAAACACAACCAGCACAACTATCCAGGTGGTCTCTGGAAGCATCGGTTAGTCCATTATAAAAGATATCAAGTATTTCATTTTTCTTAAGAGGATGATCAGGCAAAGCATTAAGTAATTGGAGAAACCTCCCCAAGCTTGTGCGAGACTCTCTTCTTCAATTTGCACAAATTATATATTTCCCTTAAAGCAGCTTGTTTCTTATGAGCGGGGAAATATTTAGCAGAGAAGTAATAAATCATATCCTAGGGACTACGCACACAACAGGATCAAGAGAATTAAACCATGTTTTAGCATCACCCATTAGTGAGAACGGAAATAATTTAAGGATATAATAATAGCGAGTTTTCTCATCATTAGTGAATAGGGTGGCTATATCATTTAATTTAGTAAGATGTGCCACAACAGTTTCAGATTCATAACCATGAAAAGGATCAGATTCAACCTAAGTAATATCTCAGGGTCAATAGAGAAATCATAATCCTTATCGTAAATACAGATAGGTGAAGTAGCAAAAGTAGGGTCATATTTCATTCTAGCATTCAAAGATTTTTCTTTCAGCTTAGCTAATAATTTCTTAAGATCATATCTATAATTGCAAGCAAGAAAATCTTTAGCAGTTTCTTCATCCATAACATAACCCTCAGGCACAACAGGCAATTCATATCTAGGGGGAGAATCTTCATCATCATTTTCATCAATATTATCAGTTTTAATAATTTCATTCTCTCTAGCCCTAGCAAGTTGTTCATCAAGAAATTCACCTAGTGGCACAGTAGTATCAAGCATAGAAGTAGTTTCATCATAGATATCACGCATAGCAGAAGTAGCATCATCAATAACATGCGACCTATCAGAATCAATAGCGGTAATAGGTGTCTCAAGTTTACTCAAAACAGAAGGTGAATCAAGTGCAGAGCTAGATGGCAGTTCCTCACCTCCCCTAGTAGTTGAGGTAAAAATCTTGGTTCTTTCATCTTTCAAGTTCCTCATAGTGATCAACAGATATAAATCCCAAGTGACTCAAAGAATAGAGCTATGCTCCCCGGCAACGGCGCCAGAAAATAGTCTTGATAACCCACAAGTATAGGGGTCGCAACAGTTTTCGAGGGTAGAGTATTCAACCCAAATTTATTGATTTGACACAAGTGGAGCCAAAGAATATTCTCAAGTATTAACATTTGAGTTTTCAATTCAACCGCACCTGAAAGACTTAATATCTGCAGCAAAGTATTTAGTAGCAAAGTAATATGATAGTAGTGGTAACGGTATCAAAAGTAACAGTAGCAGTTTTGTAGCAAGCATAACAGTGGCAACGAAAAAGTAACTAAGCAGAGATCAATATATGAAAAGCTCGTAGGCATTGGATCAGTGATGGAGAATTATGTCGGATGCAATTCCTCATGCAACAGTTATAACCTAGGGTGACACAGAACTAGCTCCTGTTCATCAATGTAATGTAGGCATGTATTCTGAATATAGTCAAACGTGCTTATGGAAAAGAACTTGCATGACATCTTTTGTCCTACCCTCCCGTGGCAGCGGGGTCCTATTGGAAACTAAGGGATATTAAGGCCTCCTTTTGATAGAGTACCGAACCAAAGCATTAGCACTTAGTCAATACATGAACTCCTCAAACTACGGTCATCACCGATAAGTATCCCGATTATTGTCACTTCGGGGTTAACGGATCATAACACATAATAGGTGACTATTGACTTGCAAGATAGGATCAAGAACTCACATATATTCATGAAAACATAATAGGTTCAGATCTGAAATCATGGCACTCGAGCCCTAGTGACAAGCATTAAGCATAGCAAAGTCATAGCAACATCAATCTCTAAACATAATGGATACTAGGGATCAAACCCTAACAAAACTAACTCGATTACATGATAAATCTCATCCAACCCATCACTGTCCAGCAAGCCTACGATGGAATTACTCACGCACAGCGGTGAGCATCATGAAATTGACGATGGAGGAAGGTTGATGATGACGATGGCGATGGATTCCCCTCTCCGGAGCCCCGAATGGGCTCCGAATCAGCCCTCCCAAGAGAGATTAGGGCTTGGGGCGGCTCTGTATCGTAAAACATGAGGAATCCTTATCTCTGATTTTTTTTCTCCCCGAACATGAATATATAGAGTTGGAGTTGAGGTCGGTGGAGCACCAGGGGGCCCATGAGGCAGGGGGCGCGCCCAGGGGGTAGGCGCACCCCCACCCTCGTGGACAGGGTGTGGACCCCCGGTCTTGATTCTTTCGCCATTATTTTTTATATATTACAAAATATTATCCATGAAGTTTCAGGTCATTCCGAGAACTTTTATTTCTACACAAAAATAACACCACAGCAATTCTGCTAAAAACAGCATCATTACAAGTTAGTTCCGTTCAAATCGTGCAAGTTAGAGTCCAAAACAAGGGCAAAAGTGTTTGGAAAAGTAGATACGATGGAGACGTATCACGGTTGGCACACGTTTTTGTCTTGACTCTCCGGTAGAAACTTCGGGGCGCTCTTTGAAGTTCTTTGTGTTGGTTGAATAGATGAATCCGAGATTGTGTGATGCATATCGTATAATCATACCCACATATACTTGAGGTGACATTGGAGTATCTAGGTGACATTAGGGTTTTGGTTGATTTATGTCTTAAGGTGTTATTCTAGTACGAACTCTAGGATAGATCGAACGGAAAGAATAGCTTCATGTTATTTTACTACGGACTCTTGAATAGATTGATCAGAAAGGATAACTTCGAGGTGGTTTTGTACCCTACAATAATCTCTTCGTTTGTTCTTCGCTATTAGTGAATTTGGAGTGACTCTTTGTTGCATGTTGAGGGATAGTTATATGATCCAAATATGTTATTATTGGTGAGAGAACTTGCACTAGTTAAAGTATGAACCCTAGGCCTTGTTTCCTAGCATTGAAATACCGTTTGTGCTCACTTTTATCATTAGTTACCTTGTCGTTTTTATATTTCCAGATTACAAAAATCTATATCTACCATCCATATTGCACTTGTATCACCATCTCTTCGTCGAACTAGCGCACCTATACAATTTACCATTGTATTGGGTGTGTTGGGGACACAAGATACTCCTTGCTATTTGGTTGCAGGGTTGTTTGAGAGAGACCAACTTCATCCTACGCCTCCCATGGATTGATAAACCTTAGGTCATCCACTTGAGGGAAATTTGCTACTGTCCTACAAACCTCTGCACTTGGAGGCCCAACAACGTATACAAGAAGGTTGTGTAGTAGACATCAGCTATCATGGAACGACATCAACATGCCGTGGTAAAAATTTTGTCCCATTTGGGGCAGGTTTGGGTATAAGCTTCTCACAAACCTTAGCTTCTCACAACAAGTGTGATGGTTTCGGTAGGGAACGTGCCACCTTTGGGGACGAAATGATATCCATTGCCTCTTGTTGCTTTCAAAAAATTTCGAGTGTCAACATAGAACAACAAGAGTGGTGTGTCCAATTTTGGAATTTTTCGGGGTTCGTTTGGACATTTTTATACATTAACTGGGTTTTCCAGACATTTTATGTGCATAATTCAAATTTGAACTACATGCACATTCCCTAGTGCATATAAACTGGTTGAAAAATCAAATATGTGTCCTTGGTTGCATGCTTAGGTCCCATGCAAGAAATGGGAATGAATTTCAAACACCCAGCCACCGTCACTCGGGCGAAAACATTGAGATACCTGGTTTTGAAATTCTAGTAAATCCAGAACTCGTCTGAAATTCATGAAACTTGGCATGCTATCATGGAGCGGCATCAACATGCCGTGGTAAAAATTTTGTCCCATTTGGGGCAGGTTTGGGTATAAGCTTCTCACAACAAGCGTGATAGTTTCGGTAGGGAACGTGTCACCTTTGGGGACTAAACAATATCCGTTGCCTCTTATTGCTTTCAAAAATTTCGAGTGTCAACATAGAACAACAGGAGTGTTGTGTTTACTTTTGGATTTTTTCGAGGTTCGTTTGGACATTTTTATACATTAACTGGGTTTTCTACGCATTTAATGTGCATAATTCAAATTTGAACTACATGCTCAAGCTCCGGTGCATATAAATTGGTTGAAAAATTAAATATGTTTCCTTCGGGGCATGCTTAGGTCCCATGCAAGAAATGGGAATGAATTTCAAACACCAAGGCATTGTTTATTGCCGGCAAAACATTGAGATACCTGGTTTTTAAATTCTAGTAAATCCAAAACTCGGCTAAAATTCATGAAACTTGGCATGCTATCATGGAGCGGCATCAATATGTCGTGGTAAATTTTTCGTCCCATTTGGGGCAGGTTTTGGTATAAGGTTCTCACAAAACTTAGCTTCTCACAACAAGCATGATGGTTTCGGTAGGGAATGTGCCACCTTTGGGGACGAAACGATATCCGTTGCCTCTTATTGCTTTCACAATTTTTCTAGTGTCAACATAGAACAACATGAATGTTGTGTTTACTTCTGGAATTTTTCGGGGTTCGTTTGGACATTTTTATACATTAACTGGGTTTTCTAGGCATTTCATGTGCATAATTCAAATTTGAACTATATGCACAAGCTCCAGTGCATATAAATTGGTTGAAAATCAAATATGTGTCCTTCGGGGAATGCTTAGGTCCCATGCAAGAAATGGGAATGAATTTCAAACACCAGGGCACTGTTGATTGCTGGCAAAATGTTGAGATACTTTGTTTTTAAATTCTAGTAAATCCAAAACTCGTCTGAAATTCATGAAACTTGACATGCTATAATGGAATGGCACCCGACATGATGTGGTATTTCTCGTGTCCATTTTGAGAGAAGGCGCACTCGAATAACAGCCAACAAAGGCATTTTGAAACAAATAGCTACCACTGTAACATCTCAAACATTTTGTATAATTTAAATTGTGTGTGTTCTATTAAATATTCACGTGAAACCACGCCTCACTCTTTTAATGGCTAGGAGGTGCCATGTGGACAGGTGCTTGAGTTCTTGACTAAACGGAAGGCGTGCCGATAGCTTCCCCAGGAAGCCAAGAGAAAATGTGTCGAGCAGGATTTCTGCAGCTCTTGATCATAGTTTTCGATAGAACACCTGTATGCAAAGTGAGAGCTACGGTATTCCCCCTTAAGTCGAGGGAAAATCCGCAGCGCAGGATTTGTGCATCCCTTCAACGCAAACAGTTGTTTTGGATGACCCGTGTGCCACCACGTACAAACAATTTGGTAAGATTTGCATCTGTCATATTGGGTATGTTATCATTTGTCAAACTGGAAAGATTGACATTTGTTAATCTAGTAACGTTGCCATTTGTCAATCCTTGTAACATTGCGATTTGTTGAAATATGCAGCTAGAAATCACTAGCACTATCTAATTTTTGCAACTAATTCAGTAATTAAGCATAGATTGCATTCGTAGATTAAGCAGTCGTTCTTTATTTATACAAACAGTTCAACTCGACAGCTGAACCGACCAAACTTTTCCCCAATTGTTGCCAACCACGTACTGAAATAGCTAGTTCAACTATATATACTAGCTAATTTTAAGTATGTTGTATAGTTCGACCACACATCTATAGTCAGATGAACTGAACAAAATAGCCCCTAAATACTACTACTACCACTGAGGGGCTTTGTGCTACTTCCGGCAGCCTCTCCTCTGCCGAGCGCGCTCAGTAAGAGGCAGAGGAGGAGCCGGAGCCTACCGATGAGCTGGAGAAATGCAATATGGTGCCTGCCGCTGCTGCATGTTCAGCGACGTCGCAGCTCAAACGCCCACTGCCGCTCGAGACGATCCCTCTCGGAGCGTTCGGACTGCTCATAGATCTCCTGATTCATCGCCTCTGCGTCGGCGTGTGCTACGACCACAACTGTGGTAAGGCTCTTTGTGTGCTCGACGAGGCACTCCTCCTCCTCCCGCAGGAACTTGATGTAGCGCGCAAGGTCGCTGACGCACTTGCGGGCCCCCACCTCCGCCTCCCTCCTTTGGGCGGCCGTGGCGGAGCGGGTGATGATCCCGGCGGTCGACGGTGGGATGGCGGCCACGGTGGCTGACGATGGGGTGGCGGCCACGACCACCACCTCCCGCCTTCAGGTCGCGGTGGCGGAGTGGGTGATGGCCACGATGGTCACCTCCTGCCTTCGGGCCGCGGCGGCGGAGCGAGAGATGGCCCTGGCTTTCGACGGTGGTGTGGGGGCAATGGCGGCCGGCAACAGCTGCCGACGGGCAGCGGCGGTGGAGCGTGTGGTGGGTGTTCCGTGCACACCCAACAGGGACGCCACGCGCACTACACTACGCCGGGGACTGCGTCGCCGTCGCGTTGTAGCCTCCCAGCTGGAACTGTCCTCTGATAACGGTGGAGTGGCTGAGCGACGACGATGGACCGGTGCCATTGGCGATTGTGGGATAAGCACACGAGATAAGCTACAGGGAGGGAGGGGAAAATGCGACGCAGGGCCGTGAGGGTTTTTATAGGTGGCCGGTAAGCATTGGGATTTTGTGGAATTTCACCGAGTCGGGCGGGAAGCTTGCGCGGGAACCTGCGAGGTTGCACGGGAACGGGCTCACCGACGATTCATTGGCGCCACCGTTTGGCTAAAAGAACACCCCCGCACGCTGCGCAAGCTTGCGCTGTAAACCGTCTGCGGCAGCGGGGTGACAAGACATGCGAGAGGATGACGAAAGGACACGTACACATACGGTTAATACAAAAAAACATTTGCGATTTAATTGCCTACTATACCCTCATCCTGGTTTATAAGTAGGATTTAACTAATAAAATACGAACGCATGTCACCAATGATTATATCGTTGGAGTCGTATTTGAACATAGTTTCCAGCTATACAATTTTTGTAACATGCATTAACACTTTTTGTTTAAATTTAAGGTTATATACTAGCAAGCGTTTGCCCGCAACACACACTGCTTATTCCATCACAAACAGCTTGGATGGATCAACTGTATGTCACGTATCGCACATGCAACTCTAATCTGATTCATGCTTGATGTCTCCGACATCGCTCGCACAGTTCGTCTTATTTTCCACGTATCACTGTGTCGGCCTCTGCTCGCGTCCCTCGGTAAGCTCTGCTCGCCGTTAGGCGCCGCAGCGTGATGTGCTCGCCATTAGGAGCCGCGGCGCGCTCTGCTCGCGTCCGTTGACGCGCTCGGCTTGTGGACATCTTTTCCTTGCGCATTCAACTGCTATATATATATATATATATATATATATATATATATATATATATATATATATATGATTGTTCACCGTTGAGGCGACCGTGGAGCGCTCTGCTCGCGTGCCTCCATGCATGCTCTGCCAGCGGTTTGGCGTGCGCACGATCACGTGGGGGGCCCCATATGCATGTGGTTGCGCCGTGCACATTGGCACGCGATGCAGTTACGTGCGGCACGATGGAGTTACGCGCTGCAAATTAGAACTGCCATCAGGGCCTGCGGATATTCCTGGCCGTCCGACTTCCCCTTTAATTCCCACGGCCATTATAATCTTAGTCTCTTCAACTTTTCGGTCACGCCCCACAACAGAACAAGCACACCAATGACGACACATGGAGAGGGGATGTCCAGCGGCGCTCCAATGGAGTTCGGCAAGCATAGAGTCGAGACCCACGCGAGGGAGATGGATCTCTCGGTGGTGTACACCATCGACCCAGACGTGGTGGACGACTACATCAACAACGTTGAGCAGTTGCTTGCTCGAGACAGGTACAAGGTGGTCGGCATCGACCTCCAGTACACCAACGGTCGTCCCGGCATAGATCAGAAGGTTGTCATCGCCCAGTTGTGCGTGGGTCATCATGTCCTCATCTACCACTACTGCATGGCCACAGAGCCTTGCGACCATTTCAACAGGTTTGTCAACAACATTGACTACAAGTTCGCCACGGTGGAAACCATCGACGATGTAAACGTGCTCCGTGTTACGGGCTTGGCCTGCAAGAACCTTGTCGAAATCCGTGACCACTACAGGGTCTGGGGCAGAACGAAGAAGGATTCCCTAGTCGAACTCGCCTCGTCCATCATCGACCCCTACTATGAAAAGATGAAGCAGGATGCCCAGAGAACAAGTCCCCTATCCTGGCACAGGGCCTGGATGCGACAACTGGATGAACCTCACCTCAGGTTCACGGCCAAGAGCGGGTACACATGCTACGAGATGCACAGGCGGATCGTTGACATGAGGAAGTGCCTCGTTACCAAAATCGACGAGCCCGGATCGAGCCACAAGTAGAGCAAGCGTCACAAGAAGTAGATGATGATCAAATGATCATTTATGCTAGTTAATCATGCATGTAATATATAGTTTACTTTATTGGTGTGTGGAAATGGCATGTGTGTAGTAGCCACCTATGTAATTATGCATGTAATAGTTTACTTTGGTGTGTGCAAATGCCATGGTTGTAGTAGCCATCTATGTAAGTGGATGTTTAATTTGATTATGCAAGCATGTCCTTATAAGTGTGTGTGTGTGTGTGTGTGTGTGTGTGTGTGTTGTTGTTGTTCTGTATGCAATCCCATCACACAACACACAGGTCTTATTAGTAGCAACCGTCTGTGTTATTATCGGTCTTCACACACATTACTGATTGCAGATCTGTTTGCTGCGTATCACACACATCTTGTTAAGTTGAACCATTTCTGTTCTCATGTCTCAACGCAAACAATTCATCCGAGTGAACTGCCTGGCGTATATCGCACACACCTTCATCTGGCTGACCGTTTCTTTTGTGTTGCCTAATCACAAACAGTTCATCCGAGTGAACCGTATACTGTATATCGCACACACCTCCATCTAGCTGCCCGTTTCTTTTGTTCCTCCTCATCGCAAATTGAACTGGACCATATGCCCTGCATCGCACACGCAACTAAAATCTGAACCGTGTTTGATGCATCCTCCATCGCAAACGTTTTGCACCTTTTCAATGGGTTTTTACACCACTGTTTGCGATAATGGCATCGCACACAGTTTCATCAAGGGTCTCTGATCGTAGTGTCGCGTTAGTAGCATCCTGCAGTAGTGGACGGACAAGATCCAATCGTAAGCTTACCATTCGATCATATAACTTGAGTTTATTGCTATAGCTTTCTTCATGTCAAGTATCTATTCCTAAGACCATGAGATCATGCAACTCCTGGATACCGGAGGAATACCTTGTGTGCTATTAACATCACTTCATAACCGGGTGATCATAAAGATGCTCGACATGTATCTCCGAAGGTTTATGTTGGGTTGGCATGGACCGAGACTGGGATTTGTCACTCCATGTGACAGAGAGATATCTCTGGGTCCTCTTGGTAATACAACATCATAAAGAATTTGCAACAAATGTGGCTAATGAGTTAGTCACGAGATCTTGTATTACAGAACAAGTAAAGAGACTTGTCGGTAACGAGATTGAACTAGGTATGGAGATATGGACGATCGAATCTCGGGCAAGTAACATATCGACAGACAAAGGGAATTTCATACGGGATTAACCGAATCCTTGACATCATGGTTCAACCGATAAAAGATCTTCGTGGAATATGTAGGAACCAATATGGGCATCCAAGTTTCGCTATTGGTTATTCACCGGAGAGGTGTCTCGGTCATGTCTACATGATTCTCGAACCCGTAGGGTCCGCACGCTTAACGTTCGGTGATGCTAGACTAACATTGGGATATGCATCTTGGTGACCGAATGTTTATAGGGGTCCCGGATGAGATCCCGAACGTCATGAGGAGCTCCGGAATGGTTCAGAGGTAAAGATTTATATATGGCAAGTTGCTTTCAGGGTTTCAGAAAAAGTTTAGTTTTTTGATATTATACCAGGAAGCTTCAAGAAGGTTTCAAAAAGTTTCGGAGGAGTCCGGAAGTCCATCAAGGGTTCCATCACGTCCCAACACTACTAGGGAAAAGCCTATACACAGAATTTTACCAGTAGCGCTGTACAAAATCAAGCGCTGCTGCTACTTAGTAGCAGCGCGCGTAAATAAACCGCGCTACTGCTATGACTTTAGCAGTAGCGCGTACTAGCGAAAAGCGCTGCTGCTACGTTTGAACTGGGCGCACCTGGCTAGCCCAACCTAGCAGTAGCGCGTATAATGGCCCAGCGCTACTGCTAATCTCCTTAGCTGCAGCGTGTATTCCAGAACGCGTTGTAGCTAATGTAGCAGCAGCGCCCTTTCTGGAACGCGCTACTGGTACTTCTGACTTAACCACACGGTTCGTCCTTCCCCACGACCACTTCATCCCCCAAATCAACTCCACTCTTGTCGCCGCCGTCGCCCCTCGGCCGCCGCGCGCTCTCCCCACACCGCCCCCGACCCCAGATTCAACGCCGGCCCCGCCCTCGACCTCAACGCCGCCCGGGACGCCGCCCCCAACCCCG
>NC_041382.1:621835800-621840317 GCF_002162155.2 Triticum dicoccoides
GACCTCAACGCCGCCCCGGAGCCCCGACCACGACCTCGACGCCGCCTGCCCCTCCCTCGTCGCAGGCACCCGAGGTGAACACGCCTGCTCCTCCCTCTCCCCTACCTCTGCCTAGGGTTTCTACCTCCATCAAATTAGTTAGGGTGGAAACGAATCGGATGCGGATGCGGCTCAAATGAGTTATGGTTCATGTAAGGGTGGAAACAAATCAAATTTCTAAGATGAATCATAAAACGAGTAAAATTTGACCACTTATTTCACTTTATAGTTGGATAATTGGAATATCCGCTACCACTTTCCACCCCTATAGGTTCATCAAATTAGATGGTAATTAAGGCAGTAGTTCTTAGGTACTAATTAGTTAGTAAGAACTAGGTACTAATTAGGTACTAGAATATTTTTATTTATAGTAAGTTTATTTTTAGTAAGAACTAGTTGAATTAATAGAACTAGTTAGTAAGAACTTGTTGCTATTTTTTTAGTTAAAGCAATTTTCCCGCATCGACTTGGATGATGCCTATCCAGCATCCTCGTTGTCGAGTCGGCGGAGGACGACACCTGCTTGACCAGATGGGCCATGTCCGGGACTGGGCTCCGCCGGGGTGGTACTGGGAGGCGCTACCTACCGGGAGGCGCAGGTTGGTGAGGAGCCAGCCTGTCGTTGACCCGATCCTTCTTTGGTGGCGGTCGCGTGGGCCAGTGAAGGTCCAGAGGCTCAAGGACTCTGTGGAGGTGGTGCGTCACCGTGTCAGTGAGGAGGACGCGCACGTCCGTCGCTACTTGTTTGCGTTGGAGCATAGGTTCTCCAATATCTGGCAGGTCCTCCAGGGATCTCACTGGAGCTATGATCCCGTGATGGCTCCTTCTCTGTGGGTGTCCATCGCCCGCGCCGATACCCGTCGTGTGCTAGGGTTTTAGTTGTACTAGTGATGTTATATGTATGACACTATTCGGGATGTATTAGTGATAATATTCGACGATGTACGGACGCATGAGATGATTTACTTTTGCTTATTGAATGCATGCTAATTTGAGTCTTATAAGATATTTTGAAACGTATATCTTGTGTTGCTCAATATCCAAGTGGCCGGTCATGTTTGCAGGTTACACCTCCGAGTGGCCTATGTTTTGCCGGAGTGTTGATTCATTTCCGTTCCAGCAAATTTCAGGCGCTCGATATATCCTATTTTAGCAAAGGTCATGCCGGATTTTTCCGTGAATTTTGGCATGATTTTTGCCAGAATATGTAGGAAATATTGAGTGCCCCTGATTTGTGTGTTGAGTATCCTGGTAGTTGTCTTTTATCGATTTTCAATTAATGTTTTAACTATGAACATAGGAAATGTCTGACGACAAAAAGGATTTCGGTATTTGCAAATACTGCAAAGACGAGCGCGGCCTATGCGACGGAATCTTCCTAGATGATGATAGGCGCTTCAGCATCAAGCTGGACGAGAACTTAGAAGTGGATACAGTAAGTCACAATGACAAGTCTTTTTTCGTAATTAAGCATGACATCTGCTTCATTTGCTTCAACTTATATTTTTTTACTATTCTACTAGCGTATCCCCTGCCATGCAAGAGTTTTTGTATTGGATAAGATAGGTTTCAGTCATACTATGGAGGTAAAGAAAGTTTATTTGAAGACCGAGCATGGTTATATTTTCCATGCAAAATTATACAATTCAGACGACTACACCTATTTTGGATGCAAAACATGGCGAGCACTATGCAAGACTTATGCATTTCAGCCTGATATGGTTATCACCTTTGATATTCGTCCAGAAGATGATATTGAAGGTAATACCGACATCTGGGTCGATGTGCAGACGCCTCCAGTTACACCAAAATGTAAGTTTCTCAACCATATTTATGTCTTTGATATTGTTTATTCAAAAATAGTTGACAACTAATTTGTATTGTCAGCTTATTTTGGTGCAAGTAAACATGTCCAGCGCTTGGTAGACAGGACCTACTACTGTCCCAGGGCTGAACTAAACTGCGAGGAGCTATGTCATTATGTTTCATGGCTTGAGGATCTTGATACCGTCAAGACAAATTTTCTTCCTGGACTTAGAAATCTTAGTACTGAAAAAGTGCGACCAATAGTGTTCGTCATGAACTACGGTCACATCTATTTAGGAAGGATGGTAAGATTTTTACTATTTGTCCTCAGTGCATCTTTTCCATACATTATTTGTGAAGCTAAACTTCATTGCTAAGTATGTGACCATACGATGTTCTTCAACAGGGACTCCCGATGAATGTTGTGCCTTATGGGATTGAGACTAAAGGTACCATGAGTATTATTAGCTTACGGCCAAGATATCCTACATGTTACTTTAGTGCATTCAAGATCAGCAATGAATGCTTAATAGTGCAAGACTGGACCAGATATGTGATGGGGGAGCGCAGACAAGTACTAGGGGGCAGCAAACAGATGTGCTACCCAAAATTAGGAGACAGGTTCATCTGCATGCTCCAACTTGATCAAGGAGGAGAGCTACACATGTTTTATGTTGTTTTACCTAAGAGAGAGCAGCAGGAGTGATTAGCTAGAAATGAGTTTGAGGATGATGATGTGCTACACTATTACTATGATGATAAAATAGCTAGTGTTGGTGGTAATGACTGATGATTATTATTAGCTAGTGTTAGTGGTGATTAAATAAATATTGTTGGTGCTAATGATTATGATGATGATTAAATAGCTTCTGCTGGCGGATTAGATTCAAGTGGAGGCAACATGTGGTGCACATCGAAAGTACTACTAGTCCAAACTAGATCAAGTTTGGATTAGTAGTATACTTTTGACATGCACCACATATTGCCTCCACTTGAACCTAATCCACCTTCATTTGACACACTGTTATGGACATAATGATGTAAACCTCATACCTGATATTGTACCAATATTTGTACGATGGCGCATAAATACACTAAAAATAAAAAAATAAAAAAACAATACTAGTAGCGATGGAAAGAAAACACGCTGCCAGTAGTTACATTAGCAGCAGCATGGGAGTGAACAAGCGTTGTAGCTATTTGTCCTAGCAGTAGCGCGTGCGGCACGCGTTACTGCTAAGCAATAGCTATAGCGCCTTATTAGTAGCGCGCCTACCCGCGCTACTAGTGAGCACAAAACCAGCGCTACTGCTAGGGTTTTCCCTAGTAGTGCAAGTGTCAAGCATGGGTTGAGGGAAGGCACCCTGGCCTTATTGGGCCAGGCGCACAAGTCCCTCATGTTGGAAATATGCCCTAGAGGCAATAATAAAAGCATTATTATTATATTTCCTTGTTCATGATAATTGTCTTTATTCATGCTATAATTGTGTTATCCGGAAATCGTAATACATGTGTGAATAATAGACACCAACATGTCCCTAGTAAGCCTCTAGTTGACTAGCTCGTTGATCAACAGATAGTCATGGTTTCCTGACTATGGACATTGGATGTCATTGATAACGAGATCACACCATTAGGAGAATGATGTGATGGACAAGACCCAATCCTAAACATAGCACAAAGATCGTATAGTTCGTTTGCTAGAGTTTTCCAATGTCAAGTATCCTTTCCTTAGACCATGAGATCGCGTAACTCTCGGATACCGGAGGAGTGCTTTGGGTGTGCCAAACATCACAACGTAACTGGGTGACTATAAAGGTATACTACGGGTATCTCCGAAAGTGTCTGTTGGGTTGACACGGATCAAGACTGGGATTTGTCACTCCGTATGACGGAGAGGTATCACTGGGGCCACTCGGTAATGCATCATCATAATGAGCTCAAAGTGACCAAGTGTCTGGTCACGGGATCATGCATTACGGTACGAGTAAAGTGACTTGCCGGTAACGAGATTGAACGAGGTATTGGGATACCGACGATCGAATCTCGGGCAAGTAACATACCGATTGACAAAGGGAATTGTATACGGGGTTGCTTGAATCCTCGACATCGTGGTTCATCCGATGAGATCATCGAGGAGCATGTGGGAGCCAACATGGGTATCCAGATCCCGCTGTTGGTTATTGACCGGAGAGCGATCTCGGTCATGTCTACATGTCTCCCGAACCCGTAGGGTCTACACACTTAAGGTTCGGTGACGCTAGGGTTGTAGGGATATGTATATGCAGTAACCCGAATCTTTTTCAGAGTCCCAGATGAGATCCCGGACGTCACGAGGAGTTCCGGAATGGTCCGGAGGTAAAGATTTATATCTGGGAAGTCCTGTTTCGGCCATCGGGACAAGTTTCGGGGTCATCGGTATTGTACCGGGACCACCGGAAGGGTCCCGGGGGTCCACCGGGTGGGGCCACCTATCCCGGGGGGCCACATGGGCTGTAGGGGGTGTGCCTTGGCCTACATGGGCCAAGGGCACCAGCCCCAAGAGGCCCATGCGCCTAGGGTTTCAAGGAGGGAAGAGTCCTAGGAGGGGAAGGCACCTCCTAGGTGCCTTGGGGAGGAGGGATTCCTCCCCTTGGCCGCACCCCCCTAGGAGATTAGATCTCCTAGGGCCG
>NC_041382.1:621841776-621847315 GCF_002162155.2 Triticum dicoccoides
ACATGGCCTCGGAACACAGAAGACCAAAAGGTCGAGCATGAGTCGTTTAGAAGATACGATCAACATGAAGATTTTCACCGACGTTGACTAGTCCGTCTCACGTGATGATCGGACACGGCCTAGTTAACTCGGATCATGTTATACTTAGATGACAGGAGGGATGTCTATCTAAGTGGGAGTTCATTGAATAATTTGATTAGATGAACTTAATTATCATGAACTTAGTCTAAAATATTTACAATATGTCTTGTAGATCAAATGGCCAACGTAGTCCTCAACTTCAACGCGTTCCTAGAGAAAACCAAGCTGAAAGACGATGGCAGCAACTATACGAACTGGGTCCGGAACCTGAGGATCATCCTCATAGCTGCCAAGAAAGATTATGTCCTACAAGCACCGCTGGGTGACGCACCTGTTCTCCCTGCAGAACAAGACGTTATGAACGCTTGGCAGGCACGTACCGATGACTACTCCCTCGTTCAGTGCGGCATGCTTTACAGCTTAGAGCCGGGGCTCCAAAAGCGTTTTGAGAGACATGGAGCATATGAGATGTTCGAAGAGCTGAAAATGGTTTTTCAAGCTCATGCCCGGGTTGAGAGATATGAAGTCTCCGACAAATTCTTCAGCTGTAAGATGGAGGAAAATAGTTCTGTCAGTGAGCACATACTCACTATGTCTGGGTTACATAACCACTTGACTCAGCTGGGAGTTAATCTCCCGGATGACGCGGTCATTGACAGAATCCTTCAGTCGCTTCCACCGAGCTACAAGAGCTTTGTGATGAACTTCAATATGCAGGGGATGGAAAAGACCATTCCTGAAGTATTTGCTATGCTGAAATCAGCAGAGGTAGAAGTCAAGAAGGAACATCAAGTGTTGATGGTCAATAAAACCACTAAGTTCAAGAAGGGCAAGGGTAAAAAGAACTTCAAGAAGGACGGCAAGGGAGTTGCCGCGCCCGGTAAGCAAGCTGCCGGGAAGAAGCCAAAGAATGGACCCAAGCCCGAGACTGAGTGCTTTTATTGCAAGGAAAGTGGTCACTGGAAGCTGAACTACCCAAATACTTAGCGGACAAGAAGGCCGGCAAAACGAAAGGTATATGTGATATACATGTAATTGATGTGTACCTTACCAGTACTCGTAGTAGCTCCTGGGTATTTGATACCGGTGCAGTTGCTCACATTTGTAACTCAAAGCAGGAGCTTCGGAATAAGCGGAGACTGGCGAAGGACGAGGTGACGATGCGCGTCGGGAATGGTTCCAAGGTCGATGTGATCGCCGTCGGCACGCTACCTCTACATTTACCTTCGGGATTAGTTTTAAACCTTAATAATTGTTATTTAGTGCCAGCTTTGAGCATGAACATTGTATCGGGATCTCGTTTAATTCGAGATGGCTACTCATTTAAATCCGAGAATAATGGTTGTTCTATTTATATGAGAGATATGTTTTATGGTCATGCTCCGATGGTAAATGGTTTATTCTTAATGAATCTCGAGCATAATGCTACACATGTTCATAGTGTGAGTACAAAAAGATGTAAGATTGATAATGATAGTCCCACATACTTGTGGCACTGCCGCCTTGGTCACATAGGTGTCAAACGCATGAAGAAGCTCCATGCTGATGGACTTTTAGAGTCTCTTGATTACGAATCATTTGACACGTGCGAACCATGCCTCATGGGTAAAATGACCAAGACTCCGTTCTTAGGAACAATGGAGCGAGCAACCAACTTATTGGAAATCATACATACTGATGTGTGCGGTCCAATGAGTGTTGAGGCTCGCGGTGGCTATCGTTATGTTCTCACCCTCACTGATGACTTGAGTAGATATGGGTATGTCTACTTAATGAAACACAAGTCTGAGACCTTTGAAAAGTTCAAAGATTTCAGAATGAGGTTGAGAATCAACGTGACAGGAAAATCAAGTTCCTGCGATCAGATCGTGGAGGAGAATACTTGAGTCACGAGTTTGGTACACACTTAAGAAAATGTGGAATAGTTTCACAACTCACGCCGCCTGGAACACCTCAGCATAATGGTGTGTCCGAACGTCGTAATTGCACTCTATTAGATATGGTGCGATCTATGATGTCTCTTACCGATTTACCGCTATCTTTTTGGGGCTATGCTTTAGAGACTGCCGCATTCACTTTAAATAGGGCTCTGTCGAAATCCATTGAGACAACACCGTTTGAATTGTGGTTTGGGAAGAAACCTAAGCTGTCGTTTCTAAAAGTTTGGGGATGCGATGCTTATGTCAGGAAACTTCAACCCGAAAAGCTCGAACCCAAGTCGGAAAATGCGTCTTCATAGGATACCCAAAAGAAACTGTTGGGTATACCTTCTACCTCAGATCCGAAGGCAAGATCTTTGTTGCCAAGAATGGGTCCTTTCTAGAGAAAGAGTTTCTCTCGAAAGAAGTAAGTGGGAGGAAAGTAGAACTTGATGAAGTATTACCTCTTGAACCGGAAAATGGCGCAACTCAAGAAAATGTTCCTGAGGTGCCTGCACCGACTAGAGAGGAAGTTAATGATGATGATCGAGATACTTCTGATCAAGCTCCTACTGAAATTCGAAGGTCCACAAGGACACGTTCCGCACCAGAGTGGTACGGCAACCCTGTCTTGAAAATCATGTTGTTAGACAACGGTGAACCTTCGAACTATGAAGAAGCGATGGCGGGCCCGGATTCTGACAAATGGCTAGAAGCCATGAAATCCGAGATAGGATCCATGTATGAAAACGAAGTATGGACTTTGACTGACTTGCCCGTTGAACGGCGAGCCATAGAAAATAAATGGATCTTTAAGAAGAAGACAGACGCGGAAGGTAATGTGACCATCTATAAAGCTCGCCTTGTCGCTAAGGGTTATCAACAAGTTCAAGGGGTTGACTACGATGAGACTTTCTCACCGGTAGCGAAGCTGAAGTCCGTCCGAATCATGTTAGCAATTGCCGCATTTTATGATTATGAAATATGGCAGATGGACGTCAAAACGGCATTCCTTAATGGTTTCCTTAAGGAAGAATTGTATATGATGCAGCCGGAAGGTTTTGTCGATCCTAAGAATGCTGACAAGGTGTGCAAGCTCCAACGCTCGATTTATGGGCTGGTGCAAGCATCTCAGAGTTGGAACATTCGCTTTGATGAGATGATCAAAGCGTTTGGGTTTACGTAGACTTATGGAGAAGCCTGCGTTTACAAGAAAGTGAGTGGGAGCTCTGTAGCATTTCTCATATTATATGTAGATGACATACTTTTGATGGGAAATGATATAGAACTCTTGGACAGCATTAAGGCCTACTTGAATAAAAGTTTTTCAATGAAGGACCTTAGAGAAGCTGCTTATATATTAGGCATCAAGATCTACAGAGATAGATCAAGACGCCTCATAGGTCTTTCACAAAGCACATACCTTGATAAGATATTGAAGAAGTTCAATATGGATCAGTCTAAGAAGGGGTTCTTGCCTGTGTTGCAAGGTGTGAAATTGAGCTCAGCTCAATGTCCGACCACGGCAGAAGATATAGAAGAGATGAGTGTCATCCCCTATGCCTCAGCCATAGGTTCTATTATGTATGCCATGCTGTGTACCAGACCTGATGTAAACCTTGCCGTAAGTTTGGTAGGAAGGTACCAAAGTAATCCCGGCAAGGAACACTGGACAGCGGTCAAGAATATCCTGAAGTACCTGAAAAGGACTAAGGAAATGTTTCTCATTTATGGAGGTGACGAAGAGCTCGTCGTAAAAGGTTACGTCGACGCTAGCTTCGACACAGATCTGGATGACTCTAAGTCACAAACCGGATACGTGTATATTTTGAATGGTGGGGCAGTAAGCTGGTGCAGTTGCAAGCAGAGCGTCGTGGCGGGATCTACATGTGAAGCGGAGTACATGGCAGCCTCGGAGGCAGCACATGAAGCAATTTGGGCGAAGGAGTTCATCACCGACTTAGGAGTCATACCCAATGCGTCGGGGCCGATCAAGCTCTTCTGTGACAACACTGGAGGTATTGCTCTTGCCAAGGAGCCCAGGTTTCACAAGAAGACAAGGCACATCAAGCGTCGCTTCAACTCCATTCGTGAAAATGTTCAAGATGGAGACATAGAGATTTGTAAAGTACATACGGACCTGAATGTAGCGGATCCGTTGACTAAACCTCTCCCTAGAGCAAAACATGACCAACACCAGAATTCCATGGGTGTTCAATTCATCACAATGTAACTAGATTATTGACTCTAGTGCAAGTGGGAGACTATTGGAAATATGCCCTAGAGGCAATAATAAAAGCATTATTATTATATTTCCTTGTTCATGATAATTGTCTTTATTCATGCTATAATTGTGTTATCCGGAAATCGTAATACATGTGTGAATAATAGACACCAACATGTCCCTAGTAAGCCTCTAGTTGACTAGCTCGTTGATCAAAAGATAGTCATGGTTTCCTGACTATGGACATTGGATGTCATTGATAACGAGATCACATCATTAGGAGAATGATGTGATGGACAAGACCCAATCCTAAACATAGCACAAAGATCATATAGTTCGTTTGCTAGAGTTTTCCAATGTCAAGTATCCTTTCCTTAGACCATGAGATCGCGTAACTCCCGGATACCGTAGGAGTGCTTTGGGTGTGCCAAACGTCACAACGTAACTGGGTGACTATAAAGGTATACTGTGGGTATCTCCGAAAGTGTCTGTTGGGTTGACACGGATCAAGACTGGGATTTGTCACTCCGTATGACGGAGAGGTATCACTGGGGCCACTCGGTAATGCATCATCATAATGAGCTCAAAGTGACCAAGTGTCTGGTCACGGGATCATGCATTACGGTACGAGTACAGTGACTTGCCGGTAACGAGATTGAACGAGGTATTGGGATACCGACGATCGAATCTCGGGCAAGTAACATACCGATTGACAAAGGGAATTGTATACGGGGTTGCTTGAATCCTCGACATCGTGGTTCATCCGATGAGATCATCGAGGAGCATGTGGGAGCCAACATGGGTATCCAGATCCCGCTGTTGGTTATTGACCGGAGAGCGATCTCGGTCATGTCTACATGTCTCCCGAACCCGTAGGGTCTACACACTTAAGGTTCGGTGACGCTAGGGTTGTAGGGATATGTATATGCAGTAACCCGAATCTTTTTCAGAGTCCCGGATGAGATCCCGGACGTCACGAGGAGTTCCGGAATGGTCCGGAGGTAAAGATTTATATCTGGGAAGTCCTGTTTCGGCCATCGGGACAAGTTTCGGGGTCATCGGTATTGTACCGGGACCACCGGAAGGGTCCCGGGGGTCCACCGGGTGGGGCCACCTATCCCGGGGGGCCACATGGGCTGTAGGGGGTGTGCCTTGGCCTACATGGGCCAAGGGCACCAGCCCCAAGAGGCCCATGCGCCTAGGGTTTCAAGGAGGGAAGAGTCCTAGGAGGGGAAGGCACCTCCTAGGTGCCTTGGGGAGGAGGGATTCCTCCCCTTGGCCGCACCCCCCTAGGAGATTAGATCTCCTAGGGCCG
>NC_041382.1:621847334-621881404 GCF_002162155.2 Triticum dicoccoides
TCCTATATATAGTGGGGGAGACGGAGGACTTCTGACCTTTTCCTTTGGTGCCTCCCTCTCCCTCTCCAACACCTCCTCCTCCTCCATAGTGCTTGGCGAAGCCCTGTCGGAGTACTGCAGCTCTATCATCACCACGCCGTCGTGCTGCTGCTGGAGCCATCTCCCTCAACCTCTCCTTCCCCCTTGCTGGATCAAGAAGGAGGAGACGTGGCTGTTCCGTACGTGTGTTGAACGCGGAGGTGCCGTCCGTTCAGTGCTAGGATCTTCGGTGATTCGAATCGCGTTGAGTACGACTCCCTCATCCCCGTTCTTTGAACGCTTCCGCTCGCGATCTACAAGGTACGTAGATGCATCTAATCACTCGTTGCTAGATGAACTCCCAGATGGATCTTGGTGAAACCGTAGGAATTTTTTTTGTTTTCTGCAACGTTCCCCAACAGTGGCATCATGAGCTAGGTCTATGCGTAGTTCTCTTGCACGAGTAGAACACAATTTGTTGTGGGCGTTGATGTTGTCAACTTTCTTGATGCTACTAGTCTTATCTTGCTTCAACGGTATTGTGGGATGGAGCGGCCCGGACCAACCTTACACGTACGCTTACGTGAGACCAGTTCCACCGACTAACATGCACAAGTTGCATAAGGTGGCTGGCGGGTGTCTGTCTCTCCTACTTTAGTTGGAGCGGATTCGATGAAAAGGGTCCTTATGAAGGGTAAATAGAAGTTGACAAATCACGTTGTGGCTTTCACGTAGGTAAGAAAACATTCTTGCTAGAACCCTACTTCAGCCACGTAAAACTTGCAACAACAATTAGAGGACGTCTAACTTGTTTTTGCAGCAAGTGCTTTGTGATATGATATGGCCAAAGTTGTGATGAATGATGAATGATCTATATGTAATGTATGAGATGTTCATGCTATTGTAATAGGAATCACGACTTGCATGTCGATGAGTATGACAACCGGCAGGAGCCATAGGAATTGTCTATATTTTTTGTATGACCTGCGTGTCATTGAGAAACGCCGTGTAAATTACTTTACTTTATTGCTAAACGCGTTAGCCATAGTAGTAGAAGTAATAGTTGGCGAGCAACTTCATGGAGACACAATGATGGAGATCATGATGATGGAGATCATGGTGTCATGCCGGTGACAAGATGATCATGGAGCCCCAAGATGGAGATCAAAGGAGCTATGTGATATTGGACATATCATGTCACTATTATTATTTGATTGCATGTGATGTTTATCATGTTTTTCATCTTGTTTGCTTAGAACGGCGGTAGTAAATAAGATGATCCCTCAGGATAATTTCAAGAAAGTGTTCCCCCTAACTGTGCACCGTTGCGACAGTTTGTTGTTTCGAAGCACCACATGATGATCGGGTGTGATAGATTCTAACGTTCACATACAACGGGTGTAAGACAGATTTACACATGCAAAACACTTAGGTTGACTTGACGAGCCTAGCATGTGTACAGACATGGCCTCGGAACACAGAAGACCAAAAGGTCGAGCATGAGTCGTTTAGAAGATACGATCAACATGAAGATTTTCACCGACGTTGACTAGTCCGTCTCACGTGATGATCGGACACGGCCTAGTTAACTCGGATCATGTTATACTTAGATGACAGGAGGGATGTCTATCTAAGTGGGAGTTCATTGAATAATTTGATTAGATGAACTTAATTATCATGAACTTAGTCTAAAATATTTACAATATGTCTTGTAGATCAAATGGCCAACGTAGTCCTCAACTTCAACGCGTTCCTAGAGAAAACCAAGCTGAAAGACGATGGCAGCAACTATACGAACTGGGTCCGGAACCTGAGGATCATCCTCATAGCTGCCAAGAAAGATTATGTCCTACAAGCACCGCTGGGTGACGCACCTGTTCTCCCTGCAGAACAAGACGTTATGAACGCTTGGCAGGCACGTACCGATGACTACTCCCTCGTTCAGTGCGGCATGCTTTACAGCTTAGAGCCGGGGCTCCAAAAGCGTTTTGAGAGACATGGAGCATATGAGATGTTCGAAGAGCTGAAAATGGTTTTTCAAGCTCATGCCCGGGTTGAGAGATATGAAGTCTCCGACAAATTCTTCAGCTGTAAGATGGAGGAAAATAGTTCTGTCAGTGAGCACATACTCACTATGTCTGGGTTACATAACCACTTGACTCAGCTGGGAGTTAATCTCCCGGATGACGCGGTCATTGACAGAATCCTTCAGTCGCTTCCACCGAGCTACAAGAGCTTTGTGATGAACTTCAATATGCAGGGGATGGAAAAGACCATTCCTGAAGTATTTGCTATGCTGAAATCAGCAGAGGTAGAAGTCAAGAAGGAACATCAAGTGTTGATGGTCAATAAAACCACTAAGTTCAAGAAGGGCAAGGGTAAAAAGAACTTCAAGAAGGACGGCAAGGGAGTTGCCGCGCCCGGTAAGCAAGCTGCCGGGAAGAAGCCAAAGAATGGACCCAAGCCCGAGACTGAGTGCTTTTATTGCAAGGAAAGTGGTCACTGGAAGCTGAACTACCCAAATACTTAGCGGACAAGAAGGCCGGCAAAACGAAAGGTATATGTGATATACATGTAATTGATGTGTACCTTACCAGTACTCGTAGTAGCTCCTGGGTATTTGATACCGGTGCAGTTGCTCACATTTGTAACTCAAAGCAGGAGCTTCGGAATAAGCGGAGACTGGCGAAGGACGAGGTGACGATGCGCGTCGGGAATGGTTCCAAGGTCGATGTGATCGCCGTCGGCACGCTACCTCTACATTTACCTTCGGGATTAGTTTTAAACCTTAATAATTGTTATTTAGTGCCAGCTTTGAGCATGAACATTGTATCGGGATCTCGTTTAATTCGAGATGGCTACTCATTTAAATCCGAGAATAATGGTTGTTCTATTTATATGAGAGATATGTTTTATGGTCATGCTCCGATGGTAAATGGTTTATTCTTAATGAATCTCGAGCATAATGCTACACATGTTCATAGTGTGAGTACCAAAAGATGTAAGATTGATAATGATAGTCCCACATACTTGTGGCACTGCCGCCTTGGTCACATAGGTGTCAAACGCATGAAGAAGCTCCATGCTGATGGACTTTTAGAGTCTCTTGATTACGAATCATTTGACACGTGCGAACCATGCCTCATGGGTAAAATGACCAAGACTCCGTTCTTAGGAACAATGGAGCGAGCAACCAACTTATTGGAAATCATACATACTGATGTGTGCGGTCCAATGAGTGTTGAGGCTCGCGGTGGCTATCGTTATGTTCTCACCCTCACTGATGACTTGAGTAGATATGGGTATGTCTACTTAATGAAACACAAGTCTGAGACCTTTGAAAAGTTCAAAGATTTCAGAATGAGGTTGAGAATCAACGTGACAGGAAAATCAAGTTCCTGCGATCAGATCGTGGAGGAGAATACTTGAGTCACGAGTTTGGTACACACTTAAGAAAATGTGGAATAGTTTCACAACTCACGCCGCCTGGAACACCTCAGCATAATGGTGTGTCCGAACATCGTAATTGCACTCTATTAGATATGGTGCGATCTATGATGTCTCTTACCGATTTACCGCTATCTTTTTGGGGCTATGCTTTAGAGACTGCCGCATTCACTTTAAATAGGGCTCTGTCGAAATCCATTGAGACAACACCGTTTGAATTGTGGTTTGGGAAGAAACCTAAGCTGTCGTTTCTAAAAGTTTGGGGATGCGATGCTTATGTCAGGAAACTTCAACCCGAAAAGCTCGAACCCAAGTCGGAAAATGCGTCTTCATAGGATACCCAAAAGAAACTGTTGGGTATACCTTCTACCTCAGATCCGAAGGCAAGATCTTTGTTGCCAAGAATGGGTCCTTTCTAGAGAAAAAGTTTCTCTCGAAAGAAGTAAGTGGGAGGAAAGTAGAACTTGATGAAGTATTACCTCTTGAACCGGAAAATGGCGCAACTCAAGAAAATGTTCCTGAGGTGCCTGCACCTACTAGAGAGGAAGTTAATGATGATGATAGAGATACTTCTGATCAAGCTCCTACTGAAATTCGAAGGTCCACAAGGACACGTTCCGCACCAGAGTGGTACGGCAACCCTGTCTTGGAAATCATGTTGTTAGACAACGGTGAACCTTCGAACTATGAAGAAGCGATGGCGGGCCCGGATTCTGACAAATGGCTAGAAGCCATGAAATCCGAGATAGGATCCATGTATGAAAACGAAGTATGGACTTTGACTGACTTGCCCGTTGAACGGCGAGCCATAGAAAATAAATGGATCTTTAAGAAGAAGACAGACGCGGAAGGTAATGTGACCATCTATAAAGCTCGCCTTGTCGCTAAGGGTTATCAACAAGTTCAAGGGGTTGACTACGATGAGACTTTCTCACCGGTAGCGAAGCTGAAGTCCGTCCGAATCATGTTAGCAATTGCCGCATTTTATGATTATGAAATATGGCAGATGGACGTCAAAACGGCATTCCTTAATGGTTTCCTTAAGGAAGAATTGTATATGATGCAGCCGGAAGGTTTTGTCGATCCTAAGAATGCTGACAAGGTGTGCAAGCTCCAACGCTCGATTTATGGGCTGGTGCAAGCATCTCAGAGTTGGAACATTCGCTTTGATGAGATGATCAAAGCGTTTGGGTTTACGTAGACTTATGGAGAAGCCTGCGTTTACAAGAAAGTGAGTGGGAGCTCTGTAGCATTTCTCATATTATATGTAGATGACATACTTTTGATGGGAAATGATATAGAACTCTTGGACAGCATTAAGGCCTACTTGAATAAAAGTTTTTCAATGAAGGACCTTAGAGAAGCTGCTTATATATTAGGCATCAAGATCTACAGAGATAGATCAAGACGCCTCATAGGTCTTTCACAAAGCACATACCTTGATAAGATATTGAAGAAGTTCAATATGGATCAGTCTAAGAAGGGGTTCTTGCCTGTGTTGCAAGGTGTGAAATTGAGCTCAGCTCAATGTCCGACCACGGCAGAAGATATAGAAGAGATGAGTGTCATCCCCTATGCCTCAGCCATAGGTTCTATTATGTATGCCATGCTGTGTACCAGACCTGATGTAAACCTTGCCGTAAGTTTGGTAGGAAGGTACCAAAGTAATCCCGGCAAGGAACACTGGACAGCGGTCAAGAATATCCTGAAGTACCTGAAAAGGACTAAGGAAATGTTTCTCATTTATGGAGGTGACGAAGAGCTCGTCGTAAAAGGTTACGTCGACGCTAGCTTCGACACAGATCTGGATGACTCTAAGTCACAAACCGGATACGTGTATATTTTGAATGGTGGGGCAGTAAGCTGGTGCAGTTGCAAGCAGAGCGTCGTGGCGGGATCTACATGTGAAGCGGAGTACATGGCAGCCTCGGAGGCAGCACATGAAGCAATTTGGGCGAAGGAGTTCATCACCGACTTAGGAGTCATACCCAATGCGTCGGGGCCGATCAAGCTCTTCTGTGACAACACTGGAGCTATTGCTCTTGCCAAGGAGCCCAGGTTTCACAAGAAGACAAGGCACATCAAGCGTCGCTTCAACTCCATTCGTGAAAATGTTCAAGATGGAGACATAGAGATTTGTAAAGTACATACGGACCTGAATGTAGCGGATCCGTTGACTAAACCTCTCCCTAGAGCAAAACATGACCAACACCAGAATTCCATGGGTGTTCAATTCATCATAATGTAACTAGATTATTGACTCTAGTGCAAGTGGGAGACTATTGGAAATATGCCCTAGAGGCAATAATAAAAGCATTATTATTATATTTCCTTGTTCATGATAATTGTCTTTATTCATGCTATAATTGTGTTATCCGGAAATCGTAATACATGTGTGAATAATAGACACCAACATGTCCCTAGTAAGCCTCTAGTTGACTAGCTCGTTGATCAAAAGATAGTCATGGTTTCCTGACTATGGACATTGGATGTCATTGATAACGAGATCACATCATTAGGAGAATGATGTGATGGACAAGACCCAATCCTAAACATAGCACAAAGATCATATAGTTCGTTTGCTAGAGTTTTCCAATGTCAAGTATCCTTTCCTTAGACCATGAGATCGCGTAACTCCCGGATACCGTAGGAGTGCTTTGGGTGTGCCAAACGTCACAACGTAACTGGGTGACTATAAAGGTATACTGTGGGTATCTCCGAAAGTGTCTGTTGGGTTGACACGGATCAAGACTGGGATTTGTCACTCCGTATGACGGAGAGGTATCACTGGGGCCACTCGGTAATGCATCATCATAATGAGCTCAAAGTGACCAAGTGTCTGGTCACGGGATCATGCATTACGGTACGAGTACAGTGACTTGCCGGTAACGAGATTGAACGAGGTATTGGGATACCGATGATCGAATCTCGGGCAAGTAACATACCGATTGACAAAGGGAATTGTATACGGGGTTGCTTGAATCCTCGACATCGTGGTTCATCCGATGAGATCATCGAGGAGCATGTGGGAGCCAACATGGGTATCCAGATCCCGCTATTGGTTATTGACCGGAGAGCGATCTCGGTCATGTCTACATGTCTCCCGAACCCGTAGGGTCTACACACTTAAGGTTTGGTGACGCTAGGGTTGTAGGGATATGTATATGCAGTAACCCGAATGTTGTTCGGAGTCCCGGATGAGATCCCGGACGTCACGAGGAGTTCCGGAATGGTCCGGAGGTAAAGATTTATATCTGGGAAGTCCTGTTTCGGCCATCGGGACAAGTTTCGGGGTCATCGGTATTGTACCGGGACCACCGGAAGGGTCCCGGGGGTCCACCGGGTGGGGCCACCTGTCCCGGGGGGGCACATGGGCTGTAGGGGGTGCGCCTTGGCCTACATGGGCCAAGGGCACCAGCCCCAAGAGGCCCATGCGCCTAGGGTTTCAAGGAGGGAAGAGTCCTAGGAGGGGAAGGCACCTCCTAGGTGCCTTGGGGAGGAGGGATTCCTCCCCTTGGCCGCACCCCCCTAGGAGATTAGATCTCCTAGGGCCGGTGCCCCCCCTGGCCCTCCTATATATAGTGGGGGAGATGGAGGACTTCTGACCTTTTCCTTTGGTGCCTCCCTCTTCCTCTCCAACACCTCCTCCTCCTCCATAGTGCTTGGCGAAGCCCTGTCGGAGTACTGCAGCTCTATCATCACCACGCCGTCGTGCTGCTGCTGGAGCCATCTCCCTCAACCTCTCCTTCCCCCTTGCTGGATCAAGAAGGAGGAGACGTGGTTGTTCCGCACGTGTGTTGAACGCGGAGGTGCCGTCCGTTCGGTGCTAGGATCTTCGGTGATTCGAATCACGTCGAGTACGACTCCCTCATCCCCGTTCTTTGAACGCTTCCGCTCGCGATCTACAAGGTACGTAGATGCATCTAATCACTCGTTGCTAGATGAACTCCTAGATGGATCTTGGTGAAACCGTAGGAATTTTTTTTGTTTTCTGCAACGTTCCCCAACACCTCAAGGCCCATGTGGCTGGGAAAGGTCGAAAGTCCACCTGTGTATGGAAAGGAGGGAATTGGACTAGGAGGGTGAATAGGCAACTACCAAATTTTAGCGCTTTTAAACAAATTAGGGTGAGCAACATGTAGATTGTCTAGATATGCAACTAGGTGGGCAACCTATATGATGAGCTCAACAACAACACAAGCAAGCACAAGATACAACACAATAAAAGCTTGCACAAAGTAAAGGTAAGAAGTAACCACAAGTGGAGTCAATGGAGACGAGGATGTGTTACCAAAGTTCCTTCCCTTTAGGGGGGAGTACGTCTCCGTTTGAGTGGTATGGGGGCACAATGCTCCCCAAGAAGCCACTAGGGCCACCGTATTCTCCTCACGCCCTCACACAGTGCAAGATATCGTGATTCCACTAGTGGTTCCCTTGAAGGCAGCAACCGAACCTTTACAAATAAGGTTGGGCTCTCTCCACAACTTAATTGGAGGCTCCCAACACCACCACGAAGCTTCACCACAATGGATTGTGGCTCCGAGGTGAACCCTTCCGTCTAGGGTGCCCAAACACCCAGGAGTAACAAGATCCACAAGGGATTAGTGGGGGGACTCAAATTTCTCTTGGTGGAAGTGTAGATCGAGGCCGTCTCAAGAAAACCCTACAGAATCAACAAGATTTGATGGCTAGGGAGAGAGATTGGGTGAAAAATGAGCTTTAGGGCGCAACAATGAAGCAAGGGGATAAGAGGTGGGTCTTCTTGGGGAAGAAGACCCCCTATTTATAGTGGAGGGAAATCCAACCATTTTCTACCCACAACCCACACACAAGCGATACTACTGCTCACGGTGGTAGTTCCAGGAGTAGCAGTGCAATAGCAAAATAATCAAGGCGGTAGTGCCGCCGGAGCGGTACTACCGCTCGCCCCAATGGTACTTCTGGTAGGGTCGCGGTACTCAGAGAACTATGGTAATGGAGTGTGCGTACGATGACAGTACCGCGTCAAGCGGTACTACCGTGCCCTACTGTCGCTCTACTTCCACTGGGTGAAAAATGATTCCATAAGCAAAATATAAGAATTAGTTTCCATGGTAGTAGAAGGCCGGAAGTACCGCGCGAGCAGTACTACCGCGTTACTACCGCTAATTACTCTGGGCTACATAAAGAACAACGGTGGTGGGGCAGTAGTAGTGTCGTACCGCCCTACTATCGCCCTACTGTCGTTGAAGCAAGAAAGAGTCCAATAACCCAAAATAAGTGGTAGTGACCGCGACACTGGAACCACGGAAGTACCGCGCAAGTGGTACTACCGCTGCCCAGAGCGGTATTACCGCTAAAGTGCTTCACAATCACCAAACAGAAAACAGAGGGAACTCCATTAAAGAGGGAAAGTTTAGTGGGTGCAAAGGAAAGTGTACATGTTGATTCCACCTAAACCTTTTCGAAGCGGACCCCCTCTTAATAATACGGTTTTCCTACGACTCAAATCCACTAAAAAAGAAACGCAGGAAAATAACCGTCTTCCCTCTATATCACCAAGGGGAATAAATCGTCTCGTGTCATATGATAGATTATCTGAAATACTCAATGCACACAAGACTAGTCCGCAAATTGTATTGTCATCAATCACCAGAACCACTAAGGGAGAAATATGCCCTAACAATAGGCTTTTTCTGTATTTCCTCCATAAAAGCATGGTTAATAATGTAGCTGACTGATGCCTATAACATGTGACCATGTTATCTTTAGCCAATGTAATAGCCAACATATATAGTAGTGGGCTACAAGGAGGTGCTACTTTATTACCACATGGCCCATCATACACTGTCGCATAGCTTCTTGAAACTCGTACTACAGCTGTTTGTAAATTTGTAGTCCGCTTTATCTTATCTCTCCTAGTCTCTCTCATCCAACTCAGTAAAGATATAATATAATATTTAAAGTCTTACAGCCCGCCTACGTCACCTTATTATACTTGCTCTAATACACCCCCGATTCAGCGCCCTCCCACACATCCCAAACATCCCAACAAATCTGGACGAATAGACGAGAAGAGGGCGAAAGTAGGGGTTAGAGCATCTCTAGTAGATCCCGTATACCTTGTCCCACAAAATTCGATTTACAGGATACCTCAAAACATTTTTTTTACTCTTTTACAATATGACTTTTGTTTCGCCAGAATAGATCATGTACAAAAAAGTTGTGTTCCCGGTAAAGTTACATCCCCCAATAAAAACCTAATCTAAAGTACAACATGATCTTTCAATACACATGTTGAGCTCGCATCGGTCGAGCTGTTGCTGCGGCGCCATTGCCGAAGGCTCCTCCCGCCACCGCTGTTGGCGCGCACCACGTCAGACGCGGCTGAGCTCCTGCTCGCGCCCGCGGCCGAGCTCCTGCTCGCGCTAGCTAGCTAGCAAAACACGTATGCGGCTACCTACCTAGCAAATCTCGTACGTGGCTAGCTAGCACATTGCCGCTGTGTCGGTGGCCAATGGCGAGCGGCTGCGCCGACGTGCCGCGAGATTCAGCCGGAATTGAGCTCGGGAGGCCATGGCGCCAGCTGTGAGGGAAGCGGCTGGGGCTGAAATTTTCCTCCCTCCAAGGATAGAGGATAGTGCAAAAAAAAGGGGCGAAATCCTGTATTGGACTCGTGGATACCGGATCCCACAAAAAATTGCTGAAACGGCCAGATTTGATGAATTTGTTTGGACGGAGATACGAGATGAATCCCGCAAATCATAGCGGACGGCCGGTTTGCAGGATCTACCACAGATGCTCTTATATACGCATCTGGACCGTCCGTTAAGCTCCCGTTTCTTAACCGGCACAAAAGAAAAGCACGCGAGACCCTCGCGCAGCAGCCTCTCCTCCCTGCCCGCGCCGCCATCTCTTCTCCCTGCCCGCCACGCGCCTCGCCGCGCCCGCAGCGCGATCTCTTCTCCCTGCCCGCCACGCGCCTCGCCGCGCCCGCAGCGCGATCTCTTCTCCCTGCCCGCCACGCGCCGCGCCGCCTTCCCTACTCTCGCCGTGCAGCACCGCGACCCCTACCCGCGCCGCGCCGCGTTCCCTACCCGTGCCGTGCGGCACCGCGACCCCTACCCGCGCCGCGCCGCGACCCCTACCCGTGCCGTGCAGCACCGCGACCCCTACCCGCGCCGCGCCGCCTTCCCTACCTGCGCCGTGCAGCACCGCGATCCCTACTCGCGCGGCGCCGCGCCGCCCCTCGCCGCCTTCCCTTCGTCCTACTCGTGCTGGGCGCCGCTACCGACGCCAAACCCTACGGTGCACCCTTCTTCCGCTGCTGTTACCTCTCCTATCTCCACTTTCTCGTTATCCCCTTGGGCCTTGGGTTTGTTCTGAATTTTTTGTGCCTCGGATGTAAAACTGGGACGAGGAAATTGCCATGTGGTTGTTTGGAGAATTTTGGTGCACCCTTGCAGTAACGCGTCGCCAAAGAATTTCTGTTGTTGTCGCTTGGGGAGTGGAAAGCTAAATGATATTCCATTTCTTTTAGATCAAACCAGCCGAGTAATCTTATTATCTCCTGTAAATTTGTGTTGAATCTGCTGCTTGTATGCACTTTGCCAAATATTTCCTGCAAATTTTATCGTTTAGTTTTTCGATTGAGCACTTATTGTACACAATAACTTGGACATACTCTGACTTGGTTACTACCATGATTCAGGATTGACGACAAGTGTCAGAGAGACTAAAGCCTCAGGTCATAGTGGTGCGCCAATTCGGTAAGCCTCTTTTTCGTCTTCCTTTTTATATCATTTTTGTATCGATTTTCTTTTTAAATTCACGACTGACATATATATATATATATATATACCCTATTTCAGAATTCGGGAAAGAAAGGAACATCATAGGCCCCGTTTGTCGGATTATGTTTTAGCTTTCTCCTTGGATAAGCTAAGCCTCATCTAAACGGCCGGGTGGTTTATGCGAAGCAAAGAGAAAAAGTAGCCAACCGAACAGGAGAGAATTCCTTATTTGACACTACCTTAAAATGTGGTTCCTTATTTGACCCTGAAGAACTTTTTTTTCCCTATTTGACATGTAGTCTAAATTTTCTTCCTTACGTGACATCGCCGTCCGTTTTGTTACACCGTTCCGTTAAATTGTTTTTGGATGGACCAAAATACCCCCGTGTTAGTAGCTAGCCCACAAGAAGTTTTGACCAGAGTCGCTAGCCCACAAGCCCGATCCCGATCTGGCCATCCTCTCGTCTCTCTGTTTCTTCGATTCCCCACCCCCAACCCTAGCGGCGGCGGCAGCGGGTTGCAGGCTCGTACAGCGGCGGCGGCGGCGTGAGCTGAGGGGCCATGGCTCAAGGGGTGGCTGCGGGCGGAGGATCAAGCACGGCTGCGGGCGCCGGAGCAAGCACCGCGGCGGACGGCGGCCAAGGCGGGGCTGGGGATGGCTTGTCGGTGAGGTCCGCTGCTGGCGGCCATGGCGCGGCTATGCAGCACTTGCCGATGAGCTCAGCTGCGGGCGCAGGCCATGGCGATGTTGCGGGCGGTGCAGGCCATGGCGATGCTGCAAGGTTGGGCGTGGATGCAAGCTTGGGCCACGGTGCGGCTGCAGACTTAGAAGGGTGAGTTCCTTCCATAATTTCTCTTCAAATGCAGGATTAGAAGGAGGAGCAGGTTGACCCATATCCAGTAGCAATGTTCATGCATAAGTTTCTCTTTTATGTACAGGATGGATCCAAATTCTTGTTATGTACTGAAAATTAGATTGCTTGGCAACCCAAAAAAAGCTAGAAAAGAGCCCATGTGCTTTTATTTCGAGAAGGTTATTGATTCCGACTTGACAAATTATGAAGATTTGGTTGAATCAATTATAGTGCAGTACCAGCCACGTTATTTGGAAGTTGTGCATGTTCACTACTATGATGAAGTTCTGAAAACGTTTCCAGAAATAAAATCAGACCAAGAGTTGATGTATATGTTTGAGAAACATGCTAAGTCAAAGATGGTGCAGATGTTCATTGTATATTGGGAACCCTTTGAACCATATGAGCCTATCATTGAGTATTATAGTGATGTGCATATCCAACCTAAGAACAACATAGACCAAGATGATGATAGTTATCTTCGCAACCCAATATCGGAGAATGAACATGTTGGGATTGATGAAGAGAATATGTATTTGAAGGAAGAACCTAAAGCTCTAAATATGGTTCTTTTTCCTGATAAAGAAAAGGACCAAGACTATGTTGCTGATGGTGAGAGTGAGGATGAGAGTGAGGATGGGAGTGAGGATGAGAGTAAGGATGAGAGCGAGGACGAGACTGAAGTAGAGGAGGATGAGGAGTTGCATGAGGTAAATCATGCCCCAAATATAGAGTATGATAAGGATGACCCTCCTATGACTGAAGGTTTCATATATCCCAATATGAAGGAGTTTAAGTTGGCCCTTTCTCAGCATGCTATCAAACATGAATTTGAGTATAACACAGAGAAGAGTGCACCATGTAGGTTCAGGGGCTATTGTAAAAGAAGAGATGAAGATAATTGTCCATGGAGGATACATGCTTCTACAACGGATGATTTGTGTACCGTAGTGGTAACTCTCTAATTTTGCTCGTTTGTAAACATTTCTTGCATGATTGTTTGAGAGTTTTTAGCTAACTAATTATATTCTTCTTTTGTAGGTGAAAAAAAACCTTTTGGTCATGATTGCTCTAGTGCAAGAAGGAAAAAGAAGGTGAAGAATGCAACTAAGTACTGGATATGTGAGAAGGTGAAGGACTGGCTCATTGAAGATGCAACTCTAGGAGCAAAGGAATTGCGAAAGAAGCTTAAAGAACACCACAAGGTCAAAATCAACTACAAGAGAGTATATATGGGTAAGTTGCTAGCCTTGAAGCAACTATATGGTGATTGGGATATCAGCTTTGACAATTTGTATAGGTTTAAGGCACAAGTTGAAAGTTGTTGCCCCGGTAGCATAGTCCAGATTGATCATCACACAATAAATGGTAAAATCAGGTTTAGAAGAATTTTTGTTGCTATGAAACCTTGCATAGAGGGGTTCCTTAGTGGCTGCAGACCATATTTGGCAATAGATAGCACATTCTTGACGGGCAGGTTCAAGGGGCAGCTGGCTAGTGCTACCGCCGTTGATGGCCATAATTGGATGTATCCGGTTAGTTTTGGAGTCTTTGATTCTGAAACTAACGAGAATTGGATTTGGTTCATGCAATTGCTAAGACAGGCCATAGGATCACCAAATGGGTTGGCCATATGCACCGATGCTGGTCAAGCAGTAATGACAGGGGTGAAAGAAGTGTTCCCAGAGGCGGAACATAGGGAATGCATGTTTCACTTGGTGACCAACTTCAAGAAGAAGTTCCATGGGAAGGTGTTTGATGACCACCTTTGGGCTGCTGCTTACTCATGGAACCCATATTTATTTGACAAACATTGGGTTGCTATGGAGACAACAAAGCCAGCTGCAACTGCATATATAAGGAAGTGGCACAATAGGTTATGGTCTAGGAGTCAATTTTCAACTATATGCAAGGTAGACTATGTAACCAACAACCTGGCCGAGAGCTTTAACAATTGGATTAAGCACCACAAGTCCTTGAACTTGGATGACCTCTTTGATAAGGCGAGACAATTGATTATGATATTGTGGAACCGAAGGAGAAAAGTAGCAAAGGAGTTAGATGGTTTGATTCTGCCCCACATAATTAAGAAGCTGAATGCAATGACCAGGGAATTAAACTTGGAGGTGGTAGAAAGCTCAGAAGAAGTGGCTGAAGTAACTGCATTAGGTGGTAGTGGCTTTAGGTTTGTGGTCAACTTGCAAGAGGGGACATGTTCTTGTCGACAATGGCAAGTTTCTGGCCATCCTTGCAAACATGCTCTTGCATTCATCACGTCACTTAGCAATGCACACATACGACACTATGTGGACTTGTATTTCTCCGTTGACAAATATAGAGCAGCTTATGCCCAACTAATTCCAGCTATGTCGGACAAGACCCAATGGCCTAAATCTAACCATGGATTCTTCATGCATCCACCACTATTGAAGGCCACGGCTGGTAGGCGTAAAACTGAGAGGTACAAAGGTTGCGGTGAGAAGAAAAGGAAAAGTGGTCAACACTTATGCCCTATTTGTAAGGAATATGGGCATCATTGGCACAAATGTAAGAAAGGAAATCCAGAGGACATTTGTAACACCCCGGATGTAACTTTCCCAATTTGTACTCCAAGTCTTGCCGTTTTCGGCGTTAAGTTATATTTATTTCCTCGGGTTCGGGTTTTTTTGTCTTCGTGCGTTGTTATCGTTGTCATGCATCTCATATCATGTCATCATGTGCAGTGCATTTGCATACGTGTTCATCTCATGCATTCGAGCATTTTCCTCGTTGTCCGTTTTGCATTCCGGCGCTTCGTTCTCCTCCGGCGGTCTTTTCTAGCTTTCTTTCGTGTGTGGGGATTAAATATTTTCGGATTGGACCGAGACTTGCCAAGCGGCCTTGGTTTACTACCAGTAGACCGCCTGTCAAGTTTTGTATCATTTGGACTTCGTTTGATACTCCAACGGTTAACCGAGGGACCGAAAAGGCCTCGTGTGTGTTGCAGCCCAACACCCCTCCAATTTGGCCCAAAACCCACCTAACTCTGCTCCATGTTCTAGAGCGTTTGATCACGATCACGTGGCCGAAAACTGCACCTCATTTAGACTCTCCTAGCTCCCTCTATGCCTATTTAAAGACCCCTTCGTTTTCTTCTTCTTCTTCCCCCCGAAACCCTAGATCTCATCATCGCGCCCGCTGGACATTTTTCCCTGTCGATGGATGTGTCCGCCCCGCCGCCTCCAGCCACCCACGCCTCGCCACGTGGCACCCGGCCACCGTCGCCGCCGCGGCTCGCCCAGGCCCGAGGCGGGCCCTCTCCCGCGCCTCACCGGGCCGCCCTTCGCCTCGCCCGCCGCGCACGCCGACTTCCGTCGCCCCGCCCGCCGTCCGCCGCCGCCGCCTCGCCCGCGGGTCCCCGCCGCCACCGCCGCCGGGCAGCGCGCCGCCCCGAGCCGGCCAGCTCCTCCGCCTCCTCCCGGCCTCGCCTCCCGTACGGATCCGGCCGCCCTCGGCCATCTTCTCGAACTCCGGCGAAGACTCCAGCGAGGGAACCGGCCGACCTCGTTTTGCATGCAGATCTGAGATCCGTGAACAGTAACCCTAGAGGTTGTTTTTTTTCTAAGTCCCTGATATTTTTTCAGTCCAAGTGCCCCTGTTCGCGGCTCCGTAACTTCGCATCCCTAGCTTCGATTCATGCATATAGCATATTAAAATGTTCATCTCAGAGAGTACATCATTTCATTCTATTGCATCATTTTCATTTGAGTTCATCTTGATACCCGAAATGCTGTTAGAAGAGGGCTACTTGAGTTAATTGTCAGATCTGGTACTCCGTTTAGCACTTTTGTCATTTTTGCCATGATTATTGTGTGCATGATATGCCCGTGAGTTCTACATGTGTTTTGTTAAAGGTTTTGTCATCTTTCCAGAGGTGCAACCCATGTATTTTTAGGATGTGTGTGGTGTCTTATGCAAGCTTGCAAAGTGGTGCACTTGCTAATTCTGTTTTCAGGGACTTAGTGATTTCACAAAGTCCTGGAGCTGTTTATCTCATGATGCCATATGTTCTTGTTGTTTCCTAGTGATCCATGCCTCTTTTGAGGATGATCAGTAAGGGAGTTTTGTTAATCTTGTAGTGCTCTATCCATCCATGTCTTTGTTTGTAATTATGGAGCACCCTAGCTTGAGTCAATCGAGCTCTACTTTTACTACTTTGTGAATCTGGGCAGATTGTCAACTTGTTTGCAATTTTGCCGGTGATGTTGTAGTTGATCCGTGCATGCTATGCTATTGTTCTTGCCATGTCTAGCTTGCATTTTGTGCCTTCTTGATGGATGTATGCTTGTCTTGCCATGACTTGCTCTGTAGTGAGTGCATCGAGCTCGTAAACATGCCTACTTGAGTTATATTTCAGCATGTGTCAGTTTTTCTCTAAGTCTGAAAATGATTATGTTTTTGCTATGTTCACATGCTTGCAATTGGATTTTCTGATCCCTTTTGCCTCAAGGTCACTAAGGGACTTTTGTTAAGCTCTTTGAGTAGCTCCATGCCAAGCTTTACTTTGCCATGATCAGGTCCTGTAGCATGTAGTTTTGTTGCTCCAAAGAGGGCTACCTGATCTGAAATTCCAGATAAGTGTTGATTTCACTAAGTCTGAGATCTGTTTGCCATTTGCATTTTTGCCATGCTTGTTTGAACCTGTTAATGGATGATTTGGCCGTAGCTCAGTGCTAGACTTTTGTTAAGCATCTTGTGTGCATCCCTGCCATGTATTTTGTTGTCATGTTTGGGTGTTGTAGCATGTTCATCTCATTGCATTTAGATGCCTACTTGCTGTAAATCGCAGACCGGTGTCATTTTTGAATCGCTTGCCATTTCCAAACCGTAACTCCGATTCCGGCGTTCTTTATATCGTTTTCAAGCGGTTTCATCTCATCTTTCCAGTGGCACACTTGGATTTCCAAGTTGAGGCCAGGTTCATGCGTTTTCCTGTCATATCTTGCATTTGGCAACCTGCATCACATCCCGCATAGCATATCATCATTTCATCATATTGCTTGTTCTTGCACGTGGTTGATTGTATCCTTGTTGCTTGTTTGTCTTGTTTGGGTAGAGCCGGGAGACGAGTTCGCTAACGAGGAGCCCGTTGAGTTTGCTTTCGAGAATCCAGTCAACTCTGACAACTGTGCAGGCAAGATGATCATACCCTCGAAATCACTACTATCTTTGCTATGCTAGTTTGTTCGCTCTTTTGCTATGCCAATGCTACGATGCCTACCACTTGCTTGCAAGCCTCCCAAATTGCCATGTCAAACCTCTAACCCACCAATGTCCTAGCAAACCGTTGATTGGCTATGTTACCGCTTTGCTTAGCCCCTCTTATAGCGTTGCTAGTTGCAGGTGAAGATTGGAGCCCGTTCCTTGTTGGAACATTTATTTACTTGTTGGGATATCATTATATTGCCATGTTATCTTAATGCATCTATATACTTGGAAAAGGGTGGAAGGCTCGGCCTCTCGCCTAGTGTTTTGTTCCACTCTTGCCGCCCTAGTTTCCGTCATATCGGTGTTATGTTCCCGGATTTTGCGTTCCTTATGCGGTTGGGTTATAATGGGAACCCCTTGATATTTCGCCTTGATTAAAGCTTTTCCAGCAATGCCCAACATTGGTTTTACCATTCGCCACCTAGCCTTTTTTCCCTTGGGTTCTGCAGACTCAAGGGTCATCATTATTTTAACCCCCCCCCCCCCGGGGGCCAGTGCTCCTCTAAGTGTTGGTCCAAACCGTCAGCCGCCGGTGGCTACCAGGGGCAACTCTGGGCTGGCCTACCGGAAGTTTAGACAATCTAAGTGTGCCCTGAGAAAGAGATATGTGCAGCTCCTATCGGGATTTGTCGGCACATTCGGACGGTGTTGCTGGTCTTGTTTTAACCTGTCAAAGTGTCTTGAGTTACCGAGATACCGAATCTGATCGGAACATCTTGGGAGGAGGTCTATTCCTTCTTGACCGTGAGAGCTTGTCATGGGCTAAGTTGGGACTCCCCTGCAGGGATTGAACTTTCGAAAGCCGTGCCCGCGGTTATGGGCAGATGGGAATTTGTTAATGTCCGGTTGTAGATAACTTGAACCTTAACTTAATTAAAATGAATCAACTGAGTGTGTTACCGTGATGGCCTCTTTTCAGTAGAGTCCGGGAAGTGGACACGGTGTTGGAGTAATGTTTGCGCAGGTTGCTCTCTAGTTCCTCGCTCGCGCTTTGCCTCCTCTTCTCGTCTTCTTTTGCGAATAAGTTAGCCACCATACTTGCTAGTCGCTTGCTGCAGCTCCACTTACATATACCTTGCCATACCTATAAGCTTAAATAGTCTTGATCGCGAGGGTGCGAGATTGCTGAGTCCCTGTGGCTCACAGATTACTACTATACCAGATGCAGGGCCTGATGATTCCGCTCCAGGTGACGCGTATGAGCTCAAGTGGGAGTTCGACGAAGACTCTCAATGTTACTATGTTTCCTTTCCCGATGATCAGTAGTGGTGCCCAGTTGGGGGTGATTGGGACCGTGTCGCATGTTGGGTTCTCTTTTATTTTGGTGCCGTAGTCGGGCCATGAGTGTTTGGATGCTGTAATGTTATTTATGTACTTGTTTGACGTGGCGAGTGTAAGCCAACTATGTTATCTCCCCTTTGTTGTTCATATTACATGGGATGTTGTGAAGATTGCCTAACTTGCGACATATGCCTTCAATGCGATTATGTCTCTAAGTCGTGCCTCGACACGTGGGAGCTATAGTCGCATCGAGAGTGTTACAAGTTGGTAATCAGAGCCTTCACCGACCTTAGGAGCCCCATTGCTTGATCGTTTTTAGCGGCCGAGTTGTGTCTAGAAAAACTGTTTTGAGTCTTTAGGAATTATATATCGGAGAGTTTAGGAATTCTTTTTACTTCCCAGTCTCCTCATCGCTCTGGTAAGGCATCCTGACGTAGTGTTTTGACTCTTCTCTTCTCAAATTTCACTAAAAAAATTTAGGATCACGCGGGTATCTTGAAATCGTTCCGATGGTTTTATGATGAGAACATTGACTTGGTGCCTCCTATCAGGGGTTTAGTGGAAGTGTCCCGGGGAGTTGAGCTCTGAGGTGTTGTCATCATAATTTTATCATTGCAGTTTTGGAATACCTGAGTTTAGTACGCCGACATTGAAAATCTCTTTTATGCAGTTCGTTGGTGAGATAACCTCGACGCCACCCAGTACTGGGGCGGGAGTTCGGGAGTATCGCCATAACTTGTATAACGGATGCTTTTCGAAGGTTGAGGTAGATGGTTTCCGAAGGTTTCTTGGTTATGTGTTGAAGGATGGATACAGCTGGATGTAGGATTTGCTAGTTTGGGTGAGATATTATGCTTCCCCTGTATCCCCAACACCTGATTGCATAACCGGAAAGGTTCGGGAGTTTCATAGGTGGGAATTCTAGTAGCTCTAGTTTTTCTTCCACGGATATTGGTTTGAGATTGGGATTTCTTACCGATTATTCGTTCTTGATCCGTACCTTGTTGATTTATTTCTCTACCTTAATTCTACGTGGCTTCTCAATTTATGGATATGTGACCATTTCAAGAGGAATGCATTCGTTCATTTTGTTCAGATATGAAGACTATATGTTGCAATTTTCATTCCGTTGGATTCAGCTTCAATATTTTATCTATCAATGTGCTAATGGTGGTCAACCTCTTCAGGATGGCTCCTCCAACACGCACGACTCCGAATCCTGATCCGCCACCATCTCCACCTCCTCCAGAGGCATGGCAAGCTGTGATGGCCGCAACCAATGCAAACACACAGTTGATCATGCAAATTCTTCAAGAGCGCAATCAAGGCAGCAATCAGAGTCACTTTGTTTCACTCAACCAGTTCCTTGCTAACGGGCCAAAGACTTTCAGCAATTGTGTTGAGGCAACCGATGCTGACGATTGGCTTGTGGATCTGTGCAAGCATTTCGAGTGCAGTAACGTCAGGCCTGAGGACTTTGTTAAGTTTGCTTCCTTCCAACTCAAAGATCAAGCTGCAGAATGGTTCCAGCAGTACAAGGACTCCAGAGGTGGACGTGTTATCACTTGGGATGATTTCCGTCGAGATTTCTGAGCTCATCATATTCCTCAGAGCGTGGTTGAAAGCAAGCGTGAGGAATTCCGCAATCTGAAGCAAGGCTCTTTGTCTGTCTATGACTACAACAAGTTGTTCCAGAAGCTCGCCCGCTTTGCCAAGCAGGACGTCCCTGATGAGAAGAGCATGATATATCAGTTCAGGGGTGGTCTCAGAGAAGAAATCCAGCTAGCTCTTGTTCTCTTCGAGCCCTTGAGATACGATGAGTTCTACAACATGGCACTGAAGCAAGAGGCTGCTCAGTTGAGGTGTGATGCTTCCAAGAAGCGAGTCAGAGATGTTACTCCTTCTTCCTCTACTCAAGTGGCCAAGCAGCAGAAGTTTTGGCTTCCTCCTCCTCCGTTCCGTCAGCCGTATCAGCAGAAGAGCAAAGGTGGCAGTGGTTCTTCCCACCCACCCAACCCTGGCTTTCAGAACAAGACTTCCTCTCAAGCTCCAAGATCGAGTGCTCCGTACCACCGTCCGCTTTCAGAGGTCACGTGCAACAAGTGCCAACAGAAGGGTCACTATGCCAACAAGTGTCTTGAGTTACCGAGATACCGAGTCTGATTGGAACGTCTTGGGAGGAGGTCTATTCCTTCGTTGACCGTGAGAGCTTGTCATGGGCTAAGTTGGGACTCCCCTGCAGGGATTGAACTTTTGAAAGCCGTGCCCGCGGTTATGGGCAGATAGGAATTTGTTAATGTCCGGTTGTAGATAACTTGAACCTTAACTTAATTAAAATGAATCAACTGAGTGTGTTACCGTGATGGCCTCTTTTCGCCAGAGTCCGGGAAGTGGACACGGTGTTGGAGTAATGTTTGCGCAGGTTGCTCTCTAGTTCCTCGCTCGTGCTTTGCCTCCTCTTCTCGCCCTCTTTTGCGAATAAGTTAGCCACCATACTTGCTAGTCGCTTGCTGCAGCTCCACTTACATATACCTTGCCATACCTATAAGCTTAAATAGTCTTGATCGCGAGGGTGCGAGATTGCTGAGTCCCTGTGGCTCATAGATTACTACTATACCAGATGCAGGGCCTGATGATTCCGCTCCAGGTGACGCGTATGAGCTCAAGTGGGAGTTCGACGAAGACTCTCAACGTTACTATGTTTCCTTTCCCGATGATCAGTAGTGGTGCCCAGTTGGGGGTGATTGGGACCGTGTCGCATGTTGGGTTCTCTTTTGTTTTGGTGCCGTAGTCGGGCCATGAGTGTTTGGATGCTGTAATGTTATTTATGTACTTGTTTGACGTGGCGAGTGTAAGCCAACTATGTTATCTCCCCTTTGTTGTTCATATTACATGGGATGTTGTGAAGATTGCCTAACTTGCGACATATGCCTTCAATGCGATTATGTCTCTAAGTCGTGCCTCGACACGTGGGAGCTATAGTCGCATCGAGGGTGTTACAACATTGCTGCAATGATGGCTGTGAGGTACTCCCTCCATTCCGAATTACTTGTCGCAGGTATGGATGTATCTAGATGTATTTTAGTTCTAGATACATCCATTTTTGCGACGAGTAATTTGGAACGAAGGGAGTAGTATAGATTTACTCATTTTTGCATTATTCTTCCAACCATGTTCAATACTTTCCTATCTCTTGTGTGTAGAGAACCACCAAAGAAAAGGACAAAGACAACCAAAACAGCTGAGTTATCCATTGTGCCTTGCGAAGATGGAGTACCAACAAGAATCTGTTTTCCCCCAAGGTTCGTAATTTTACACTTGTGCTCATAAATACATGAAAACAATGTTTGAATTGTAAGTACCTTTCTGCTCACTATAATAGCAAAAGCTTGGAAACTACAACCAAAAAAGGGGGAAACATGCTAACTCTAGTGCTGGAGCATCAAAAAGGTGATTACAACTAGTTCAGATTTTGAGATTTAGTTAAATTGAAACTTGTTCTGTATTCTTATTGCTTTCTTCTCACCATAGCAAAAGCTTGAAGAATACAAACAAAAAGGGAAAAGGGGGGAAATCTGAATCAGTTCGAGCCAAGAGGTATTGTTTCTCTTTTTAGTTGACATGTTATGAATATTTGTTTGTTTTCAATTGCTAAAAACTACTGCTGCCTTACATGCCTAAGTGCAGATCAAGAACCGGCTCAAAACATCCGGAGCCAATTTCCATCGAGTTTCCTATGCACGGCGATGAAACAAATGTTCCTGTGAAGGTTAGGGGCAAGAGTAAGGAGTGCACTGAAAAGATTCCTATGGTGCCACAAGACAGCCCAGCAATGTGCACAAGAAGCAAAAAATTTAACTCTGCAAGCCCTTCAATGAGCACAAGAAGCAAAAGGCGGCTTAGTTTGTGATTCTCATGTTTTCCTTAATGTCATGGTTACTTTTGGATGTCCTTTTGTGCTGCTCATGTGATGTACTTGTGGACCTGACCTCATATGTGAAACAGTATGTGATGCATGCCAACTAGTACTGATGTATGTGGTGAATGTGAACCTAAATGTGATGTATGTGTGAACATGGCTGCTTCTGTTTGTTGTTCATGTTGTGATGCATATTGTGTGTATATATGTACATATATATGTGAATTGTGTGAGATATGGGATCAAATTACAGGGGAGGTTTTGCCAAATTTTCATTTTTTGAATTAAAATGAGAGGACAATTTTTTGGATTGAAATCAGATCATTGTCCAAGTTATGGGGTCTCAATTGGTCATTTAACATGACCAAATATGTAACATAAGTGTATATATTGTAATGTACAGATTTTTGCTCACTTTATGCACCAGGGGTAAAAAGGTATTTTTCACATCTGTCTTTAACACCGTTAGTGAACAAAATGCACTAGAGTGTCATATTGGGAAAAAAATTAGTGCATGTGTCAAACAAGGAAGAAAATTTTCTTCAGGGCCAAATAGGGAACCACATTTTAAGGTAGTGTCAAATAAGGAATTCTCTCAAAAGAATGAGAATAAAAAAAATTGCAATGACTGTGGGTATGAACATTTTCAGCAATCAGCAGTCATGCATTTAAAAATGTCTGAGATGCTTCCGATTCCCCCACCAATTGAAACACCCTGATAAAAGCTCTAATTAGATTCAGCGACTCGGCAAAAATACAAAAAAGGAAAAGAGCTTCCACTAAAAGCAATTGGTACCGTTCTTTCCTTCTTATTTTCCGAAGGCAACCAATTTTCATCTCTCAAAGCTTCATCAGCTGCACATAGAGCATATATGCTATAAATCCCATTCTTTCCTAATTCTGATTTTCCGAAGGCACACAATTTGCATCCTTGAAAGACTCATCAGCTGCACACAATGGCGGATCTAGGCCCCAGGCCCGGGGCGTGAGGCCCATTTTCTTTGTGGGCTGTAGGGAAAATATTGTAGCAACTGCTACAGTATACAAAGGGGGCCCGGGGCGCTGGGCTGGATCCGCCCATGGCTGCACATAGAGCATATGCTATAAATCCCGATATAGATCTACTGTCATGGAAACAAAAATGTTCAATAACCAGTTCAAAATATGAAACAAAGTTTAACTATGAGACATAAAACCTCACCAGTTACATATTAGTCATACGATAGCATCTCATCAGAACATAACAGATTTCCAATTGTAGAAGAGAGACAGTCGATCGACCACAATGAACGTGTAATTAATAACTTCTATCTACTTAAATCATAGAGATACCTGGCAGAAGAAACGCCAAAAACAGGTCCAACAAAGTGTTGTGGCATTGTAGACTGTTACTCTAAATGGCACTGAAGATAAGGGTCCTTATATCAGTACTAGTTATCACATGACAGTATTGCAGCATTGTCTAGGGGAAAGTATGTATAGTATGCTGAAACATAACAACCTTATTTAAATTTCTCTTGAGCGGCTTATACATGAAATCCAAGAATGCACCGATACAGATACATGTATTAGTATAAGGTTGATAAGGATACGTAAATTCGCCATTTCCTAAAAGCACCAATATGGGGATACACTTTTTTAGTTCACAAAAAATATATCATCACCATCAGCTCATTAAAATTCAGTTCATTGAATCAGTACACAACTTCATCAGCATTTTGTGCATAACATTACCATCAGCGAGGGTGAGTTACCGAGCATGGCACAGAGCAGGGTGACCTCGGCAGGTGTGGGCAGAGTGCTCACCAGTCCGGTCAGATCTGCCAACATCCCGAGCTCCACCATTGCAGGCAACTCAAAGTCCCGGCCTTTGGCAAGAGAACAAACACAACCAGCAGTCAACAAGAGGATGTCAAGTAGCAATTCATATATGATAAATCACAAGTGGAACAATCATGTGCAGAAAAGGGAACAACAATCCAATCTCACAGCGATAGTGGGAAAACCAATTTATACCAGATAGTTAGGCCTCGTGTCCACACCTCCTCATCAAAGAAATACACGGGAGTGACAACTACGAAACTAAAGCAAAACAACACAGAAGAAACCTACCGATGAGAATAGAAAAATAACTAAAATAATAATAATAGGAAGAGAATGAATGGAGTTACCATCAGCCAGCTAAGGTCTTGATCATTAGTTTCCTTTTATTTTGAGGGATTGATTGTTACTTTCCTACCCAGGCAAACATATAACTAATAATGTATATGCTGTGAAAGAAAAACAAGATATAGAGTAGCCTTAGAAATACTTCTCTTTTCCTATTTAAGTGATGGTGTACGAGCATGAATTAAATCTAATTTTGAGGGGTTGCATACCAGATTGTATTCAATAATTCATATGATAGCAAAAAAAATGATTCCATCCTGACCTTTCACACCCAATAATTACTTGTCTTATCCTTTATAACATATTGTATATCTATTTCCCACATTAATATGCTCGATGTTTCTTTAATCGCTAATCCCTAGCACTACATGACCATCAGGTAATGTAGGTGCTGAACATTACAACCGATAAGCCTCTTGTCAGCAAAAACGCTTTAAAAGTCAACGCTGAAAAGATAGTACATCTACTGGAAGCAGCAAGAATGCAGCACACAATTACATACATATATCATTTATAAATATAATCTTCATTCCTACTCAACAATGAAACTGCGAGCGGGGATGCATAATATAAACCCAGATGCAATAATTGATGTCTATATTTTACTGGGTGATGGGAACATGTAGGCTGCATCATACGAATCCAAAAGCAATTGGAATTCTGCAACGAGGCAAACAAATCGCTATGTGAGAATGACTCTTTCCTCGATAATGGCTGTTTTTATGTTATGAACAAAACAATGGCAAAGCTTATAAGACCTTGTTTGGTCTGATCCTATGAGAGAATGTAAGCCCTGCCCAAATTGAACAACACTACAGAGGACTAAAAAACAGAGTGCAAATTCAGGAGGACTAAACCATTACATACCTAGTGGTCGTTCACATCGACTACCTTAGTCCTACGCCGTTCTCCAACAGCACATCGTCCATGGCCATGGCCTCACACAACGTCGTCCAGCGCAGCAGCGATGCCTGCTGCACACGTTCTTCCAGTTTACGCTCCCCACATATCGCAAAAGACCAACGAAACACATGCGTGCACGAATCATTCAACAAGGTGGCCCAAATCAGTGCCAATTCAAGGCCAGCAGTAGCAAAAATCATGTACATAATGAGAATTTCAAAAGGAAAGATCATGCATATATATATTGAAGAAACACTAATAGACATGATTTTGAGGAATCCAAGAATCTCATAAAAGTTAAATGTCAGATGTATAGGGAATATTAGTATTATCTTTCTCATACCTTCTCTTCATTCTGGAAAAGACAATGATTAGAGATATATATACCATGCAGATAATTGAGATTTTGTTAACACGTGCTACACACATCAACCTGCACTGTGTTGGTAAATTATTCAGAAAATAAATAAATTGACATAGAGCAGGAAGAAATCATATTTCAGTCTTGAAATAGATAAACAGTATACCTATTATCCCATCTCAGTAAATATTTGCCACTCAAGAGAGTAGTACAATAATCTGTACCAACAAAATAGGGCAGGTCATAACCAAAAGAGCTCTTTATTGAGAATCAGACCAAGAACCATAGAAAATTTAAGAAAGAAGACGGAAGATGAGGCATAGCTTACTGTGTGGTTGGACCCGATCCAGCCGAAGAGGAAACAATCAGGCATCATGGACCCTGTTGCGGAAGGCCTCTATGGAAAATAAAGACCCCAGCCGGCAGGGCGGTGTTGAGCAATGCCAAGATGGAGACGTCGACGTGCTTCACACGCAGCCCCGGGACAGACTCCTCAAACACCTCCGCTGTTGTTCAACGACGGGTCAGCTACGTCTGTGCGTGCGTGAGCAAAGAGAAGAAGGTTCGGATCAGAGAGCATACTGGCGTGTAGGAGGACTTGCGAAGAGAGCCCATCCTCGAGATGCCCGATCCATACCATACGGCATCCCGCGCAGCCGCCGTTGACCACCGAAGCACATCGTCCCTCTTCGATGGAGCCACCTTCGTCGCCAATTCCACCTCCCGAGTACCGCATCACCTGGCTATCTTCTTCATCTCCGTCAAGCCGACGCCTCAACGGAGTAGCCACAGGGGTCGCGATGTGGGCGCTGAAAAGGGAGGAGGTGGGGAGTGCTCCGGGGGATGCGTCGATGCGCGGAGAGCGAGAGAGAGAGAGGAGCCGCCGCCGAGATCCAGATCGAGTTCCCAGGCGCGGGGGAGATCGTTAGTTTTTTTCTTCGTGTGAGGGGGTCGTGGTATGGTTCTTTTTCACGAGGGCGGTCGTCGTCCGTTTTTTTTCTCGCGCGAGGGGGCAGCTTGGGTGCGAGGGGGAGGAAAAAAACCAGCGAAATAAAAGGAACGGAAGTGATGGGACGAAAATGGATATTACTCACCAACTTAGACAAGACATTAGGAGTAGAGATTTACATGGCAATGCTAGACTCACAGACAGATTACGGGGGATTAACCAAGTGGTTAGAGTTTATTGGTTAAGATTTTGTTAGGTGAGGCGGCCCCATCATTGAAAATTAGGTAGGCAATTAGAGAAGTGCATGCAGACAAGTCCATAAAGGTCTGTTGTTTCTTTGCATGTATGTAGTATTATTACATTCCGAGCAATGCTACATTCACGGACTTTAACAGAGGCTTTACGGACTGATTGAGATTTGGCACATTGTGATTGGTTTAAGGGGAGGGATGGGCCCCATCCACCTGAAAATCAGGGGAGGAGGTAAGGCTAGCTATATTGGGGGTAAACTTAGGTAGTAACTTAACGCATCCTAAGACAAATTTGCTTATGTGGCAAGTATTTAATGAGAAAATAAATGCTTGGAGTAACATAATATGTTACTGTAACATAGCGTTTCCCGAGATAAAATGAGTCTATAAGGCAATAAATGAAACAAACTATGACACTACTAAGATACTTTGCACTATGGGGTAGTAATTTAGACTAGTGTCATGCATATGACACTAGTCTAAATTACTCCCCACTATGACCAGCTTAAAAAGGATTAAAGGAAAGGCCCGTAATACTCCCGTAACCACTCCGTTGATGTAGCATTTTCGTTACATTCCGTATCTTAAGTGCTCGATTATTTTTTCTACCACGCTCCCGTCCGTAATTCTTGAGCCGGACTCGCCGGCAAAAGTTGATGAACAAATGCAACTTGTGGGACAAAAATATCTGAACCGTGAAACAGAACTGCGAGAGAAGACAAATGCCACGGCAAACGTGTGCAATGACCTAAGTCATTGACTGACCATGGCAGTACGAAGCACGCAGTGACCAGTGAACAAGCCACCGTCATCTCCGGATAGGCTCCCATCGGCACCCCCACACGACGTCCTGACCAGTAACCACCTACCAAAAACGAAACTGCCTTGCGTACGATATTTTCACCCATACGATTTTGTACGACAAGACACAGGCCGGCCTGTTCCCAACGTTTGGGCCCACTACAAACTCACCCCGCTAACCCAAATAATTTAACACCACCACCTCTCCCTAACCTTCTCACTTCTTTACCGCCGCAAAATTCTCCTTCTCCTAAGCTTTTCTTCCCCCTCCCTCCGTTTTTAAACAAGCTCACCTCGCCGCACACCCCAAAAGCCTAGAGCCAAAACCCAAGCAGAGCAGACTACACACACAAGCGCTTCCACACAGAAGCAGCCGTGGCCATGGCCATGGCACTGCTCCTCCTTGCCACGGCGGCGTCGGCGGCGGTCGCCGGAGCCTCCTGGAGCCCGCGGCCAGAGGGCGACCTCGTCACCGGTCTCCCCGGGCAACCAGAGGTCGGGTTCAAGCACTACGCCGGCTACGTCGACGTCGGAACGGGCGGCGACAAGGCGCTCTTCTACTGGTTCTTCGAGGCCGAGAAGGAGCCGGAGAAGAAGCCCCTCGTGCTGTGGCTCAACGGAGGTACGCACGCACGTCCTCATCCCTAGCTCCGCAGATCTCTCGATTGCTGCCCACTCGTGATTCCTGCTTTCGCTTTCAGTGTTCCATGACGAACATTTCGATAATTTTAGCCTACTCGCGTAGCGGTGTCATGCGAAAAATGCAGGCGCAGAGTCCGGCCGTCGGTTGCAAACTCGCTAACCTACGCTAATTTTCCGGCACGGCACAGTGAGCCTCTTCAGTTTTCAGTTTCTAACTTGCTCATAACGTATTGCTACCAGCTTGTTTCTAGCAACATGTAGTAGCCTTTGGTTGATGTGCTCTTCCATTCTCCATCTTGTTCATTTCCTGCGCATCCATCCAAGTGTGCTGCTCATTTGGCAAGTCCTATTCGGAGAAGCTCGCTGGAGCCCTGCAGGCAGGTTCATTGCAGGGCCGCGTGGCCACCCTGTCTGTGGCGACGGAGGAATGGCGCTTTCCTTCCGGCAATAAAAGCTCAAAGGCAAAGGCGCCAGAATCCATCCACAGGGAAGGAGGCGAGGCATGCACTCAGATTCAGAGCAGCAGCAGGGAGGGGAGAGCATAGCATAGGCTCGCGGCGCAGAGGGAAAGACGCTGCAAAAGATGGCAAAAGGAGAAAAGAAGGCTCTCGAGGCAGCGCTACAGGAGAGCAGATCCTGTTCCTGCCCTGCCCTGGAGGCCCGGAAGAAGCTTGGCCTGCGCCGACGGACAGAGCTCGAGGGCCATGGCGAGGGGGCCATGGCTCTAGAGGGAAGATGGGCAAATGGGGCACCCCACCGTGGGACTGGGACCTGCATTAAACCAAAAATTAAAGATTGTACTCATATCAGAAATGCCCTTGGATCCTTGCGGATTTACAAAGGTTAATAATTCCTGAGCCTCTGCTGCGGCGTGAGCATGTGTTTCTTCAGAGCCACTGCGAGAATATCTCGTAAGCGTTACGGCCTGATGTTACATCTTTGTCCCGGTATCCAGCACGTGCTGCTGCCATAGCTGCCAGGCGATAATCTTTTCTACGAGGATACTACTCAGGAGTCAGGAACGTGGATATGCATGCAAGGAGATTTTTCCCTAGGATAAAGAAACGGTGAGGGGAAAAAATGTGGAAAATCAGTCCGTTAGCTGCATGGAAGTGCGAGTCTTCGCCGCTTTGACGGGTAGGGTAGTCGGCAAATCAGCTGTCTCATCCCCCTGTCCTCGCCTTTGCGTCTGATTGCTCAGTAGGAACTGAACAGTAGTGTCATTTTAGCACAGCACCTAGACTAAACAATTCGACAGGCCATCCATCTCGCACCAGCCAGTGGATAAGACTGTCAACATATGTCCACAGCAGTCGACTGATCTGCAGTCGCCTCTTTACAACTGAATTATCTGACGGAACGAAACACGAAAGATAATAAATCCTTGTGTGATCACTGTATACCGTGCAATTGCAGGGCCGGGATGCTCGTCCATCGCCTACGGCGCGGCCCAGGAGCTGGGCCCGTTCCTGGTCAGGGGCTACGGCGCCAACCTCACCCGCAACGCCTACGCGTGGAACAAAGGTAACCACAGTGCCACTTCTCGCTGAACTCCATGAAGAGAAACGTCTGATCGCGTACGTACCTCCAAATTTTCACACTGTGCCGTTTGATTTTCAGCCGTGAACCTGCTGTTCCTGGAGGCGCCGGTGGGCGTGGGGTTCTCCTACACCAACGAGACGGCGGACCTGGGCCGCCTCGGCGACCGCGTGACGGCGCAGGACTCGCACACCTTCCTCCTCAACTGGCTCGCCAAGTTCCCCGAGTTCAAGGGCCGCGACTTCTACATCGCCGGAGAGAGCTACGCCGGTACGTACTATACTTTGTACGGGCCCTGGGTCTGAAGGACCAGCAGTGCTAAACACATCTTACATTATGAGATGGAGGAAGTGCTGCGTCGTAATCTGTGGGTAAAGATGATCTGCTGATGAAGCTGCCGTGATCTGCTTTGCTGCAGGGCACTACGTCCCACAGCTCGCAGATCTCATCTACGAGGGGAACAAAGCGGCGGGCAGAGGCAGGATCATCAACCTCAAAGGTTTCATGGTAAGCTCCACCCCGAAAGGGTAACTGGTCCATCTTGTTATGCCTGCAATCATGCCATTAGGATTGCCAAGTGGCACGTGAAACAGCTTCCATACTCGCGTGCCTACGATCATAGTTAGTTAGTGAGTGGCCAAGAAAGATAAAGAGGAAAAGGTAAAAAGAGCGTGATAGGAGTGAAAAGATTCAGTGCCGCGGAAAGAAGATTATTCCAAAGATGGCCACGAACGTGCCTACGGATCTCCACTACGTAGTATCTTTGCTCGCTTTAGCTCGCGGCCAACTGCCTGTGCCAAGCCCTTTCTACCCGCGGTAATAATTCCACGCATGCATCGCGCGCACCTGCGAACGTATCCGCTTTTGTACTTGAGCCTGCGACGATTTCACCTGCGCCGTTGTTCGTTCGTGCGTTTTTTCCCATGCTTTTCTGGTGTGGATTACAGTAATTGATTCAGAGGTGATTGGATCGGATTGTCACAGATTGGCAACGCGGTGCTGAACGACGAGACGGACCAGCTGGGCATGGTGGAGTACGCGTGGAGCCACGCCATCATCTCCGACGAGCTGCACTCGGCGGTGACGCGGGAGTGCGACTCCTTCAAGGAGGAGGCCGACGGCGGCAGGCCCGGCAAGGGCTGCTCCTCCGCCGTCCGCGCCTTCATGGGCGCCTTCGACGACATCGACATCTACAGCATCTACACCCCGACGTGCCTCTCCCCCTCCGCCGCCGACGCCTCCCCGGCGCCGCGCCCGTCCAGGCTCGTCGCCGCGCCCCGCCTCTTCTCCCAGCACGTACGTCGCACTCCCTGACATCTCTGATAGAGTACAGTGTGTGCAAGAAAGAAAATAAGCGTCTTGTGGTGGTGGTGGTGCGTGCGCAGGAAGCATGGCACATGATGAGGCGTGCGCCGGCGGGGTACGACCCGTGCACGGAGGCGTACGTGAGCAGGTATTTCAACCGCCAGGACGTGCAGCGCGCGCTGCACGCCAACCGGACGGGCCTCAAGTACCCATACTCGCCTTGCAGGTTGGTGTTGGTACCCTACCCTACCCAACCCACGCTCTCTTCTCTGCTCTGCTCCGCTCTGCACGCAGTCAATACTGCACCTGCACGCTACTCTGCCTGCGATCCTTCCAGCTCGTGGGCTGCACGGCAATGTGCTTCTGCCAGTACAAATGGACCCCCGTCCACCTGCTACCAGCCATGGAGTGTAATGGCGGACGCCCCGTCCCCAGATCTGATGTTGCAACTTGCACCTGCAGGCTAAATTTCGTGTTTTGACTATTTTTTAATATCTATTACCTTAGTCTGATAAAATTTCGAGATCTGACTCTTTTGCTATCGTCAAAGTTCATGTCGGTAGGATGTTAGCGGTAGGATCTAACAACCTACCGCCAAGGTCCCTGACGATAGGGTTGCATGCCCTACCATAAAATTCTCCAAAGTGTTAAACACAGTGCGTGCTTGGGCCTACCGCCAAGTAGCTTGGCGGTAGGATTGTATAGGCTACTGCCAGTATGTTTGACGGTAGAGATGTTTCCTACCGCCAAGGTCCCTGGTGATAGGCTGTTACACCCTACCGCCATGGACCCTGGCAGTAGCAAAAGGGTCAGATCTCGAATTTTTTTCAAACTAGGGTCAAATCTCGAATAGGTTTCAGAAAATGGTCAAAACATAAAATTTTGCCGCACCTGCATGCATTGCATTCATCCTTCTGTGTAGCACGCGTAGTACTGCCAATGTGGTTTACCATCTACTCCGTACTACCTACCGCAAAGATGCACGGTTTCAGTATACTTATAAGCTATGTAGTATGTACGTAGCCGTCAGTAACCAGACCGGACGAATTGTTTGTTTGTGGTGCAGCGCGGTGATAAGTAAATGGAACGACTCGCCGCCGACCGTACTCCCCGTCCTCAAGAAGCTCATGGCCGCCGGACTGCGCATCTGGGTCTACAGGTACTGAAAATCTTGTGAAAAACCTTCTATCCGAAACTATGGCAATTTAAACTTTTAGATGCAGCGGCGACACGGACGGGAGGGTGCCGGTGACGTCGACGCGGTACAGCGTGAACGCGATGAAGCTGCGGGCGCGGGCGAGGGGCGGGTGGAGGGCGTGGTTCTACCGGCAGCAGGTGGGCGGGTGGGCGGTGGAGTACGAGGAGGGGCTGACGCTGGTGACGGTGCGCGGCGCCGGGCACCAGGTGCCGCTCTTCGCGCCCGGCCGCTCGCTCGCCATGCTCTACCACTTCCTCCGGGGCCAGCCCCTGCCGCCGGCCTCCACCCCACGCTAGCGCAAGTGTGTGTGTGGTCCATTCTTCTGCTCAGCAAAGCTACAAGCAAGTGCTTCATACGTAGTTGCTAAAAAAAGTGCTTCATTGGGTAGCGTCGTTGTATGCCTATAACAGATGTGGCGATATCAATGTGGGATTTTCATGGGAAGCTAAAAGTGTATTTTACCGGAACTGTCGAGCATTGCCGTATATCAGTTTATTACCAGCCATAAGAACAACTCTAGCTGATCTTTAAAACCTCGCCGGCCCGTATAACTCCGGGCGTTTTACGCGATTTGCTTTTTTTCGGCTCCAGCATATCCGATAAAGAAGGCCTGACTAGTAAATTTTTATATGCGGCCCGTATATTCTCCTCGTCTTACCACTCGCATCCGGCATTTCCCCCACCCGCCTCCGCCGCAATCCCACCAACTCCGGCAACCAACCCTCCCTACTTTGGCGCCTGATTCCCGCACGCACATGCTTTTAGAGCAGATCCATGGCTAGCGAAGGTCGCGGGCATGGGGGCCACAACGGCTCACCGCCGCACTAGCGCCCCCGGCACGACGCCGAGCCGGCTGCTTCAACCGGCCTGCGGTCGAGCCGGGGCGCTCGAAGCAGGCCAGAGAGCGTGGAACAAGTTCAACGAGATTGGGGACGCGCTTTGGCCCATCACAAAGGGTCTCCACGAGGCGGAGATCGACCTCCACGCCCCGAAGGAGGCAGTGGCGGCCTGTAAGGACAACGTCAACACGCAGCTCGTGGTGGTGAAGGAGGGGGTACAAGTACAACCTCGTGTGTGTCCTCTACAAGTCGGTGACCGATCGAGTTCTACCTAAACATGAAGCCCTAAACTAGTTTAGATTAGGCTAAGGAGATTTCGAGAAGACTCGGCTTGGGCAAGATCATTGTTAAAGCTTGCGAAGTTGATCGTGCGGGTGAGGCTGATTTGAAATATTTGTTAGACATGCCAAACCAGGATTTATCTATAATGGGGTTTCAGAATATTCGGGAGATGATTGCCATTACGTCATGTCATTTGTGATGGGAAGGGCGCAAACTAGTGCATAAAGAGAGCATTCAAGATGGCAAACAGATTTCAATGGGGATACAAGCTCTTACGGCTAATTATGTTGTTG
>NC_041382.1:621881638-621889433 GCF_002162155.2 Triticum dicoccoides
CAGGGTACGGCTGGCTGTTCTAAGGAACGATGAAGGTGATTTTGTTACATGAGGTTTTTGAAAAATAAATCATTAGGGCTCGTGGTTGGATTCGCCGCCGGGGGGATTTGTGAAACAGGGTACGGCATGGGCTACTCTGAGGAACGATGAAGGTAATTTTATTGCAGGAGGTTTTTGAAAAATAGATCATTATGTGGACGTTCTAAAAACATAAGCTTCGGCTCGTTGTTGGATTTGCCGCCGGGGGGATTTGTGAAACATGGTACGGCGTGGGCTGTTCTGAGGAACGTTTAAGGTAATTTTATTGCAGGAGGTTTTTGAAAAATAGATCATTATGTGGATGTTTCAAAAATATAAGCTTGGGCTCTTAGATTTGGCTTATCCCTACATAAGCTTGGGCTCTTAGGCTGGTCATAGTGGGGAGTAACTTAGACTAGTAACATGCTTATGTTACTACTCTATGTTAGTACCTTCATAGTGGAGAGTAACATATATGTGGTGTCATGCAAGCCATCATTTATTAAGATGTAGACTCATTTTACCTTGGGATGTGTTATGTTACAATAACATATTATGTTACTTCAACCATCTCTCCTCATTAAATACATGCCATGTAAGCAAATTTTTCTTGAGATGTGTTATGTTACTTGCTAAGTTACTCCCACTATGACCAGCCTTAGGCTGGTCATAGTGAGGAGTAACTTAGACTAGTGTCATATGCATGATACTAGTCTAAGTTACTACCTTCATAATGCAAAGTAACATGATAGTAGTGTCATAGATGGCTTCATTTATTAGCTTGTAGACTCATCTTGTGTTGGGAAGCGCTATGTTACAATAACATATTATGTTACCACCTCACATTAAATACTTGGCACATAAGCAAAAATTTCTTAGAATGTGCTATGTTACTAGCTAAGTTACTCCCACTATGACTAGCCTTAGATTTAGCCTATCCTTAGCACAACGGGCGAGATGAAATCGCCTCATCATAAATTCTAATAATCTAGACATCATTGAAACCATGAATAATGACAGACGGTCAGCAGAAGTAGCAGCGGCAGTTTTTGATAATGGCTATTTTTTGAAATCGCCTCGTCATAAATTCTAATAATCTAGACATCATTGAAACCATGAATAATGACAGACGGTCAGCAGAAGTAGCAGCGGCAGTTTTTGATAATTGCTATTTTTTAGCTTGTGATTTTCTTATTCGTAGGTTTGAACATTGTAATAGAGAAGTAAATAAAGTTACCCACAAGCTTGCTAGACTACTGTTGATTGGTTTGAGGAGCCTATGAATGAAATTGTACCTTTCCTCACAAACGATGTATCTATTATATCGGTGAATAAAGTTTATATTTTGTTTTAAAAAAAGGCTTTATCTACTACTCCCTTCGTCCCATGATGTAATACATTTTTTACACTAGTGTAGTATCAAAAAACGTAGTGTCAAAAAACGTCTTACATTATGGGACAGAAGGAGTATGTTTTTAAGTTTGTACTCCCTTCATTCCACAATATAAAATCGTTTTTTAAGCTAGAATAAGTTGAAAAACAATCTTATATTATGGAGACGGAGGAGTATGTTTGAACTCCGGTGAACTAATGATGGCGTGAATTTCAAATATGTAGTATGGTTTTATAGGATCTCTAGAGTTGCTCTGAACAAGAACTTGTCACAGAAACAGAACATGGTAATATTGAATACTGAGGCTGACATGCACATGCTCGTACACGCGGCAGCCGCTGCACCGTACTGGTTTTGTGGTACACCGTAAGGTCGGTTTCCCTCTGTAAAGAAATATATTCTTTACGAAGAGAGTATCAAGAAGCTGGATATACCATAGGAAAATTCAGGATCTCGATCTAAGGAAAGCTCCAATAATGCTCAGGTTCGTTCCTAGGACCTCTTTGTATGATTTTCTCACTCACTTGCAACGACCACAATAACACAATAAGGCTGGGGAAATTCCACAACATGGCAACTTGACAATAGATATTTACCCATCATGTTAGTTGCTATCAGTACTACAAAGCCCTTGTCAACAGATAAAGCAATTATTGTTGCTTCATCTGCCCAACTAAATATTGTCTAGCCCGCTGAGGACTCAAATTGGGAGTAAAATTGACTACACCAGTTAACTGCAGAGCCCAACTGAAGGTTTTCTTCCCTTAGAAAACCAATGAGAAACAAAAGTGACAGGCTCACAGAAGCATAACAATCAGCAATGACAAACTAGCATAAAAACATGGACAAGTTATAAACTTGTTAGGCACAGTTTGCTTGACATAACCACATCCTGATTATAACAATCAGAGAAATGAACAACACCCTCAACGAAGTGGTAAGCCATCACAGAAGCAACACGTCTAGGCCTCGAGAGAAACAAGTCAGGTTTGGTGAGAGAGAAATAGTGAACCGGTGCAGTGATACATCAAAGACCACAATGGTAACATAAAATATCTCGAGACAGACATTAATACTTCAGATTTGACATAGTACAAAGAATGTAGAAGTCCTTGCACAATATCATAGGTCAAACAAAATGCATGTGCAAAGGATCAGGTATAGGAGGCTATCGCATAAGAATAATTGATTATATAGCACCATCCTAGTTGTTATGAGAACAATTAGGCATATTTCAAAAAAAAAATTAGGCAGGGAAAGTGGATGACCTTGGTTAATACTTCCTCCACTGAACCATCAACGCTCACCTTTTCCGTTATATCAACATGAGAACAAAATTCATTGTTCCAAATATCGGCCAGTTAATCGCTACTGGGTGGGTCACCTAATAGCTGATTAATTGATTTATCGGCCAATTAACTGGAAAACTCGCCATCCTTACTCAGCACCCGACAATATGGTACCAGTTACCGATATCCTGAACAGTGACAATTTGTAACATCTAATCTACAGTTCACCGCAGAAATCAAGCAGAATATGTTTGGAACTCCAGACCATAAAACTTGGTTGAACTGAACATCATGCTGGTGGCTTACACAATTTTACTAATTTAGAAAGATTATGCAGTCTATCCTTCCACAACTGGCGGTGGCTTACATGATTTTACTACTCCCTCCGTCCCAAAATAAGTGTCTCAACTTTGTACTAACTCCGAAAACCACAAAGCCCGGTAAAAACTGAGAAAACAAAAGAAATAAAAGACAAAAACAAAAATAGGACACGAGAGCTTAGGGATAGGGACTAGAGGAACACATGCACACAAGACATCAAGGAATATCACCTAATCCAAACACAAGAGTGCCAACTGCCAAGGCCCAAGACGATCAGACGAAGCTCAAGAGCAACCGATCTAACCAGCACACACTCAAAGAGAGTCAGTCAAACCAAGCCTAGCCAAACACAAACTTTTAGATCTAACAGGAGTGCTGCAAATGTGTCATCCAGCTACAGGGCATAATTTCTGTAAACCTATAAGGTAGTCAAATATTTTGTTGTTCGAAATTTAGGTACGCCTTCAAGGTCCAAACTATGATGCATATTAAAAGTCTCTTAAGCATATTTGTGCCATGTGTATATCAAGCATAAATGGGCCAAATACTGCTGCCAGCCAGGCCAGGAAGCCTCTCATTAGATGATTTATGTCTAGTAGAAAGTGCTACTTAAGAACTGCTAAGAGGTCCTATTATGATTGGATGAACAGATGTACAGTAAACCATCTACAGACCCGTTGACCTATATTAAACTCTAATGAACCATTCAAAATTAGCATTATTTCTGATGAGCCTAAAATTCTCACACCAGATGGTCCATGCTATAGACTTGAATAAATATAAGCTATACCCAAAGCTCAAACAGACAAGGTACTGCTTACATATTACTCCAATACTGGACAATTTCGCAGGAATGTGCTCCATACGAGACACCTATTAAGGAAACAATGGATCCTCAAACTTTATTGCCAGTAACATACATATATGCTGCATAAGGATAGCACCAGGAGAATGCTAGAAATCTCTGTATATAACAGACGTGGTGCAATAACATGGCCGACTGACTACTGTGTACTCCCTCGTTCCATAATTCTTGTCATGGTTGGAACGGAGGGAGTATTAGTTAACTTATGGCTCAATTCATATGGTTTGACCTATCAAATGCAAAAGCAGTTTGTCACAATGGGTTTGTTTTCAGTGATAGGCTGCATGTTCTTCTATTATACTAGTAATATAAAGGTAAAGGTACTATTACAGATTAATGCCCTTGAAAGATAGTGGTCATCAGTGATATATTACTAGTAGCATTGAATTAAACAATAAAGTTGTTTCTTTACAAAAGACAAACTGGACAGCATTGATTGTATGAAATTCCAACTGATGGATGACTCTTGGAATGAAATAAAATAATGAAGGAGGCAAAACTAAAATTATGGTATCAACTCATTAAATGAAATCACATACATCAACAAGGCGCAACTAAAATTATCGAACACAAGATACAAGAATCACCAATTAGAAATTTGTTTTATACCATTCCCAACTTGCTCCAATAGGCCAACAAAAAATGTGCCTACTGTTGTAAACATGCCGCATTTATCCTTTGTGTTGGGCTACCTTGATTTCAGACAAACATAACGTCAACTGTGATATGGCTATAAGTAAGCAAGCAAGGATTGCATCCATCATCAGCAGCAGATTAATGCAAGTAGCAAAACATCAGCTTAGCTAGTGATAAACCGTCTGCCGCAGAATAACAAGTTGTAACCTTATGTAAGAATTAAGCATTGAATGTTGAAATCCAACGAGACAGCTACAGGAACGCAAAAAGGATTGCACCTTGCAACCACCCATCAAGCTGGAGACGGCTCCTCTGTTCCCTTGTTTTCCCCTCCTCCGGCGTTCTTCGGCGGCTCGCTGCTCACGGTATCAGAAACGAGTGAAATTGGGCGGTGCTCGATGACCTCATCGATGAGCCCCCAGGCGTGCGCCTCCACTGGGTCCATAAACATGTCCCTCTCCATACACTGCTCGATGCGGTCGATGGCCTGGCCCGTGTGCTTGGCGTAGATCTTGTTGAGGCGGTCGCGCACCTTGAGGATCTCCTTGGCCTGGATCGCAATGTCGGAGGCCTGCCCGGAGGCACCGCCCGACGGCTGGTGGATCATAACCCGGGCGTTGGGCAGCGCGCGCCGCTCGCCGGGCGCGCCGGCGGCGAGCAGCAGCGAGCCCATGGAGGCGGCCTGGCCGATGCAGAGCGTGGTGACCGGGGAGCGGATGTACTGCATGGTGTCGTAGATCGCGAGGCCCGCGGTGACGACCCCGCCGGGGGAGTTGATGTAGAGGTGGATCGGCTTGGCGGGGTTCTCGGACTCGAGGAAGAGCAGCTGCGCGACGACGAGCGAGGCCGTGTCGTCGGCGATGGGCCCGTGGATGCAGACGATGCGCTCCTTGAGGAGGCGGGAGAAGATGTCGTAGGCGCGCTCCCCGCGGGAGGTGTGCTCGATGACCATGGGGACCAGCCCGTACTCGCGGCGCGGGGCGTGGCCCGCCGCCGGGGAGGGCGAGAAGAAGGCCCGCGGGGCGGCGGCGGAGGCGAGGCGGCGCAGCATGGCGGCGGCGCTAGGGTTTGGGGCCGGTTTTAGGGGATTGGGTCTGGTCTTGGGTCCCGGCGCGGCGAGGTGAGACCGAGACGGCGGGGTGGGAGAGGTGAGGTTGGGGTTAGGGTCAGACGAGTGGGGCCGTGGGGAAGCATGGTGGGGTCGGGAGGGGGTGGGTTCGCGGGGACGCCATTGGTGGGGGTGGCTTGTAGGTGAGAGTGAGGCTACAAAGGCTGCGAGGATGGGGGAGCAACAGGTAGGTAGTGGTGGGTTGCGATGTGTGGGGGAAAGGGTGAGGTTGTTCCTTCTTATCTGTTCAACTTGGGCCGGGCTGAGCTCTTATGGGCCCTTACCAGAAAGCTTGAGGAGACTGGAAGGAGATCTCCCATTTTTCTTTAGGATTTTTTTCCTCAAAAAATCCCTCAATAAAAAAACCTCAAAAAAATCTTTAGCTGTGTTCTGTGTAGACTATTCACATCTGAGTTTCTCTTTTTGGTTTCTCGATGTATGTTTCAAATTTTGATCTGAAATTTTTAAGGGTTATCTTAATATGTGTTGTGAATATGCATGATTTTTTTCAGATTTTTTCGCAATGTTTAAATTTGAATTTGGGCCGCATGTCACCGTGCATGTCACTGTAGCGCATGTCACCTGATCCAGTCCTTTTCTTTGTGGGTTGTAGGGAAAATACTGTAGCAGTTGCTACAGTATACAAAGGGGGCCCGGGGCGCTGGGCTGGGCTAGATCCGCCCCTGAGCAGAACCAACTCCAACTCTACCTAATGACCGGCAAAGGTATTCGTACAATATAATGATTTCAGACGTGCAAGGTAATATCACAAGCTATATCAAACCGCATGATGAGTGTTGTGCTGGGATGGGGATCTGAAAACAGTTTCCCTTTATTTACAGAATCACAAAACAATCACGAAAAGAGAGTGGAAAGCATGGAACATTGGATACTATTTTCTGAAAGCAGGTTCTACCAAGGGAACATCATATTGCATCTAGTTTGTGGTTCTGCATATCTTGCATGTGTCCATGGACTGAAAGCAAAAGATGCAGATAAACAGAACTAAGGAACTAAGCATATTATGACATGTAACACCGTTGGTAATCTCATCATTTTGGGCTGCATATACTAATGTTAGGATTGACACAATATATATAACTCAATACAAATTACAGCTTCAGCAAAATCTGTGGTGAGAGAACTAAATCAATAAGTATTCTGCTTACAAGCAACATAATGGCCGGCAAAAGTTATCTTCTGAAAAGAAACACCATCCACTCTCTTTCTGTACAAGTACAATCTGTGAAACCACTCTCCCCATACCATAAATTTGTTCTTCTCTCCATCATTACCTACAAGCACAATCCTCTTTCTTTCTGTACATCTAAAAGGTTCTAAATTCACAATCTTCTCAATCCTGCAAGAAAGAAAGGGTGGGTTCTGAACCTTTCTCTAACAAAGTCAGCTTCTACAACTATCAAACAAGGCCTTATGATGTGGCGATGCTTAAAAAAATGTGGCTAGTTCTCATCATGAGAATCAACCAAGTCTCATCTAATTCTTAAAAAAACCTCAAAAAATCTGATTATTAAAAAAAGCCTCATCTAAATATTACACTACTTTTTTTAGGGAAAAACCCTTACACTAGCCGATTTTATGTTAACATTTACACGGATTTTTTTAATTGATCAAACAGTACAAGTGTTAGATGTAACTATAGTAATTCGGATGAGAATTAGCAAATTCCTTTTCCTTACAGAAAAAGCACACCCTTTTCGTTCATCTAAAAATAACCCACGCAACCACTCTCAACCCTATCCGCCAAGTCTCTCCCCACACCGCCGCATCGGCCTTCCTCCTCTTTCCTGTTCGGTATCCTCGGCGGCGGCAAGAAGAGTGGGAACTCGTCCTTTTTTTTCCTTATGTTCTGTTCCCTAGCGACATCGGTGAGGTAGTGGCGGTGATGTCATGTCAATAAGGTGTCTTCGATCTCTACCTACCTCGATGATATTCAATCCGGTGCATGTGAAGGGCCTGCGAGAGTTTGTGTCCCTGAATATGCTGGTCTCTTGAGATCTTAGCAGTTGGTGTGTCCTTCAAGGAGAGCAATCAGCTGGCCATTGGTGCAACGACTTCAACATCTTCTTTTGTTTCGTTTTGCGGCATGGTTCTGTTTCTCAAACCCTCTGGGCCGATGTAATGGATTGCAAACTTGTTAGGAG
>NC_041382.1:621889761-621945169 GCF_002162155.2 Triticum dicoccoides
TGCAACACAAGATTAGAGAGGTCCACACTATTAAAAAACATGTTATAGACAAGACACACAATGTTTGTCAACGAGGTTCACCATCGCGGCGTATCCCGGAGCATTGATTATGGGCACATTTTTCAATGTACCAATCACATGGTACAAAACCATGACAAGATCTCGAGGCCACCGGACAACGCTCCAACGACCCTCACCATGGCCGGTTCGGCCACCCCTACCACGGGCGTCCGGACCGTTCCTCTCGTGATCTCTGTCTTAGTCAAAGTTGTGTCTCATCTATTTTTGACTACCCGCGGTGACCTTACATACTAATCCCAGGTTACACATGTCCATCTCAAACACCTAACCCTCCGTGTACGCCAAATCTGACTGTAGCCCAATACACATATTCAACATAATTTTAACACATGCTGCCAACAGAAGCACGGCAGCCTAGAATGTATCCGATCGTTGCATCAGTGTTATGTTCTCTTTGTGTTTGAGAGAAGTTGTAATATACTCTACCCATCTCGAATTACTTGTCGCTGAAATGGTTGAATCTAGATGTATTTTTAGTTCTATATACATCCGATTCTATCAATTTCCGCGACAAACAGTTGGGGGCGGAGGGGGTATTATTTTTGTTACCGTACCTTTTTTTTGCGAGCACTGGTACTTGTATTATTGCACTAGAGCCTTTGCCTTTTATCTGAAAACATGAACGGATAAGAACCAAGTGAGAGGTTGATGTTTGGTCACTTGATAGCACCTGTGTAACAGTTTATAAATTGAAAATGAGGCTACTAAAGTCTTTGCCCTATCAATTTATCAACAGTGGCCGCCTGCGGTCACTCTCACGAACCGATAAGAACCAAGCGAGAGAGGGTGGTCTGCGCCGTCTCGAAGAACCAATTCCGGCCGTGCAGTTGCGAGAAGTGACGAAGTGATCGACATGAGCTTCTGTGTTTTCAACAGAAACCATTGCTGGGCATGGCACGTAGCGACAACAGGCCGAGGATTGATGTGACCGTTTTGTTCACTGCTGCAAAGTCGGCTTGGTTTCGGCAGCTTTCCTTTACAAAGCACCGTCACCAAACTTCAGGTTTGGGCAATTGGCAGATATTTTTGCAGGTAATAACGGAGTGCTCGCCAAATTACACGTGCGCGTGTTAACAACTTTCGGGCCCATGGTGACGGGGGCACGACCAGCGGCGCCGTTAGTCTTAAAAAAAGAAGGGGGAAAAAGGCGGCGCCGTAATCCTATGAGAAAGATGCTCGCTGCAGCTTTCTGTCGACTGTGTAGTGCAAGGGGCTCTGAACTTATGCGATGTCACACTAAACCATTCTCGATGGTGCGCACTAATTACAAGTGCGTCTGTGTTGACAGTACAACCGCTGGTGGTTAGTTTGTTCACACGTGAACTTTGAAGTTCTTAATGCATGCTTATTTGTCTTGTTAAGTAAACAGTGTATGTAATCCTGGAGCCCGTTCATGCATGCATGTAGGGCGATGTTGCAGTCGCAGCCTTCAGAGGAGAGGCCGGGCAGGCAATGGTGTGTGACCAAGCCAGCATATACACATGGATGTTTTCCTCCGTACTTAGATCATCTACAGTCGGACTCAGCAAATCCGGCCCCTCCTTTATCAAAAAAAAAATGCAAATCCGGCCCCTCAAACATACGCGGACGCGCCCGGATGTGTCCACAGATACTAAGCGGGCACTCTCTATATCCACGTCTTCACACCCACGTATCTCATATTCCGTCCCTTATATTCATATACTAAACCATGCAACATTGATAGAAACTACGTAGATCATGAGCGAACATATAAGTGCACAATCGGTTCATCAAAAGATAACAGCCGGATCATCAAAAGACAATCAAAGTTCACATAATACACATAATACGATGGACAAGTTCAAACTACAACTAAAAACTTGAAAAAGGACGGATTTTTACCACTTCCTTGCTGGCCCTTTGCCCTTCCGGTCGCCGGCGCAACTGTAGGACTCCGCGGCAGGAGGTGGGTCCATGTCGGAGCCGTCGGACCCGTCAGAGGAGGTGGAATCAGAGATGACGATGAAGCCTTGCAAGCGTCAGACGACGCGGTCTTGCTTACGCTTGAGCTTGGCCACCCTCGATGCCTCCCTCGCTGCATCCACCACCCCCCGCTCAGATTGCTCAATGTCGAGTCGGAGCTGCTTGGCGTTGAGCCTCTGGAGCCGTCAGGCCTTCGTCTCCGCCTCAGTCAGTGATCGGCGGCACGCCTACTCAAAGAGGTGGTCCTCCTCGTCGGGCACCCGACGCCGACGGGCAGACTGCGCAGGCCCGTCGGACCCGCCCTGCCATCTCCCTTGCCCTCTGCCTCTCGCGGCGGGTACCTCGTGCCTCCGACTCTAGAGTACGCATCCGCGACATCAGCTGAGCGGGCACTAGAACCCATCGTTGCCCGCGCGGAGCAGCAACCGGAGGTGGAGGAGGCTGTCGGGCAGGAGGAGCAGATCGGGCATGCCTCGCAGATGCGCGCGCGGGGCGGGAACGGACGACGCCGGCATCCACGCTGCCGCGGCGGGCGACGGGGGGCTTTTGCACCGGACCCGGAGCTGCCGCCCGTATCGACCCGCGAGAGCTCGAGCGCGATACGGAGCGCCAACTCCTCCTCGTCTCCAGAGTTGCTGTCGGAGTGGCTGCCGGTGCTGGACATGTTCGCCGACGCTAGAGATTTGGCAGATTGGGAAAATGGGAGCGTCGGGGAGGGGAGCGGAGTGAGCTAGGGTTTCTACCGTGCAGGGTTTTTTGGGGTCGGGGGTGGGCCAGGCTGATGTGGCGGGCGTGCCCGGGTGTGCTCAGGCCGTCTCATATTCGCCCTAAATGCAGGACGGATATGAGGGGTGCCGGTCAACCCGGGCGTTTGAGGCCTGTTTGAGAGCTCTGGTTGAGTCGGTATTTTATGACCGATCGGTAATCGGACGGCCTACCCAGACGTATGAGACGGATATAGGTCACCCGACTGTAGACGCTCTTAGGCCTCTTCCAATGCAAAGGTGCTTAGATGAGGTGCTAAGTGCATTAAATACCTTAGCAACTCAACTCCCTAATGCATATGTGCTTAACTAGTTGTTGCTAAGCTCAGTTTATTTAATGAGTTAGCACCTAAAATCTTTCATGCATTGGTCAAATTGTATTATTTAAGTGGTTTGGCTAGGTTCACGCGCTTGGCATTGGTTCTTTCTGGGGTAATTAAAGTGCTCTCTCTCTTTCTTAATGTTGTGCCATGTCATTTTTTTACTAAGGCTGGTCATAGTGGGGAGTAAGTTAGACTAGTAACATGCATATGTTACTATCTTCATAGTGCATAGTATCATAAATTAGTATCATTGGTGGTCTCATTTATTGCTATGCATGACACATAGTAGCATCATATTTATTATGTTACGGTATCTATCTACGTTACTATAACCATCTCTTCTCTTCTTTAATTGCCTGCCACATAAGCATGTTTGCAAATCCCAAGTATATGATACTACTTATGTTATCTCCACTATAAGACTACCCACAATGGGAGTAACATAGGTAGTAACATCACGCATATTTAGATAGAATGGATGATGTGGCGATCAATAAATGAAGAAAGAGAGCAAAGTGGTAACATAGCTAGTTACTAGTAGTATGAGTAACATCACACATATCAATGCAAAATGAATCCATGGCTTAATAAATGAAGTGTTGCATGTTACCACATATATGTTACTCCCCACTATAAAGGTAGTAACATAGACTAATAACATTGACATGTTACTACTCTAAGTTACTACCCATTATGGCTAGTCTAACCAATCTTATATAGCATGCTTAGCACCTATCCACGGAGTACAAAGCAAAAGGCTCGTTTGGCGAGAAGGCACTCTGATCGATCGGGCATGCGGTGCGTCCTGCCAGTGGCGCGCATGCATGCAAAAGCGCTGGTTGTCCGGAGCCGTTAATAAAACAACAAACTGTCCCTAATCGGTCACGTGTTGAATTCGCGAGTCGATCGACTTACACGGCGATACTCCGTTTGGAAAGAATCGATTTCAGCCCCAGAAATTTAACACGCGCAGCCAGAAATTTAGCCTATTCCCCAAGTGGCCAAGGGGAGAGTGAGGAAAAAAACGTGAAGCTTAAAGAAACGGACAGCAACGGAGCCAGCAGGGAATTGGCTCAGCACGCGACCACCACTATAAATTCCACTCACGACGCATCCGTTGGCCACAGCCACGTGTGTCCAAACTAATTGAGCCCAGGCCACGGAGATCCGTAACCGCGAGACGTCGACGGCGGCATGGGCGCCGAGGCAGCCACCCCGCCGGCCGTGCTCCTCGTGCCGTTCCCGGCGCAGGGCCACGTCACGCCCATGCTGCTCCTGGCGCGCGCCCTCGCCGCGCACGGCGTCGCGGCCACCGTCGCCGTGCCGGACTTCATCCACCGCCGCATCGCTCGGACGACGGCCGGCAACGACGACGACCGCGATGGCGGCAGCGGCGTGGCGCTGGCGTCCATCCCCAGCGGTGTCGCGGACGTCGGCGACGGCGACCCGCCGGGGTTCGCCGAGTTCGGGCACGCCATGGAGCACCACATGCCCGCGCACCTAGAGCGCCTGCTGGCGCGCCGGCGCGTGGCCTGCGTCGTGGTGGACGTGCTGGCGTCGTGGGCCGTCCCCGTGGCCGAGCGGTGCGGCGTGCCGGCGGCCGGGTTCTGGCCAGCGATGCTCGCGAGCTACCGCGTGGTGGCCGCCATCCCGGAGCTCATGGAGGAGGGGCTCATCTCAGAATCTGGTACGCCATGCTTGGGGTGGTTCCCTTCCTTCCTTCCTTCCCGAACGTAGGCACACTGCGAACCACCGGAGCTCGCACGCGCGCGTAACATGGTTAGAGTTGACCTGGCGACCGGGAAAACTAAAGCTTAACATATTTAAATTCTAAAACAAAGTATATATAGGGTTAAGAACTTTTTAAGATCCTTGATCTTGCGTGCTTGGTGCGGCATGCATGCCACACGCCCCCACATGCTTTTCTACGTACGGTCGCAAGTTGCAACAAAAGTGTTAGCGGTACGTCAGGCATGATCCTAAATCTAAGGCTCGAAGCACTACGTACGATGCTCCCCCCAGATAGAAATATGTGTCTCCGAGATCTAGCCATCTCCACACACACCACACCATACTCATCAAACATCTCAGCTTAATTAGATGAGATCATGAGAAGAGCTAGCTCCACAACATATGTATTCACCTTGTGAGGAAAGGAAAGTTGATGATATGATATATGTACGGCCGGAAACCATGAAAATCACAGAAACTATTCATGATCTACGCATGCATATGTTAGCAACCACACTGAACATGCCAGGAGGATAAGTGGCGTGCGTTCAGTCGGTGGATCTTGGAACCGTTACGTACAACTCGTCCGTTGGGGTATTTTCTACAGCTGCTTGGAGAGTTGATGAATGGCCAAACATGATTGGGTTTGGCATGTGAAAATATTAGTCGGGGACCCGTCTTTCTTTTCGTTTGGTCCCTCTACAGCCGAGTGCTGTGTGGATCTGATCCATCTTGTCTTGGGGCCGGCCAGGGCCAGCAACACATTCGAGTATTTGTGAGGCAGCCTTTTTGTAGCTGATCATACTTGGCCCAGATGGCAACTCACCAAGTTGACCCTCCCCCCTCGGCAAATCGGCAGTCGACACATGATCGGTTCTTACTCACCAAGGGAGGGTACAATATCACGGCGAGATGTGCATGCATCATGCAGTACGCTCGCACATGTAGAAAGGATAATATTTAACGAACAATTGATGCTTGAGTCGCCTCGGCCGATTAACAGATCTTGTCGAATCATTTGGGCGATTGATTTTTTGCCCCTCTTTTTACGTCTGTACTAGCAATTTGTGGGATCCATGCACGGGTTTTTCCGTGGTAGAGAAACTAAATCAGCTGCATGCGTCCTTTTTTCTTTAGACATAGACACAAGCTATTGGACGAACCAACCTGGGCCCTCTGGCTGGCTGGCTCGTGCAGTACAGTGTAGCCTTTTCCCATATATGCAACGGGGAATAGTCTTTCTCTTCGGATTACGGTTGTGGTGTAGCAACCAGATGATGCGGAAGACGACAACACGATCGACTTGGCCTGACGGGTCGATCCAATCCATCGATCGGTCCGGAAGAGCAATCACGTACTGACGTACGAGCAGTACATGTACTACATCAAGCGATGTGACGGCAGTTGCCAACTCGGTCGGTCCCTTGGATCGGATGAGCTTCGGGTGCATGATTGAACGTCACCAATCAGCCCACGTGGGATGGAACGCACACAGCCGGGGTCCACCACGCAGGAAAACTCTAAGGCGATGGGAGGCGATTGCATGGCGAACGTCTACCGCTGCTAGGGTTAGGGTTTGAGCTGCGGGGGTAAGAGAGGATACGGTGGTTCGTGGACGGCGACAGCGCTGAACTCAGGACCGACCGGTGATCTTCCGTCTTCGTCGCTGACGGAGCGGATGGCGGAGAAGGCTGGAGAAAAGGGGGCTAGGGTTTTGGAACAGATGGGATCGACATCGGCGGCGGCGGCGGCTGGGACTACTCCGAGGATTCATAACAACACCAGGGTGTCCATAGGCGGGGCGAACCAGAAGAAATCTACCCGCCGAACTAGCTGCGCATCGGGCTCGGGGATGGCACACCAGAGGAACACGAACGGCAGGCAGGGGGATGCAGAGGCACTGGCCTCGGGCAGGAAGAACACTCCAGCGGCCGAGGAAAAGGGGATGGCGACGCCGCAACGCAAGATGGATGGTACATCAAGCTGGACCTCCTCTAAATCTCCGGTGGAAAGCAAGACGCCAGATCCTACGTCGAGCCTTTCAGCGAGGCTTGGGGGCATGGTACTGATGGATAAGGAGGCAGAGGGGTTCGTGTTTGAGGAACCGGAGAAGGTGAGTGCAAGGAATAATCGATGGTTAGCCGTCGGTAAAGTATGCTCGCCGAGGCCGATGATCATGAGCGCGGTCAAGCACGCGATGCAAAGGGCCTGGGGTTTGCACAAAGTGGCCAAGTTTGCGGACCTCGGTTCCAACATATTTGAGGTTCACTTTGGCAGCGAAGGAGACTGGAAACATGCAATGAACAACGGGCCATGGCAATATGATTTCAGCGTGTTGATCTTGAAGGAATATGAAGGCAAAACTAGGCCGTCAGAGATGATTTTCGATAGAACTGATGTGTGGGTTCGGGTGGACGACTTACCACCGGACAAGAGGACTGAATCCTTTGGTAGAGCTCTTGGGAATTGGTTGGGGGAGATTGTACGAGTGGACACTGATAAGGATGGTATAGCAAGGGGACAATATTTGAGGGTTAGAGCAAAGATTAATGTGTTTGAACCGTTGGTGAGAGGTTTCAATCTCAAAACGTCCAAAGATGACAAGTTGGGGACCTGGTTTGACTTCTACTACGAGAAGGTGCCTCACTTTTGTTTTGAGTGTGGTAGGATGGTTCATGCAGAAGGCATATGTGTTCCCCCTTTGGACTTGTCCCAACAATGGGGTGGCTGGTTAAGGGCGTCCCCGGGACGGTCGAATGGAGCAAAAGGAGGACCTCATGGGCCAGCTGGGTGCAGCAACAGCTGGGGCAATAGACGTACGGGCGATAGCGACCCAAGGCGTCATCCCAATTCTGACAAAACTGAGGCTCCAACAAAACGTAACCTGCAGGATGAGTTTACCAGATCGGAAGGAGCACGCACTGGCGTGGCTGCTAAAACCGACAGAGGAGAAGTTACTAGCCCTTTGAAGGAGAAAAATAAGTATGAAAGAAGGGAGGGGCACGACCTCAGACAGGATTTAGAGCAGAAGAGGGAATGGGACTTGAGAAATAAACTCCAAGGACAACAACGCTATGCTAGCAGCTCAAGAGATAGAAGAGAGGATATGCGGGAGGAGGAGGGAGGAAGCCACATACATCATAACAGGGGTGATTTGCGGAGAGGTGATGAACAAAGGGATAGGGAGAGGTTTGGGGAAGGTGGGGGCAGGAAGAGAGGTCACTTTGTCAGGAAGCCTAGGCAGGAGTACAGACCAGTTCAACGTGGCTACCAACAACCAAGCTTTGATTATGAAGGTAGGAAGAGAGGGCCTAGGCAGTTTTGGGTGGCAAAAAATGATCCGGATAAGCAACTGTCAAGTGATGAGTTCATCAGAGATACGAGGAGGAAGACATCTATTGTTTTTGACCGGCTATCGGAGAATAATGATTCATCGGCGGACCCCGACGAGGGGGACCGCCGGACGCAATGAATTTCCTAGCCTGGAACTGTCGAGGCTTGGGGTTGGACTCGACGGTTGGCGAACTCAGAGACCTGATACGGTCCTACAACCCAACGGTGGTTTTTCTTTCAGAAACGAAGAAGAAGGCGAGAGCTATGGAGAAACTTAAATGGAGTTTGGGTTTTAGAAGTGGTGTTGCAGTTGATTGTCAAGGTTTAAGCGGGGGTTTGGCTCTTTGGTGGAGAGATAATGTGCAGGTTAACATTAGGCCTTGGTGCCAATACTTCATAGATGCAGAAATGATATGGGAGGGGAAGACCTATAGATTCACTGGTTTCTATGGGGAGCCCAAGACGGAGTTGCGCAAGAAATCATGGGATGCAATTAGGTTCCTAAAAGCACAAGATGATCTTCCATGGATTTGTGTTGGAGACTACAATGAAGCTCTATTCCAAACTGACCAGCTAGGGGGTAATCGGCGACCTTTTGCGCAGATGGAGGACTTTAGGGATTGTTTGGCGGAGTGCGGTCTAGCAGATCTGGGGTTCTGTGGTTACCCATACACATGGGATAACAAACGTGACGGGACAGAAAACATTAAGGTACGACTGGACAGAGCTACGTGCACGAACACATTTTTGGAGCTATTCCCTGAAACATATGTGGAACACCTAGTGACAGAGGAGTCAGATCACCAAGCTATCCTGGTTAGAGCGCTGGAGACGGCTCCGCGCGCAAGAGATAGAGGGTCGAGGCCGTTTCAGTTTGAAGAGGCTTGGACGAGGCACGAGCAATATGACACCATGATCGCCCAGGCCTGGTCAGACGCGAGTACAAATGAAAACACGGTGGCAGGAGTGTGGGCAAAACCGAGCAAGATGACTGGGAGTATGCAGCGCTGGGCACGGGAGGTGTTCGGATCCATCCGGAGGCAGATAACGAAGTTGAAGACGCAGCTCGCAGATGCACGAAGCAGGGCTGACATCTCTGGTACCTCACTGGAGGTCCGAGAGATTGAAAAACAACTGCGCGAAATCTATGCTAGGGAGAAGATGTTGTACCGGCAGCGATCGCGTGTGGACTGGTTGCGGGCGGGTGACCAAAACACAAAATATTTTTAGAATCGGGCGTCGCATCGCAAGAGGAAAAACACCATTCGTGCTTTGCGCAGGGAGGATGGTACGAGATGTATGGTAGACGAGGAGATGCGTGAGTTGGCAACCAGTTTTTATGAATCTTTGTTTACATCAGAAGGATCAGTGGATGCACAGGAGATACTAGAAAATATTAATCAGCTGGTCTCGGACGATATGAACGCCAAGCTAACATTTGCTATCTCCGATGTGGAAATTGAAGCTGCGTTGTTTCAAATGGGGCCGACGAAAGCGCCGGGGCCAGATGGGTTACCTGCTCTCTTTTACCAAAGACACTGGTCGTTGGTGAAGAGTGATGTATGCACGGCCGTTCGGGGTTTTTTGAGTGGGGCTTTGACCCGGGCTGATTTTAATGATACAATCATTGTCATGATTCTGGAAGTTAACTCACCGGAGCTGCTTTCACAGTTCCGCCCCATCAGTTTATGCAACGTCTTGTACAAGATTGCCACCAAGGTGTTGGCGAATAGGTTGAAGGGTATTCTTCCACTTTTAATCTCTGAAGAACAAAACGCTTTTGTGCCCGGGCGTCTGATCACTGATAATGTGTTGGTGGCATATGAGTGTGTACACGCTATTCGCAAAAGGAAAAGAAAGAAGAGTTTGTGTGCGATTAAGTTGGATATAATGAAAGCGTATGACTGAGTGGAGTGGATATTCCTGGAGAGGGTTATGACACGTTTTGGTTTTGATCCGATGTTGGTCGCAATGATAATGAGATGCGTCACCTCGGCGCATTTTTCTATAAAGTTAAATGGTGGGCTATCCAGGAGCTTTACACCTTCTCGGGGTTTAAGACAGGGGGATCCGTTGTCACCATATTTGTTCCTCTTCTGTGTGGAGGGTTTTTCAGCGCTACTCAAGAAGGCTCAAACTGACAAACAGCTTTCCGGGGTGAAGTTTGGGAGCACTGGCCCCCATATAACTCACTTGTTGTTTGCATATGATAGTATAGTTTTCCTTGAGGGAACCAAGGAGAATATGGAAACACTAAAACAGATCCTTGAAAAGTATGAAAAAGCATCCGGACAGAAGGTAAATTTGCAGAAATCCTCCATCTTTTTTGGAAAAGGAAGCCATGATGTGATGAAGGATCAGATTAAGCAGATTGTGGGGATTCAATCTGAGGCTCTTAGTGAACGATACTTGGGCCTCCCAACACTGGTTGGTAGGTCCAAGGATGGCACTTTTAAATATGTTACGGAGTGTGCTAAGGGTAAAGTGTGTGGTTGGAAGGGGCAAGGATTGTCCAAAGCAGCTAGAGAAGCTCTCGTCAAATCTGTCCTGCAAGCGACACCGACCTATACCATGAGTTGGTTTCACCTCTCGAAGAAGATGTGCCGGAACCTGACTTCAATCTCGTCCAAATTCTGGTGGGGTGCAATGAATGGTGAGAGAAAGGTCCATTGGATCGCTTGGGAGAAGATGTGTGCGAGCAAGAGGGATGGGGGTATGGGGTTTCGTGACCCCGAGGCATTCAACCAAGCTTTGTTGGCGAAACAAGCATGGCGTATTCTTCAAGTTCCAACTTCTCTATGTGCTAGAGTGCTCAAAGCAAGGTATTTTCAAGATAATTCAATTTTGTCTGCTTCCTGCCCAGCCTCGGGCTCGTTCACTTTCAGGAGTATCTTGCACGGCCGGGATTTGCTAAGGGAGGGCCTCATATGGAGAGTTGGGGCGGGGCTCAACATTAACATTCACCACGACTCGTGGATACCTCGGAATGGGAGCACCAAACCCCTAGGCCAAGTATACATACAGGGTGTGACCAAGGTGGCTCACTTAATCAACCCTGATGGTGTGTCGTGGAATGAGGAGTTGGTGGATCAGATGTTTACAATGGCAGATGCTACGGACGTGAAGCAAATTGCGATTGGCGGCTCGGGGGCTGATGATTATCTTGCATGGAATTTTACGCGTAATGGTGTATTTACCGTTAGATCGGCATACCACCTACGAATGGCCTTGAACAGAACGAGGTCCGGACAGCCGGAGTCCTCGAGTTCGGTAGCTATGCACAAAGGATATTTGGAGCTGTGGGATACAAGTGCGCCGGGCAAGGTCAAAATTCATATGTGGCGCATGATCCGCAACGGGCTTGCTGTAGGGGCAGAACTCCACCGACGTCGGATCAAGCCGGGTGTTTTTTTGTGTTGTGTGTGCCCGTGAAGAAACTATAATGCATAGATTTTGGGGCTGCCAGCATTCAGTCATGTTCTGGGAGTTGCTAAGGGAACAGGTCGGCTTGGTGTTGGAAGAACCACCGAGACACATTCAGACTCAGCGAGCTCTAGCATCCTGGCTCCTTGACTGGTTTGCCCGGGCGGAGGACGACGAGAAGGAGGTTATGCTTCAGGCGGCCTATAGCTTCTGGCTGGCACGGAATGAGGCAAGGGACGGGCGGAATATTGTATTAGCACATGAAATAACAGCTACAGTGCAGATGCATGTTGCAGAATGGAGAGCATCTCACGAGACGAGGGCGTCACAATTGGAGCCAAAGACTATTCAGCGATGGGTACCTCCCGAAGCTGGATGGGTAAAGATCAACTCCGACGGCGCGGTCTCCAGGCACGGGGAGAAAGGAGGAGGTGGAGCGGTTCTTCGCGATCACCAAGCGGCGTTTCGCGCTGAATTGTGCCACTTCTTCCCAAATACAGTTGGTCCTGAGATGGTCGAGGTGTTAGCGTGCAGACAAGGCGTTCGAATGGCAATCGATCTAAACTTCACACGGGTGCATGTGGAGCTTGATTGCTTGTCTTTGGTCAAGAATCTTAACGACTCGCAGAAGGATTTGTCTGCTGCAGGCCCATGGGTGGAGGAGATTAAAGCGATGCTTCGGTCTATGGAGGAGTCCAAGGTGACATGGATTCGTCGGTCTGGGAATGTAGCCGCTCATAAACTAGCAAAAGTAGGGATAGGGAAGAACCGTTCGGAGATTTGGGTGGGCTCGCCACCAGACTTTATTTTAGATGTAATTTCAGACGAGATTCCTAGCTACGGTTAAATAAAGCGGCATGATTTTCCCCTAAAAAAAAAGCCCACGTGGGATGGAACTCACAACTTGTGGGCGGCCTGAGTTTCTACACTATGCGTGCGTCCGTGTTAGTTCGATCTAGCTAGCGCACAGCATATGTCGGCACGAGTGCACTGCATGCAGTAGAATCGATGAGTTTTGCATCTCACTAATTCACCCGTCGATTTTTACCAACGTGCAGGTGCCCCTCAGTCATCGCCGAATCAGTCCGACGACGACGGGCTCAGGCAGGGCAAGATGCTTCGAGCCCTCAACATCTTGCCGGCAGAGGTAGAGCTCAACAACGGTGAGCTGCCATGGCTCGTGGGCGACTCGGCCACCCAGAAATCGAGGTTCGCGTTCTGGCTGCGGGCTCTGCACCGCGCGCGGAGCTTCCGATCCGTCCTCGTCAACTCCTTTCCCGGCGAGGCCGGCGGTGTCGCCGCCGCAGACGACGGCCACCCGGCGCGGCAGGGCCCGCGGGTCCTCCCGGTGGGGCCGCTGCTGGCGGCCGGCGGGGGCGACACCAGCACGGAGCAGCGAGCGAAAGGCGACGGGCCCCCGGTGGCACCGTGCAAGCAGCAGCAGCCCAGCAGCATGTGGCAGGCAGACTCGACGTGCATGGGCTGGCTGGACAGGCAACGTGCGGCGTCAGTGGTGTACGTCTCGTTCGGCAGCTGGGTGGGGCCGATCGGGCCCGAGAAGGTCAGCGAGCTCGCGCTGGGGCTGGAGGCCACCGGCCGGCCCTTCCTGTGGGCGCTCAGGAAGGACCCGTCGTGGCGCGCGGGGCTCCCCGACGGCTACGCCGACAGGGTGGCCGCCGCCGGCCGCGGCAAGGTGGTAGGCTGGGCGCCGCAGGAGGAGGTGCTCACCCACGGCGCCGTCGGCTGCTACCTCACGCACTGCGGCTGGAACTCCACCGTCGAGGCCATACGGCACGGGGTGCGGCTGCTGTGCTGCCCCGTCTCCGGCGACCAGTTCATCAACTGCGCCTACATCACCCGGGTGTGGGGGATCGGGATCAGGCTCGGCGGCGGCATGAGCAGGGACGAGGTGAAGGACTGCATCGAGAGGGTCATGGAGGGCAAGGAAGGGAGGCGTCTGCAGGAGAAGATGGACGGGCTGAGGGAGAGAGTCGTGACGGCCGAGGCGACGAGCTTGGCGCAACGGAACGTCAAGTCCTTCGTAAACGAAATTAGGAGGGACCATCCTCCTTTGTCGATGCAGATGCACAGCATATTGTAGAGGTCGAACACTTTTGTGCCTATCTTGTACATTATCATTTGGAAAAAGTCCAAATTAAGCTTTAAATTTGTAGGCGAAAGCTAAATGAAACCCTGAACTCTAAATCCCTGAAATCAGCACACCAAACTCTCGGATCCCGGTCTATTTTGAACCTTGAAAGGATTTAGCTGGGATTCGCTGAATTGGGCCGGCCCACTAGGTGAGTTGCTCGTGCTGCTCTAGTTTTTCGCTTTTATTTTGTTTCTTTACCGGTAACTGGTTTTCTTTTTTACACAAGTCTAATTATTCTCGGTAGCCAACATATGTTTTTAGCACAGACATGGAATATTTTTTATACACTTTCGACATTTTTCAAATACATTACGTATATTTTTTAATATACATGTTTTCAATTCTTTTTTGAATACACGGTAATATTTTTCCAAATACACGTTTTACATTTTCTTAACGACAATAAACATTTTATAAACTACATGAACATTTTTTACTCTGTTACACATTTTTCAAATTGTATACACTTCTTTCAAACACATGTCACATATAGTCTTTTAAGGGTCTGACACATTTTTCTACATCACGCAAAATCTTTTTTACATTGTGTACACTTTTTTAAATTCCACAAGCACATTTTTTGAATCGCACGAATATTATTTTACATTGCACAATTATTTTTGAAATGCCACATACATTTATCTAAACTCGCGATATTTTTTAGATGTCATAAACATTTTCTTTGCACATTTGTTCAGGTTTCAAAATTTGTTCCCAGTTTTACAATTCGCAAATAGTGTTTGCACTTTCAAATTTTCTTCATGTTTCTAAATGTTTATGTTTCAGAAAGTGTTCGCTTTTTCAAAAAATAGTTCTTTCTTAAACTATTCAGAATTTCAAAAAGTGCTCACACTTTATAAAATGTTCGGACATTTCCAAATTTGTTTATGTTTTTAATATTGTCCTAAAAATGTTTTAAAAGTTCTAACGCTTCGGCCGCCGCTTAAATACAACATGCCTTTTACTACATCGCTCATAGTTGTCTGCTCTAGTGGCTAGCGGGATGAGCTCAACTCAGCCTGGTCCCTAGTTTGACTCTGCCAGAGTCTTTTTGTTACTTCGCGCTTTGAGGAATAGAGAGACTTTTTACGTCACGCCTTAAGAAAAGGAAAAAAAAACTTGCTGCGTGCCTGATGGGCCGGCCCAGTCAAGTCCAGAGCTAACAATCCCGGGATTTAACATGCCACGTCAACAATCCCTGTTTGGGAGCTCACTCAAGGTTGAAAATAGACCGGGATCAGAGAGTTCGGTGTGCTGATTTTCGGGATTCAAAGTTTGAGGTTCCATTTAGCTTTTGTCTATGAGTTCAAGGTTTATTTTAGACTTTTTCCTTATCTTTTAGACATAATGCTTAGATGAGCCCTGCTTAATATGACTTCATAAAAGCCCTAAACGGTCCGCAACCGTGAACCGCGCCGGCGTCGCTCCCATGGGCCGGCTCGGGCGAACCCTAGCGGCGGCGCCGCCGCCACCCCCCTCCCCCCTACTCCAGCCCCTCCCCTCGCTGCTGTTGTGCAACGTCGGCGGGTAAAGCCCGCACGGCGGTCGACGGCGGCGGGCCCTCTCCTCTTGCACTGGGAGATACCTCATTGGCGCGGCGCTCGGCCCTGGACGAGGCGTCCAGCCGGCGGCAGGTGGACACCGGGGCAGCGGCCCTGGGACCTGGGGGTGGCGTGCTGGCTTCTGTGGCTATTGGGGCAGCACGGCGGCCGATTCTGGCAGGGACCAGTGGTGGATTGGCTATGGCGGCGCTGTGGATCTGATCTGGCGTGGTGGCCATGGCTAGGCGGCTCGGTGATGGTCGGGTGGAGTGGGAGTGGTGCGGGAGCGACGTGGGGGCTGGCAGTGCGCTGCTGGCACGAGGGCTGTGCGGTCGGCCTGCTCTGGCTCGGCCGGATCTGGCCGCCTTGGCTGCTGGTGGCGTCGAGGCTCCCGTCGTTGCTCCGGTGTTGGTACGTTGGGGCAGTGGCCCCTGGCTGCGGTGGACTCGCCCTCCTCTTCCCGGGGCGGAAGAGCGACGAGGTGGCTGGCCAGGCATCACGACTTTTGGGCCGCGGTGTTAGTTAGGAAGAATGAGATTGCACGAACCGATAATCATTGATCGTGTGCATGGTGCACATATATAGGTACAGGGTGGACCGGTCTCTACTTGTCTCCCAAGATGTACAAATATACGGGGGGAGAGAGAGAGATACAACAGTATAAATACAGACCCTAGTCCTATACATATGCAGTGTACAACGTACGCTCAACACCCCCCCCCCCCGCAGTCGAAGCGACGCCGGAGACATAAAGACTGGACCGAAACTCCTCGAAGACTGGGGTCGGTAGTCCCTTAGTCATTACATCGGCAAACTGCCGAGTGGTAGGAACGTGAAAAACACGAACCTTCCCGAGAGCCACCTGCTCGCGAATGAAGTGAATGTCGAGCTCAATATGCTTCGTACGATGATGGTGGACGGGGTTGGCAGAGAGGTAGACGGCGGAGACGTTGTCACAGTAGACGATCCTGGCCTTGGGGACCACACAAAGCAACTCCTGGAGAAGCTGACGGAGCCAAGAGCACTCAGCAATGGCGTTAGCCACTGCCCGATACTCCGCCTCGGCACTCGAGCAAGAGACCGCGGGCTGCCGCTTGGACGACCACGATATCAGCGAGGGCCCGAGGTAGACACAATAGCCTGACGTAGAGCGACACGTCCGGGCAGCCAGCCCAATCAGCGTCGGAGTAGGCGACCATGTCGATGAAGGAGGAAGCCATCAGGGTGAGTCCCATGGTCATAGTGCCTCATATATACCGAAGAATACGCTTCACCAGAGTCCAATGAGAATCACGCGGGGAGTGCATGTGGAGGCACACCTGCTGAACTGCATACTGCAAGTCGGGCCGAGTGAGGGTGAGATACTACAGGGCGCCGATGATGGAGCGATAGAATGCCGCATCTGGCGCAGGGGAACCCTCCAAAGCAGACACCATCACCTTGGTGTCAACAGGCGTGGGTGCGGTTTTGCAGTTAAGCATACCCACGCGCTCGAGAAGCTCATGGGCGTACTTCTGCTGATGCAGAAAGAACTCGTCAGCACGACGAACGACCACTATGCCAAGGAAGTAGTGCAACGCTCTAAGATCCTTGAGGGCAAACTCATCGCGAAGACGAGTCGTGAGCTGCTGAAGAAGCCCAGGCGAGGATGCCGTCGGGATAATGTCGTCCACATAGAGCAGCAGGTACGCAGTGGCAGTGCCCTGATGATAGACAAACAGAGACGCGTCGGAGCGGGTTGTGTGAAACCCAAGCTGCTATAGGAACCCGGCCATATGCTGGTACCACACCCTGGGGGCCTGCTTCAGTCCATAGAGGGACCGAGAGAGCAGGCAGACATGGTCGGGATGCTCGGCGTCGACGAAGCCAGTCGGCTGCTCACAGAAGACCCATTTCGTGAGATGGCCGTGCAGAAAAGCGTTGGAGACATCCAGCTGATGCACCGGCTAGGCATGGGAGACCGCCAGCTGAAGCACCGTACGAATCATGCCCGGTTTAACGACCGGGGCGAAGGTGTCGGTGAAGTCCACGCTTGCGCGCTAGCGGAAGCCGCACACCACCCAACGAGCCTTGTAGCGCTCGAGAGAACCGTCGGGGTTGGTCTTGTGACGAAACACCCATTTGCCACTGATGACGTTGTCGTGAGGGGGTCGCGGCACAAGATGCCATGTGCGGTTGCGCTGCAACGCATCAAACTCCTCACACATCACAGCGGCCCAATGTGGATCACGGAGAGCGGCGCGTGCGGACGAGGGAATGGGCGACGATGGAGAGTATGATGTCAACACCGTGCACGCGTACTCATCAGCAGCGTAGCGCAGGCTGGGGCGGTGGATACCGACGCGAGACCGTGTCATCATGCCGGCGGAAGGCGGGTCGGCTGCGGCAAGAGTAACGGACGGGGGTGGTGAAGAGTCTGTCGCGCCCGGCGTCACAGCGGGACCGGAACCAGCCGAAGCGGCGGGGCCAGCCGAGGAGATAGCACTGGCCGAAACAAAGCCAGCCGCGCCACCCAGCGTGGTGGTATCCGAAGGGCCACCCGGGGCCATGCAGGGCCGCGCCAGGGGGCGTGCAGCGGGGGCCGCGGCGGGGGCCACAGCAGAGGGGCCCTCTGTGGGGACGCGCGCCGAGGCCGCACTGGGAGGAGCCAGCGGGAGCCGCGCCGGGGCTAGGAGGGGCCGCGCCGGGGGCTGCACCGGGTCTGCATCCGAGACACCATCATGGAGCATCGAGTCCGCTGTAGAAGACGGTACCTGATAAAAAGGAAAAACCAGCTCATTGATACGTCTCCAACGTATCTATAATTTTTGATTGCTCCATGCTATATTATCTACTGCTTTGGACTATATTGAGCTTTATTTTTCACTTTTATATTATTTTTGGGACTAACCTATTAACCGGAGGCCCAGCCCAGAATTGCTGTTTTTTTTTGCCTATTTCAATATTTCAAAGAAACGGAATATCAAACGGAGTCCAAACGGAATAAGAACTTCGGGAACGTGAATTCTCCGAACGTGATCCAGGAGACTTGGACCCTACGTCAAGGCATCAGAGAGGCGGTCATGAGGGTGGGGGGCGCGCCCCCCTACCTCATGGGCCCCTCGATGCTCCACCGACGTACTTCTTCCTCCTATATATACCTACGTACCCCCAAGCGATCAGAACAGGAGCCAAAAACCTAATTCCACCGCCGCAACTTTCTGTATCCACGAGATCCCATCTTGGGGCCTGTTCCGGAGCTCCGCCGGAAGAGGACCGTCATCACGGAGGGCTTCTACATCATCATAGCCTCTCCGATGAAGTGTGAGTAGTTTACCTCAGACCTTTGGGTCCATAGTTAGAAGTTGGATGGCTTCTTCTCTCTTTTTGGATCTCAATACAAAGTTCTTCCCCTCTCTTGTGGAGATCTATTCGATGTAATTTTCTTTTTGCGGTGTGTTTGTTGAGACCGATGAATTGTGGGTTTATGATCAAGTCTATCTATGAATAATATTTGAATCTTCTCTGAATTCTTTTATGTATGATCGGTTATCTTTACAAGTCTCTTCGAATTATCCGTTTGGTTTGGCCAACTAGATTGGTAGTTCTTGCCATGGGAGAAGTGCTTAGCTTTGGGTTCGATCTTGCGGTGTCCTTTCCCAGTGACAGAAGGGGCAGCAAGGCACGTATTGTATCGTTGCCATCGAGGACAACAAGATGGGGTTTATTTCATATTGCATGAATTTATCTCTATACATCATGTCATCTTGCTTAAGGTGTTACTCTGTTTTTAACTTAATACTCTAGATGCATGCTGGATAGCGGTCGATGAGTGGAGTAATAGTAGTAGATGCAGAATCGTTTCGGTCTACTTGTCACGGACGTGATGCCTATATACATGATCATGCCTAGATATTCTCATAACTATGCTCAATTCTGTCAATTGCTCAACAGTAATTTATTCTCCCATCGTAGAATACTTATGCTCTTGAGAGAAGCCACTAGTGAAACCTATGGCCCCCGGGTCTATTCTCATCATATCAATCTCCATCACTTTAATATTGCTTTGCTTTTACTTTGCCTTTTACTTTTACTTTGCATCTTTATATCAAAAATACCAAAAATACTTTATCTATCAGATCTCACTCTCGTAAGTGACCGTGAAGGGCTTGACAACCCCTTATCGCGTTGGTTGCGAGTAGCTATCGTTTTGTGCAGGTACGAGGGACTTGAGCGTGGCCTCCTACTGGATTGATACCTTGGTTCTCAAAAACTGAGGAAAATACTTATGCTACTCTGCTGCATCATCCCTTCCTCTTCGGGGAAATACAACGCAAGCTCAAGAGATAGCAAGAAGGATTTCTGGCGCCGTTGCCGGGGAGTCTACGCAAAAAGTCAACATACTAAGTACCCATCACAATCTCCATCTCTTGCATTACATTATTTGCCATTTGCCTCTCGTTTTCCTCTCCCCCAATTCACCCTTGCCATTTTATTCGCCCTCTCTCTCCCTATCCTCCCTCTCTATTTGCCTCTTTTGCCCGTTTGCTCTTATTTGCTCGTGTGCTAGTTTTCTTGTTTGTCGCGATGACTCAACCGAGATTTGGTGATTTTCACCTTAAAAGGTTAGAGGAGATCGAAAACAACGTTAGAAAGTTTATGGTTTTGCAATTTGATCATAATAATTTCTTTAGAAATGAGCTTAAGGAACAAAAAAGTTTATGAGTTATATGAATAAAGAGCTTGATAATATGTCTAAAGAAATTAATGGTATAAGATCCCAAATGGCTCGTCTAGAAAAGATGACTGCTGAAATTTCGGATATGCAAGCCACCTTAGTCAATAAGATGGCCGCTAAACCGAATTCCTATGAAAATTAAGATGAAGATCTAAAAGTTATTGATGTGTACCCTATTAAATCTTTGTTTTGCAATATGAATCTTGATGAAACTGAATATGATATTCCTTTACCTAGAAGGCATTCTAAAAATACGGAGTATTTAGATCTTAATAATGAAATTGATGAAAGTGGGATTGAAAGAAATAAAAATCTAGATGTTGCTAAACCCACCATATTGGATTTCAAGGAATTTAATTATGAAAATTGCTCTTTGATTGATTGTATTTCCTTGTTGCAATCCGTGCTAAATTCTCCACATGCTTATAGTCAAAAGAAAGCCTTCACCCAACATATTGTCGATGCCTTGATGCAATCTTATGAAGAAAAACTCGAGTTGAAAGTTTCTATCCCTAGAAAACTCTATGATGAGTGGGAACCAACTATTAAAATTAAAATTAAAGATAATGAGTTTTATGCTTTGTTTGATTTGGGTGCTAGTGTCTCCACTATTTCCAAAATTTTGTGTCATTTGCTAGATTTCCGTAATTTTGATGATTGCTCTCTAAAGTTGCATCTTGCGGATTCTACTATTAGGAAACCTATGGGAAGAATTAATGATGTTCTTATTGTTGCAAATAGGAATTATGTGCCCGTCGATTTCATTGTTCTTGATATAGATTGCAATCCTTCTTGCCCTATTATTCTTGGTAGACCTTTTCTTAGAATGGTTGGTGCGATTATTGATATGAAGGAAGGGAATATTAAATTTCAATTTCCATTAAAAAGGGCATGAAACATTTCCAAGAAAGAAAATAAAATTGCCATATGAAACTATCATGAGAGCCACTTATGGATTGCCTACCAAAGATGGCAATACTTAGATCTATCCTCGCTTTTATGCCTAGCTAGGGGCGTTAAACGATAGTGCTTGTTGGGAGGCAACCCAATTTTATTTTTATTCCTTGCTTTTTTATCCTGTTTAGTAATAAATAAATTATCTAGCCTCTGTTTTGGTTGTGTTTTTTGTGTTTAATTAGTGTTTGTGCCAAGTAGAACCGTTGGGAAGACTTGGGGAAAGTCTTGTTGAACTTGCTGTAAAAAACAGAAACTTTAGCGCTCATGAGAACTGCTGCCATTTTTATTTGGAGAGTGCTATTTAGTTAATTCTTTTTTAAGACGATTAATAGATAAATTTCTCACGTCCAGCAATTTATTTTAGAATTTTTGGGGTTCCAGATCTTGCGTTAGTTACAGATTACTACAGACTGTTCTGTTTTTGACAGATTCTATTTTTCGTGTGTTGTTTGCTTATTTTGATGAATCTATGGCTAGTAAAATAGTTTATAATCCATAGAGAAGTTGGAATACAGTAGGTTTAACACCAATATAAATAAAGAATGAGTTCATTACAGTACCTTGAAGTGGTCTTTTGTTTTCTTTCGCTAACGGAGCTCACGAGTTTTCTACCTTAAGTTTTGTGTTGTGAAGTTTTCAAGTTTTGGGTAAGGATTTGATGGATTATGGAACAAGGAGTAGCAATAGCCTAAGATTGGGGATGCCCATGGCACCCCCAAGATAATCTAAGGACACCTAAAGCCAAAGCTTGGGGATGCCCCGGAAGGCATCCCCTCTTTCGTCTACTTCTATCCGTAACTTTACTTGGAGCTATATTTTTATTCACCACATGATATGTGTTTTGCTTGGAGCGTCTTATATTATTTGTGTCTTTGTTTGTTAGTGTGCCACAATCATCCTTGCTGTACACACCTTTTGAGAGATCCATACATGAATTGAAATTTGATAGAATACTCTATGTGCTTCACTTATATCTTTTGAGCTAAGTAGTTTTGCTTTATGTGCTTCACTTATATCTTTTGAGCGTTATAATTTTGCTCTATGTGCTTCACGTAGATATTTTAGAGCACGGTGGTGGATTCGTTTTAAAGAAACTATTGATCTCTCATGCTTCACTTAAATTATTTTGAGAGTCTCTTAATAGCATGGTAATTTGCTTAATAATAATATGCTTGGTATTCAAGATTTGTGAAACTTTCTTTTGAGTGTGTTGAATACTAAGATAAGATTGAAGCATGATAATTGTTTTGAGATATGGAGGTGATAATATTAAAGTCATGCTAGTTGAGTAGTTGTGAATTTGAGAAATACTTGTGTTGAAGTTTGTGATTCCCGTAGCATGCACGTATGGCGAACCATTATGTGATGAAGTCGGAGCATGATTTATTTATTGATTGTCTTCCTTATGAGTGGCGGTTGGGGACGAGCGATGGTCTTTTCCTACCAATCTATCCCCCTAGGAGCATGCGCGTAGTACTTTGCTTTGATAACGTCTAGATTTTTGCAACAAGTATATGAGTTCTTTATGACTAATGTTGAGTCCATGGATTATACGCACTTTTCCCATCCTTCCACCATTGCTAGCCTCTCTAATACCGCGCACTTTTCGCCGGTATCATACACCTACCATACACCTTCCTCAAAACAGTCACCATACCTACCTATCATGGCATTTCCATAGCCATTCCGAGATATATTGCCATGCAACTTTCCACCATTCCGTTATTATGACACGCTCCATCATTGTCATATTGCTAGCATGATCATGTAGTTGACATCGTATTCGTGGCAAATCCACTGTTCATAATTCTTTCATACATGTCACTCTTGATTCATTGCATATCCCGGTACACCGCCGGAGGCATTCATATAGAGTCATATTTTGTTCTAAGTATCGAGCTGTAAGTAAATAAAAGTGTGATGATCATCATTATTAGAGCATTGTACCAGTGAGGAAAGGATGATGGAGACTATGATTCCCCCACAAGTCGGGATGAGACTCCGGACGAAAAAAAAGAGGCCAAAGAAGCCCAAATAAAAAAAAGAGGCCATAAAAGAAAGAAAAAAGAGAAGGCCCAAATAAAAAAATGAGAGAAAAAGAGAGAAGGGACAATGTTACTATCCTTTTACCACACTTGTGCTTCAAAGTAGCACCATGATCTTCATAGTAGAGAGTCTCTCATATTGTCACTTTCATATACTAGTGGGAATTTTACATTATAGAACTTGGCTTGTATATTCCAATGATGGGCTTCCTCAAATTGCCCTAGGTCTTCATGAGCAAGCAAGTTGGATGCACACCCACTTAGTTTCTTTTTGAGCTTTCATATACTTATAGCTCTAGTGCATCCGTTGCATGGCAATCCCTACTCACTCACATTGATATCTATTGATGGGCATCTCCATAGCTCGTTGATACGCCTAGTTGATGTGAGACTATCTTCTCCTCTTTTTGTCTTCTCCACAACCACCATTCTATTCCACATATAGTGCTATATCCATGGCTCACGCTCATGTATTGCGTGAAGATTGAAAAAGTTAGAGTATGAAACAATTGCTTGGCTTGTCATCGGGGTTGTGCATGATTTAAATACTTTGTGTGGTGAAGCTAGAGCATAGCCAGACTATATGATTTTGTAGGAATAACTTTCTTTGGCCATGTTATTTTGAGAAGACATAATTGCTTTGTTAGTATGCTTGAAGTATTATTATTTTTATGTCAATATAAACCGTTGTCTTGAATCTTTCGAATCTGAATATTCATATCACAATTAAGAAGATTTTCATTGAAATTATGCCAAGTAGCACTCCGCATCAAAAATTCTCTTTTTATCATTTACCTACTCGAGGATGAGCAGGAATTAAACTTGGGGATGCCTGATACGTCTCCAACGTATCTATAATTTTTGATTGCTCCATGCTATATTATCTACTGTTTTGGACTATATTGGGCTTTATTTTCCACTTTTATATTATTTTTGGGACTAACCTATTAACCGGAGGCCCAGCCCAGAATTGCTGTTTTTTGCCTATTTCAGTGTTTCGAAGAAACGGAATATCAAACGGAGTCCAAACGGAATAAAACTTTCGGGAACGTGATTTTCTCACCGAACGTGATCCAGGGGACTTGGACCCTACGCCAAGGCATCAGGGAGGCAGTCACGAGGGTGGGGGGCGCCCCCCCTAGGGTGCGCCCCCCTACCTCGTGGGCCCCTCGATGCTCCACCGACGTACTTCTTCCTCCTATATATACCTACGTACCCCCAAACGACCAGAACAGGAGCCAAAAACCTAATTCCACTACCGCAACTTTCTGTATCCATGAGATCCCATCTTGGGGCCTGTTCTGGAGCTCCGCCGAAAGAGGGCCGTCATCACGGAGGGCTTCTACATCATCATAGCCTCTCCGATGAAGTGTGAGTAGTTTACCTCAGACCTTCGGGTCCATAGTTAGTAGCTGGATGGCTTCTTCTCTCTTTTTGGATCTCAATACAAAGTTCTCCCCCTCTCTTGTGGAGATCTATTCGATGTAATTTTCTTTTTGTGGTGTGTTTGTTGAGACCGATGAATTGTGGGTTTATGATCAAGTCTATCTATGAACAATATTTGAATCTTCTCTGAATTCTTTTATGCATGATTGGTTATCTTTGCAAGTCTCTTCGAATTATCCGTTTGGTTTGGCCAACTAGATTGGTAGTTCTTGCCATGGGAGAAGTGCTTAGCTTTGGGTTCGATCTTGCGGTGTCCTTTCCCAGTGACAGAAGGGGCAGCAAGGTACATATTGTATCGTTGCCATCGAGGATAACAAGATGGGTTTTATTTCATATTGCATGAATTTATCTCTCTACATCATGTCATCTTGCTTAAGGCGTTACTCTGTTTTTAACTTAATACTCTAGATGCATGCTGGATAGCGGTCGATGAGTGAAGTAATAGTAGTAGATGCAGAATCGTTTTGGTCTACTTGTCACGAACGTGATGCCTATATACATGATCATGCCTAGATATTCTCATAACTATGCTCAATTCTGTCAATTGCTCAACTTTAATTTCTTCACCCACCGTGGAATACTTATGCTCTTGAGAGAAGCCACCAGTGAAACCTATGGCCTCCGGGTCTATTCTCATCATATCAATCTCCATCACTTTAATCTTGCTTTGCTTTTACTTTGCCTTTTACTTTTACTTTGCATCTTTATATCAAAAATACCAAAAATACTTTATCTATCAGATCTCACTCTCATAAGTGACCGTGAAGGGCTTGACAACCCCTTATCGCGTTGGTTGCGAGTAGCTATCGTTTTGTGCAGGTACGAGGGACTCGAGCGTGGCCTCCTACTGGATTGATACCTTGGTTCTCAAAAACTGAGGGAAATACTTATGCTACTCTGTACATCATCCCTTCCTCTTCGGGGAAATCCAACGCAAGCTCAAGAGATAGCACTCATCAAAGTACACGTGTCGGGAGGTGTACACGCGGTGGGAGACGGGGTCGTAGCACCGGTAACCTTTGGTGTTAGGGGGGTAGCCTAGGAAGATACATGCTACGGAGCGAGGAGCGAGTTTGTGTGGTGTAGTGGAGGCGGTGCTGGGATAACACAAACATCCGAAGATGCGAAGACCATCGTAGGAAGGAGGGGAACAAAAGAGAGGTTGGTGTGGAGTGTAGTTCCAGCGGGGACGACAAGGCCTAATGTTAACTAGGAGAGTGTCGGTGGCGAGAGCATCGGGCCAGAACCGAGGGGGCACGTTGGAGTGGAACAACAACGTGCGGACGCAGTCATTAAGAGTGCGAAGGATTCGCTCGGCGCGGCCGTTCTGCTGAGATGTGTAGGGGCACGTGAGACGAAAGGTGGTGCCATGAGATGTGAGAAGATGGTGAGTGGCAGCATTTCAAACTCTTTGCCGTTGTCAGTATGGAGGGTGAGGATAGGGCGCCCGAACTGGGTAGTGATGTAGGAGTAAAAGGCCGTGAGAGTAGCAAGGACATCGGATTTGCGACGGAGCGGAAACGTCCACACAAAATGAGAGAAATCATCAAGTAAAACAAGATAATATAAGAAACCGGTGTTACTCGCAACGGGAGATGTCCAAACATCACTGTGGATTAACTGAAACAGAAAATAAGAAATAGTGTTTGACTCGCTAAGCGGTCGATGAACATGTTTGCCGAGATGGCAAGCATGACAAGTGTGCTCGTTGAATTTATTACATGAAAAATAAAAACTCTTGAGAATCTGGCGAAGGACGGTGGAGTTGGGGTGACCCAAGCGTGCGTGCCAGAGGTCGGCACCGGCGGCGAGGGCGACTGGAGAGGTGATGGCGGTGGCAGTGGAGGCGGAGTGCACCGGGTACAAGTCGTCGGGGCTATCACATCGATGGAGCACCATCCGTGTACGGGCATCCTTCACAGAGAAACCAAGGCCATCAAATTCAACGGTAAGAGGATTGTCACGTGCAAGACGACGAACGGAGACAAGATTTTTAACTAGGTTAGGTGAGACAAGAACATTAGTCATGTTAATAGGCATATAATTAGACGGAAAGAAACTATGACCGACATGAGTAATGGGTACGGAGGAACCATCACCGAAGGTGATGTAGTTCGAAGTGGTGACCGGGAAGGAAGAGGCAAGGTTACCGGGGTGCGACGTCATGTGGGCGGTAGCCCTCGTGTCCATGTACCAATCACTTCCACCTCTGTAATTGGAGGGAGATGGTGCCGAGTGTAGTGCAGCGAGCAAAGCTGGATCCCATGGAGCCGGAGGGAGCGGAGCCGGCGCGGGCGGTGGCGTGTAGCCGAAGGATGCGGGCACCTGCGGGGGCGTGTAGCCGCCCGGTGCATGGCCACCCCCACCCGCCTGGTAAGGGGTGGCGGCGAGGTGCGCTTGAGGGCCAGCCAGGTGTGGCCCGAGAATGCCCGGGGCCCGTGGGACTGGAATGTGGTAAGCGTGGACCACTTCGGTCCACGGGTTAGGGCCGACGGCCCAGGGCGGGGAGGGCAGATGGTGGCCTTGGGCCCCCGCGTACCCCGGTTGCTGATGCTGCTTTTGTTGGGGACGACCGCCGCCCCCGCCCCCACGATGACGGTTACAGCGACCGCCGCCCCCGCCCTGCTGCTGTTGCTGAGGAGCGGGAGGTGCGGGCGGGAGGGGGAAGTACCCCGGTGGCGCCGGCGGATGTGGTTGGGGCGGAGCGGGCTGCAGCTGCCCATGAGAGGTCCCGGCGGCGAGGGCGGTGTGATGGACATGGGCCTTGACCTTCTTCATCCGGTGTTCCTCCAAGCGTAAATACGCGGCGACGGACTGGAAGGTCGGGTTCGGCAGCAGGGAGAGGTTCGAGGCCACGTTGCCGAAGTCCTCGTTGAGGCCGGCGGTGAGGGTGCTAAGCATGAGCTCGTCCGACACCTTGGCGCCGATGTCACGAAGCTTGTCGACGAGGCACTTGAGGCGCATGCAGTAGTCGTCGATGGAGGAATCATCTTGGTGGCACCCGAAAAATTCCTGCTGCAAAAACACAAGACGTTGAAGCTTATTGTCGGTGAAGAGGTTGTTGATCTTGGTCCACACGACACACGTGTCATCGTCGTCCGCGACGATCGTGTGGAAGATGTCCGGAGAGACGGTGAGGCAGAACCACCGGATGAGGGAGGCCTCGATGATCGCCCAGTCCAGATCATCCACCATGAGGTCGCCATCGATGGTCCCGTCGACATGCTCGAGAAGGTGGTACTCGCGGAAGACGAGGTTGAAGTAGGTCTTTCACACGTAGTACGAGGAGGTGGATTGGTCAAGCTTGATGGGAACGCGGGTGTGGATGTCGAGATCACGGACGGTGGTGTCGTCGGGCACGAGTCCAGCGAACGGGTTGGAGTTGCTGGAGTGGGGGGACGCCATGGGAGCAGCGGTACGAGAGGGGTGCGGCGGCTTGGTTGGGTGGGGATTGGTGGCGGCGGCACGGGGTAGGGTTAGGGTTTGAAGCGCGACGGCTACTAGGGAAGGAGGCAGCGGCGGCAGGGAGAGGGGGGCGGCTGCGAGGAGAAGAAGGGGCGCGACGGCGACGGTGTACAGCGGCGGCGGCAACGCAAAGAGGGCGGCGGCGGCGGCGGGTGAGGAATGTGGGAAGAGGATCGGCGTGCTAAACTGATACCATGTTTGTTAGGAAGAATGATATTGCACGAATCGATAATCATTGATCGTGTGCATGGTGCACATATATAGGTACAGGGTGGACCGGCCTCTACTTGTCTCCCAAAATATACGGGGGGAGAGAGATACAATGGTATAAATACAGACCCTAGTCCTATACATATGCAGTGTACAATGTACGCTCAACATGCGGTGTCCTGGCGGCAGCGCTGCATGCTTTGGCTGTGAGGGCGATGGGGCTGTAGCAGGTGGATGAAGGCCCTGGTTTTCCTCAACCTAGGGCTGTGGTGGACTCGCCGGTTGGTGGTGTGGCGGCATCTGGCTCCCCCCTCTCCATGGTGATGGCCCAAGGTGACATCTTTGCCCTCCCTTCCTGTTTGCTGCACTCCGGAATTTGATGCACAAGGCCGAGGATAAATCTGGCGCGACTACGGCTGCGGGCAATGGCGACGCTTGTGGCCGTCGTCTCCTCCTTGGGGCGTTGTCATGGCCGTGTCCATGTCCTGTTCTGTCACTGGGGAAAACCCCAGGCTCGGTTCTCCGGCCCAGGCAACAACGGCGTCTCGGTGCCGTTCCCTTCTTGGAGGCGCTGCCTAGGTCCTCGGGGTCCGTCTGGAGAAGCAGCTGGTGGGTTGCCTCGCTTGCTTAGGCGGTGAGCCTTGGGGTGCCAAGTTGTCATGTGTAGGTTGTTGCTGTGGGCATGAGTATCCGGGGCGCTATGTACTCCATCATCGACACATCTTCGACGGTGTCTTCTTCGAGTTAGGCTTAGCTCCCGCTGTCTCCCTTGTCGATCCTCTAGGCACCAAGGGTGGAGGGTGCGTTGATCTAGTTTGATTAGGTGTTTTTGTCGTGTTTTGAGGAGTTTGGTACAGGGGGGTGGTGTGGCCTGTGTGCTCTGTGTCCACCCTCTTCGCCATTGTTTGGCTTGAGTTTGGGCAAGGCGAGTTAGTTGTCGGTGTTGTCATGGTGGATGTGGATGCTAACCTCTAAGGGTAGCACGTTGCCGAAAGGCATTGTATCAGCCGTCTTGGCTCTTCTCCGTTAATATATAGTACACACACTCGTGCGTATTCAAAAAAAAGCCCTAAACAGTCAACAGTACAAATAAGAGATGATGATGGAAGACTTAAGCATCTCTAGCAGATCGCTCAAAATCGATTAACTCCCTAAAATTTTCGTTTCGAGGAGTTACACCGGATCTGGAGATCGCGTATCCTCTTTAACTCCTCAAATTTTACTCATCGCGTTGGCTGCCGCTTACATTTACTCAACCGGCATCACTTTTTTGTGAAAATTACCCGATCTAATATAAAGATTCGCGAGAAGTACAAAACACCTCAAACATAGTAAAATTATTAAATCTATTATAAAGATTCAAGGGAAGTACAAAACATCTCAAACATAATAAAAATTATATCGAGGTCCATGGACCACCTAACGATCATTTCCGTCGCCAGAACGTGCCGCTTTCGCCGCTCCCATACTGGAGCCAGCCTAACCTTGTCGATGACAGCCGGGAAGTCTTCGAGCCACTTCTCAGGATAATTTCCCCTCTTCCTCGTGGTCGCCGCCTTCCCCGGCTCGATCGCATCCACTCTGGAGCGGCCATCCTTACCTCCACCGGCCACCATCCACCACTGCAGACACCTCGTAACGCCTCCTGCTGCTTCGTCCCACTTCAATTCGGTCGCCGCTCAGCGCTATCGCAGGATTCGACACACCTAGGCCCCGACACTATCGTGTATCACCAAGATTTATCAAAAACCGAACCATGCAGTCACCGCGCTCCGCGCGACCTCGTGGTATGTCTTCCTCTTCTTGAAGCCCACATATCACTCATTGTCCGTCCACTGGTTGGCCGGGCTCAGCCCTCGCCCAACAAATTGACGGGGAGCCTAATATCAATCATCAAGATTGATTACTGCTGGCGGCTGGTGCTGCGTCGTGTCTAAAAAATTGTAGTACATGATGGCTTTTATACAAGTATGAAATGAGCAAACTAAGTGCAATTTTGTGACGTTGTTCTTCGGTTTAAAGCAATTTGTGTTCATTGTTTGCTTATTTTTTTGTATAAAGGTTGCATCGTTTGGTTTCGGGAGGAAGGATACATTAATCTATTGATCAAGAGAGGTCTACTGAATGTTAGTGCACTAATTGCTAAAGGTGAGATTAGAGAAGACACCGTGTCCAAGTTTGAGGAGGCAAAGAACAAATAAGTGTACAAGCTAGAGAAGTTATCATAGAAGAGCAAAAGTATTGGCAATGAGCACATGGAGATGGAGAAAGTATTGATTTGGTTAGTAGGAACAGTCAAGGAACTTGTGTTTCTATTAAAGTGTGTAATTTTTCTTGTCATTTTCTTTGGACGAGTTCTCCTAATGAGGAACTGGTGAAGTATATGCCCAAGATGTCGTTTAATGAAGTAACTGAGCAGTAAGCTTAACTTGATGGCCTAAAAATAAATGAATGTGTGTTAATTCTTTTTGAGGATTTAGGTTTTAAGGGTTTGACTAGAAACGGCGTTTTCTTAACTCCTCGGATAAAACGAAGTCAAGGTATAATGGGATTTTGAGCGACAAAATTTTGAGGAATCGGCTAGATATGCTTTTAGACTTAGAGCATCTTCTACAATAGACCAATAGTTGGATACCTAAATTTAGTTTTTGTTCTGGAGACACAAGGTTTTAGGTAGCCAAAAAATTGTCTCCTTTTAATACAGGCCCAAAACTGGATACCCATATTTTCATAACCACATGAAACATGACGATCCGCCTGGCATGGATGGAGACCATAATGGGGGTATCTAGCGGCAAGGGAGTTCAGGTGCGGCGGTGCGGTGCTCGGGGATGATGAGGGGAGCTCTGGAAAATGATGTGGAGTTTTGGGTGGATGGTGTGGGGCAATCAAATTTGGCGGGTCCAGGCAGCGGCGGTCATGAGGGTCGCAACTGCGGCCCTTGGATGGTGGAATTAAGAGGCGGGGTAGCAGCGGACTCGGGTGGCCGTAGGACCGGCAGCGGCGATCAGAATTGGTCGGTGTGGAGGCGGGTGAAGTGTTGATGAAATTTCACCAAACAGCGGTTGGCCCTGGTGCAATTTTTTGGAGGTTTTGGTCTCCAACTGGTGGAGACCCATATTGCTCAATCCTATAGCAAAACTTAGGCTACAACCTACAAAAACTCTGGTCACCATGTAGGTTTGATTCTACTGTTGGAGCCTTTTTTGGCCATAAAACCCCATAATTTTAGTTTTTACCAACCAACTGTGTTTTCTGGTCTACTGTTGGAGATGCTCTTATAAGTGATTTTCTTTCCCCACTCGCAACATGACTAGAAAAGCCTTCCTCCCCTTGATCTTCGCTGCAAGCTTGTAGATTCATCTCCCCTATGCTCGCCACTTCGGCAACCGATGGCGGGTAGGAGAATCATGCTGCCTCGACTCCTGCAAGTAGATATTTATGATTTTAGTCCTCATAGGGACAACGCTCGGACGGATAGCGGAGCTTCTTTTCTGTCATTCTTCCAGGATCCTATCCTCCTCATGTTCACCGATCGATATAGATTAGACGGAACTCCGACGTATATTCCCACCAGCTCCTCAGGGTGGCAAGGTTAGAGTTTCTCAAAGTGCGTATGTGATAGATGATCAAATTCAAATATGTTTCCCACTGATGCAAGAACCACGGAGATGACACGATGATGGGAGGGGGGGCGGGTACTTCTGCACTATTCCGTATCGACATCCCATGTCTCTTATTAGTGAAATCTTGCCAAAGATGAACCAAACCACCAAACGGATGGCTTGTTCAACCTCCGCTAGACCTATATGGTGTGTGTGACATGCCATATTTACTAGGAAGAACATGCACATGAGACAACCGACATAAAAATGGAAGATCACTGCCACTAGCGTCGAGAGGGGAGTAGGAGGGAGCATGCCCTAGAATTAGGTTTGGTTTGTGTTAGTCTGGAGAATCTTTATGTTCTAGAGAAGGTACATTGGAGTTTGGACATGCCCCATATATGTACATTATCTTTTGAGTATAAAAAGCACAATTCAAGGGTTCCACTGCGACATACATCCACATGGCCACACCTCCTTTTTAGAAGCTTGGGCCCTTCATACATGAAAATTATTTGTGCCTCCTACCTTCAAATAGATAACTGACTACCCACCATCTTGCCCATGAGGATTGGATAAAGTATGGTCTCTACCCCTTTTTCAAGACAGAACCGAAGTACCACTTCTTTTATGATGTCACTTCACAATCAAGCTTTGGACCAACATCATGGTTTGGCTGGCTTATATCTTATAATTGATTGTCAACTGATGGACTCTCATAGCTCAAGATACAAGGTTGCAAATAAAGGCACTCAAATATATCGTCATGCTTGCTATTTGGAGAACTCGGAAAGAAACATGAGATGTTTTCCCAGTCTTCATCCCGGTTTACTTCATGGTTTCAAGTGAGAGATAAGCATTTTGGTGTCATTCTTTCGTGTTATTAGGTTTTGTTTTCCTCTTGTAGTCATTTTACCGACCCGTAAGAAACTCATTAATCCTATGTATACCTAAAAGTTATTCCCACTAACTTACTTATCTAAACATGCAAGCATGCCATCTCACCATACAATTATGAATGGGACAAGGCCCAACTCAACATGCAATCATGCATAAAAAAACCCACCACAAGATTCAACTGTGCATGGGAAGATGTTTCCATTTAATTATTCTAGTCATGTTCAATAAATATTTACAATTATACATAATCAAATATAGTAAGTTATATATGCGTTTAATTTTGGTTTTCATGTTATGAACTCAGATTTTTCATCAACCGATTCATGCAAGAATGTGCATTGTATCCTAGTTAATAAAAAAAATACCATCCCCATACAAAAACAAATCCATAAATAAGAACTATAACATTTACAACATGTTTTGCGTAGTTAGATTTATGAAAAAATAGACAACTAAGAATCAATAAAAAGATTATGGCCGTGTGCACTCTTGAAAGTTTTTCACTTGGTTACATGTAAACAGGGTTTGAAATGCATTTCTTGCGATGCAACAAGACTGTAATGCATAAACTATCTAAATGGCCATGGCAAAATTCCATACAAGAAAATGTATAACCCCACCCCTACAAAAATAAAACTTAATAAATAATTTCTAGCATTTGTATCTTTTTTTTATCTATCTGTGACTTCTCCCACCAAAATCTACTGTATATAAAGAGCCACCATTAATTCAATGATCAGAAGAGTGGTTGTATCATTAGCACACTAGGGATCAAACTTCACATTTGACGTTTTGTTACCTCATCCATACATTTGTGGTGACTTCGTGTGTGTGCGCGCACGCCCACACATGTATAATTGTACTCATTGTTCCACAAAAGGAATAATTTTTTAATGATATTTTGATTTTATAGCTTGTTTCTTGAATACAAGTTTGTGATAACCTCTAACTCAAACTATTTTGCATTCGCATTCACAACATTTTTTTCATTGCGGTGTGCCAAAGATGGCCAAATATCTTCTAATGTAAAAGCATCTATAGCCGAGCGCCCCAAACACGCCTCAAACGCCCGGCCGGATGGGCAGGTCATGAAACTGCGACCCAGACGGCTCCTCAAATGTCCGGGCTAACCGACACCCCTCATATTCAGCCCAAATATGGGGCGGATATAGGGGGCGTCCGAACGTGTCCGCCATGTCGGAGTGATAATGGGGTCTCATACGGAATCATCCGGAAACCTGGCGGTTCGACGGGCGTCTCCTCCGTCGCCGCGTGACGCCACTCCGGTGGGCCGCGTAGTGCCCTAGCCCGGCTACTTAAGCCGACCGCCGACACCTAAACCCTACCCATCCACATTCCTCCGTTCCTATCCGCCACCACCGCCACTTTCCGCTCGCCGTCCACCACTTAAAGCTAGTTGCTATGCCCCCACGCTGTCGGGCTACTTATCTAACATCGGAACACGGGCTACATCTCCTTGAGCAAGTACTGACAAGGCGCGAAGCCCGGATAGCCACTGGGCTACCTCCGGATGTGATAGATCCGGAGCAGGAGGAGGAGGACGAGGGGGACTGGGAGGTGGAGCAGCAGGAGGAGGAGGACATGAGGGGCGTTGGGGCCGCGGATCTGCATAGGTGGAGCAGCAGGCTATCCTCGATTCCCTCCCATCAGAATAGGCGGTGGAGGCCAAGCGGCGACGTGTGCAGGAGGCGGAGGCGGAGCACGCCGCAGATGATCTGCATTTGGCGGAGACGAAGCACGCCACGAATGGTCTGCAGGAGGCGGCGGAGGAGCCGGAGCCCTCCTACGTGCCCATCTACCCGACGCACGACGATGGAACTTAGTTTAAAATAGTGTGGTGTGCGTACTACACAGGAAAACTTATACATAATTTATATGAATCTAGGGAATGAAATATAATGTATTTGGATGCATATCGATCAGTGCCCGCGGATTTGCGGACGTTTGAGGGACCGAATTTGTCAAATCCGACTGTAGATGCTCTAATGGCACGTTTTTGGAGGCACGCAAGTCAATGTCAGTATGTCATACTACTAGTGCCTATTGGTTTTGAGATAGCTGGGCGCGGCACGTGCGTAATAGGATGTAGTGTACGCACTACTAGGCAAAGGATATGGAAAGTATAAAGTGGCACATTTGGCCATATGTTAGCAAAGGCATGAAGAAAACAAAACATGAGGGAAGGTGGTACGGTGTTTTTGTTCAGTTTCGTTCACCATTCCGCAACAATGTTAGGTGGCGACTTGAACACCGGCCGAACTTCCTGTTTGCTTCATTCAGTTATATTTTGATTAAAATGTATTCGACCAGAACTTTCCATGTGCCGGATTTTAACTTATTATGACTTATTGGAATTCGTGTTTAAAGTGTGCATATAGCTTCTCGCAAAAAAAGTGTGCATATAGCTATAGGCGGACTTTGAATATGTCAAGAGTTAAGCAATTGAAGTTGGAACCATGTAGCCCAGTTATCTTCTACTATATCAATCTGTATCAAAATATACGATGTTTTCAAGGACACGGGCGTTTGGTTACTAGATGTATCTACAAACTATATCTATATGAAAAAGATAGTAATTAAATAAAGAGTCAATAAATTCTGAAAATATTTGTGAAATAAACTTGACCATCCATTGTGCTTGTGAAAAACATTCCAAAACCTTTGACTTCTTTAAAAAACAATTTTTCGGCCAAAATAATGTGAATAGTGACCTAAAATAGCAAATAAATGTTGTTCTTTTTGCCCTAAAGTGCATGCTGATTGTTTATTCATGAAAATTTATATAGTAGTCAAAAGAAAGTCAAGTTTATTCTAAACAAAGTTCTGAACTATTCTGACTTTTTTGTATTTTTTTCCATATAGGGCGTAGATACAATCAGAAACCAAAGTGTATTTCCCACTTTTTTTAGCTTAGACTGAGCCTAAACAAGGTTTTATATTTTGATACAAAGTGAGTATTTCTAAATAGTTGGACCCCAGTATTGGATTTCTTTGCACATACGTGCTTCGAACATCACCTCAATTATTAAAAATGATTCGAACGAAATTGTGTGACATCAAAAAGTCGTGCATGCCACTCTTTTGCATTAACTCATCCATGCGAACCGCGGTTAGGGTTTCTGCCTTCCGTCGACGGCGCCGCCGATCTCCCACATCTTCTGTGGTCTTAGGGCATGCGTACGTGGTGGATCTCGGCCCTTGCCGGCGGGAGGGCTTCGTTTTCAGGTGCTTCTTCAAGTTTTGCTAGGGGTTGCTTCCTGCTCAAGAAGACGAGATGACGTCGGCTTCTTGAAGATGGAATAAGGTTCTCCTCGCATAACCCCTGTCCCGATGGTGTCTAGTATCGTCAGAGGGCGTGTGGAGGTGTTTCTCCTCCGGCGGATCTCACAAGATTCGGTCGGTGATTGTCTTTGGTGGATCGAGTCTTTGTTCTTCTTTGTTCATGTGTCCTCAGGTTGGGTCCTTTCAATCTAAGCTTCTCTTTATTGGCGGTTGTTGTCCTGGTGCGATGGTCCTATGGGGCCTTAGCACGACGACTTCCCGACTGTCTACTACAAGTTCTGCCTGGCTCTGACGAGGGAGGGGCGATGACGACGGCGCGCCTTCGGCTCGCTTCAGTGCTTGTAGTCGTCGCTAGGTGCGCTATGAATCTGGGTGTAATTTTTATTATTTCTGGTGTTCGTTGTACTACCATAATTAAAGATGAATAGATCGACAGTTTCCCGCAAAAAAACAACTCATCCATGCAAACCATGTCATCCATCAAGTCATGCATTTTTTAAGTCATGCATACACTCATAATTTACTATTTTGGATTAGCTTATCCATGCAAATCATGCCAATTCATCAAGTCATGTATATCTTTTTCTCCCCGAAGACTCAACTCATGCATGTGAGTCCCAAGTTAAATATTTTTTGCCCTTTTTGTGGGGTCACGGTGGTATATGTGTCGGTCGCTTAGAGAGAGAAAATATCGGTCATGCTTCACATTTTTGTTGATAGATGGCATTACGTAAAGTTTAATTGAAAAATATTCTCTTTTTATAATAAAAATTTCGCGAGCTTTCTAGATTTTAGTGTTTTCAAATATAAACCGGGAACACTCATACATTTGTTGTTTCATTAGTTTTAGTTGTTTTCAAGCGTCTATTTATGCATTGTTAATATGGCTTTTGTGGCAAAGCCCGCGAGACAATCTTAAAGGGGATTATGTAAGTGCATCTAATGCCACCCCTAGTTGGCTTTGAAGTATTGACGACAAACGTGGTTGAGGGACTAATGTGTTTGTGAGAATTACAGGATCACACAGGTTGTAGTCCCTCATTGATTCGGTTTACCTGCCAGAGATGACCCCTAAAAATGTATGAAGACATTGAAGACAATGGTGATTCGTGAAGACATTCATGATGAAGATAATGACTTGTGAAGACATTCACTTGAAGACTATGGAGTGCGAAGACATAGTTTCTTTCGTAGTTTCCTTTTCTTCTTTCTTGAGTCATAGGAACCACCGTACTGTTAAATGGGGTCCAAGTGAACAAAGTCAGATGACTGATGTGATGCTCAACCAAAATCATATGTCTTCGAGCGAAGATAATGAGAGCAAATCTTATCCAGAGTTGGATGAGTCAGCTTTGCTTGTAGCCCAAGCCAAGCTGCCGCGTGTGTTTTAAATCCGATCGTTGGACACGTGTCAGTTCCTTAGTGACCCAGGGTCATTTCAGACATATCATGTCGGGTTGCCTCCAAGCTATAAATAGCCCACCCCCTACACCATAAATTGGTGGCTGCTTAGAGTTAGTGCACGACTTTTGTCGTTTGAGATCAACCCACTTCTGAAGCCTTTGAGAGAGAGATCCTTGCGAGGACAAAGCCCAAAACACCCAGAGCCAAAGAGTGTTAGGCGTCACTGAAGTCTTTCTGTCCGCGTGACCTGAAGATTTATTACACTTGAGGACTGTGCATCCTCCAGCCGGTTAGGCGTCACGTTCTGAGCATCCAAGAGTAATTGTGGATCGCCTGTGAACGGAGTCTATGAAGGTTTGTAAGTCTACCTTGAAGATTTACCAGAGTGATTGGGTGAGGACTGGGTGTCCTTACCTCAAGGGGAATAAGGTGAAGACACAGTCTTCTGAGTTCAATCTCAGCCTCCCTAACCAGACATACAGTTGTCACAGCAACTGGAACTGGTCTACCAAATCTCTGTATCCACCAAGCAACTGGTTTTATCCCCTACTTCATTTATATTTCAGTTTGTCTTCGTGAAGTCGTTGCTTGTCTCCCTGGTCTGTTTGACTTCACAGTGTGAAGACTATTATATGTTTGGCTTCATACTGTCTTCCATTCCGATCCATACTACCTAGCTGATGTTAGTCTTTGTACTTTCATCATACTGCTTACTTGACTATGGCTTGTCTAGTGTAGTTCATCTTCCGCTGCATATCATATAGGTTCATTTCAATTGTCTGTCTTCAAAGGCCTCATGTTTTGAAGACTTTCATAAAAATCACCTATTCACCCCCCCTCTAGTCGATAACTAGCACTTTGAAATTATATCTACACTTTGGCTATATGGGTAAGCTAATTTTCTGACGGTTCATTCTTTTATCAAGATCCATGACCGAGACACATCTCCAGTCAATAACCACTAGCGGAACCTGGATGCTCATATTGGCTCCTACATATTCTACGAAGATCTTTATCGGTTAAACCGCATAACGACATACGTCATTTCCTTTGTCATTGGTATGTTACTTGCCCGAGATTCGATCATCGGTATCATCATACCTAGTTCAATCTTGTTACCGGCAAGTCTCTTTACTCGTTTCATAATGCATCATCCCGTAACTAACTCATTAGTCACATTGCTTGCAAGGCTTATAATGATGTGCATTATCGAGAGGGCCCAGAGATACCTCTCCGATACACGGAGTGACAAATCCTAATCTTGATCTATGCAAACTCAACAAACACCATCAGAGACACCTGTAGAGCATCTTTATAATCACCCAGTTACGTTGTGACGTTTGATAGCACACAAGGTGTTCCTCTGGTATTCGGGAGTTGCATAATCTCATAGTCAGAGGAACATGTATAAGTCATGAAGAAAGCAATAGCAATAAAATTAAACGATCATTATGCTAAGTTAACAGATGGGTCTTGTCCATCACATAATTCTCCTAATGATGTGATCTCGTTAATCAAATGACAACTCATGTCTATGGCTAGGAAACATAACCATCATTGATTAATGAGCTAGTCAAGTAGAGGCATACTAGTGACACTCTGTTTGTCTATATATTCACACATGTACTAAGTTTTCGGTTAATACAATTCTATCATGAATAATAAACATTTATCATGATATAAGGAAATATAAATAACAACTTTATTATTGCCTCTAGGGCATATTTCCTTCAGTCTCCCACTTGCACTAGAGTCAATAATCTAGTTCACATCGTCATGTGATTTAACACCAATAGTTCACATCTTTATGTGATTAGTTCACATCGCCATGTGACTAATACCCAAAGGGTTTTACTAGAGTCAATAATCTAGTTCACATCGCTATGTGATTAACACCCAAAGAGTACTAAGGTGTGATCATGTTTTGCTTGTGAGAGAAGCTTAGTCAATGGGTCTATCACATTCAGAGCCGTATGTATTTTGCAAATTTTCTATGTCTACAATGCTCTGCATGGAGCTACTCTAGCTAATTGCTCCCACTTTCAATATATATCCAGATTGAGACTCGGATTCATCCGGATCGGTGTAAAAGCTTGAATCGACGTAACTCTTTACGATGAACTCTTTATCACCTCCATAACCGAGAAATATCTCCTTGGTATTCTAAGGATAATTTTGACCGCTGTCCAGTGATCCACTCCCGGATCAATATCGTACCCCCTTGCCATACTCATGGCAAGGTACACAATAGGTTTGGTACACAACATAGCATACTTTATAGAACCTATGGCTGAGGCATAGGGAATGACTTTCATTCTCTTTATATTTTCTGTCGTGGTCGTGTTTTGAGTCTTACTCAACATTACACCTTGCAATACAGGCAAGAACTCCTTCTTTTACTGTTCCATTTTGAACTACTTCAAAATCTTGTCAAGGTATGTACCCATTGAAAAATCTTATCAAGTGTCTTGATCTATCTCTATAGATCTTGATGCCCAATATGTAAGCAGCTTCACCGAGGTATTTCTTTGAAAAACTCCTTTCAAACACTCCTTTATGCTTTCCAGAAAATTCTACATCATTTCCGATCAACAATATGTCATTCACATACACTTATCAGGAAGGCTGTAGTGCTCCCACTCCCTTTCTTGTAAATACAGGCTTCACCGCAAGTCTGTATAAAACTACATGCTTTGATCAACTCATCAAAGCGTATATTCCAACTCCGAGATGCTTGCACCAGTCCATAGATGGATCGCTGGAGCTTACACATTTTGTTAGCACCTTTAGGATTGACAAAACCTTCTGGTTGTATCATATACAACTCTTCTTAAATAAATCCATTAAGGAATGCATTTTTGACATCCATTTGTTAGATTTCATAAAATGTGGCAATTGCTAACATGATTCCGACAGACTTTAAGCATCGATACGAGTGAGAAAATCTCATCATAGTCAACACCTTGAACTTGTCAAAAACCCTTTTCGACAAGTCGAGCTTTGTAGATAGTAACACTACTATCAGCGTCCGTCTTCCTCTTGAAGATCCATTTATTCTCAATGGCTTGCCGATCATCGAGCAAGTCCAGCAAAGTCCACACTTTGTTCTCGTACATGGATTCTATCTCAGATTTCATGGCCACAAGCCATTTCGCAGAATCTGGGCTCATCATCACTTCATCATAGTTTGTAGGTTTGTTATGGTCTAGTAACATGAATTCCAGAACAGGATTACCGTACCACTCTGGTGTGGATCGTACTCTGGTTGACCTATGAGGTTCGGTAGTTGTTGGGGAACGCAGTAATTTCAAAAAAATTCCTACGCACACGCAAGATCATGGTGATGCATAGCAACGAGAGGGAAGAGTGTTGTCCACGTACCCTCGTAGACCATAAGCGGAAGCGTTATGACAACGCGGTTGATGTAGTCGTACGTCTTCACGATCGACCGATCCTAGTACCGAAAGTACGGCACCTCCGCGATCTGCACACGTTCGGCTCGGTGACGTCCCACGAACTCACGATCCAGTAGAGTGTCGAGGGAGAGCTTCGTCGGCACGACAGCGTGATGATGGTGATGATGATGCTACTGGAATAGGGCTTTGCCTAAGCACCACTACGATATGACCGAGGTGGATTATGGTGGAGGGGGGCACCGCACACGGCTAAGAGATCAATGATCAACTTGTGTATCTATGGGGTGCCCCCTCCCCCGTATATAAAGGAGTGGAGGAGGGGGAGGGCCGGCCCTCTACTATGGCACGCCCTAGGGAGTCCTACTCCCACCGGGAGTAGGATTCCCCCCTTCCATGTAGTAGGAGTAGGAGAGAAGGGAACGGAAGAGAGAAGAGAAGGAAGGAGGGGGCACCGCCCCTCCCACTAGTCCAATTCGGACTAGGCCTTGGGGGGCATGCGGCCCTAGGCAGCCCCTCCCTCTCTCCCCTAAAGCCCATTAGGGCCCATATACTCCCCCTGGGGGGGGGTTCCGGTAACCCCCGGTACTCTGGTTAATGCCCGAACTTACCCGGAACCATTCTGATGTCCAAATATAGTCATCCAATATATCAATCTTTATGTCTCGACCATTTCGAGACTCCTTGTCATGTCCGATATCATATCTGGGACTCTAAACAACCTTCGGTACATCAAAACATATAAACTCATAATACCGATCGTCACCGAACGTTAAGCGTGCGGACCCTACGGGTTCGAGAACTATGTAGACATATCGAGACACGTCTATGGTCAATAACCAATAGCGGAACCTGGATATTCATATTGGCTCCCACATATTCTACGAAGATCTTTATCGGTCAAACCGCATAACGATATACGTTGTTCCCTTTGTCATGGGTATGTTACTTGCCCGAGATTCGATCGTCGGTATCTCAATACCTAGTTCAATCTCGTTACCCGCAAGTCTCTTTACTCGTTCCGTAATGCTACATCCCATAACTAACTCATTAGCTACATTGCTTGCAAGGCTTATAGTGATGTATATTACCAAGAGGGCCCAGAGATACCTCTCCGACAATCGGAGTGACAAATCCTAATCTTGATCTATGCCAACTCAACAAGCACCATCGGAGACACCTGTAGAGCACCTTTATAATCACCTAGTTACGTTGTGACGTTTGGTAGCACACAAAGTGTTCCTCCGGTATTCGGGAGTCACATGATCTCATAGTCGTAGGAACATGTATAAGTTATGGAGAAAGCAATAGCGACAAACTAAACGATCATCGTGCTAAGCTAACGGACGGGTCAAGTCAATCACATCATTCTTTAATGATGTGATCCCATTAATCAAATGACAACTCATGTCTATGGTTAGGAAACATAACCATCATTGATTCAACGAGCTAGTTAAGTAGAGGCATACTAGTGGCAGTCTGTTTGTCTATGTATTCACACATGTACTAAATTTCTGGTTAATACAATTCTAGCATGAATAATAAACATTTATCATGATATAAGGAAATATAAATAACAACTTTATTATTGCCTCTAGGGCATATTTCCTTCAGTCTCCCACTTGCACTAGAGTCAATAATCTAGATTACATTGTAATGATTCTAACACCCATGGAGTCTTGGTGTTGATCATGTTTTGCTCGTGAGAGAGGCTTTGTCAATGGGTCTACAACATTCAGATTCGTATGTATCTTGCAAATCTCTATGTCTCCCTCCTTGACTTGATCATGGATGGAATTGAAGCGTCTCTTGATGTGCTTGGTTCTCTTGTGAAATCTGGATTCCTTTGCCAAGGCAATTGCACCAGTATTGTCACAAAAGATTTTCATTGGACCCGATGCACTAGGTATGACACCTAGATTGGATATGAACTCCTTCATCCAGACTCCTTCATTCGCTGCTTCCGAAGCAGCTATGTACTCCGCTTCACATGTAGATCCCACCATGACGCTCTGCTTGGAACTGCACCAACTGACAGCTCCACCATTTAATAAAAACACATATCCAGTTTGTGACTTAGAGTCATCCGGATCAGTGTCAAAGCTTGCATCGATGTAACCATTTACGACGAGCTCTTCGTCACCTCCATATATGAAAAACATATCCTTAGTCCTTTTCAGGTATTTCAGGATGTTCTTGACCGCTGTCCAGTGATCCACTCCTGGATTACTTTGGTACCTCCCTGCTAGACTGATAGCAATGCATAAATCAGGTCTGGTACACAACATTGCATACATGATAGATCCTATGGCTGAAGCACAGGGAACACCTTTCATTTTCTCTCTATCTTCTGAAGTGGTCTGGCACTAAGTCTGACTCAACTTCACACCTTGTAACATAGGCAAGAACCCTTTCTTTGCTTGATCCATTTTGAACTTCTTCAAAACTTTATCAAGGTATGTGCTTTGTGAAAGTACAATTAAGCGTCTTGATCTATCTCTATAGATCTTGATGCCTAATATATAAGCAGCTTCACTGAGGTGTTTCATTGAAAAATTCTTATTCAAGTATCCTTTTATGCTATTCAGAAATTCACTATCATTGCCGATCAACAATATGTCATCTACATATAATATCAGAAATGCTACAGAGCTCCCACTCACTTTCTTGTAAATACAGGCTTCTTCGAAAGTCTATATAAAACCATATGCTTTGATCACACTATCAAAGCGTATATTCCAACTCTGAGAGGCTTGCACCAGTTCATAAATGGATCACTAGAGCTTGCACACTTTGTTAGCACCTTTTGGATCGACAAAACCTTATGGTTGCATCATATACAACTCTTCTTTAAGATATCCATTAAGGAATGCAGTTTTTACATCCATTTGCCAAATTTCATAATCATAAAATGCAGCAACTGCTAACATGGTTCGGACAGACTTAAGCATCGCTACGGGTGAGAAGGTCTCATCGTAGTCAACTCCTTGAACTTGTCGAAAACCTTTTGCAACAAGTCGAGCTTTGTAGACAGTAACATTACTGTCAGCGTCAGTCTTCTTCTTGAAGATCCATTTATTCTCTATGGCCTACCGATCATCGGGAAAGTCAACCAAAGTCCATACTTTGTTCTCATACATGGATCCCATCTCAGATTTCATGGCCTCAAGCCATTTTGCGGAATCTGGGCTCATCATCGCTTCCTCATAGTTCGTAGGTTCGTCATGGTCAAGTAACATGACTTCCAGAACAATATTACGGTACCACCCTGGTGCGGATCTTACTCTGGTTGACCTACGAGGTTCGGTAGTAACTTGATCAGAAGTTTCATGATCATCATCATTAGCTTCCTCACTTACTGGTGTAGGAATCACTGAAACTGATTTCAGTGATGAACTACTTTCCAATAAGGGAGAAGGTACAATTACATCCTCCCACTCACTTCTTTCAAGAGAAACTCCTTCTCTAGAAAGGATCCAATCTTAGCAATGAATATCTTGCCTTCAGATCTGTGATAGAAGGTGTACCCAACAATCTCCTTTGGGTATCCTATGACGACACATTTATCCGATTTGGGTTCGAGCTTATCAGGTTGAAGCTTCTTCACATAAGCATCGTAGCCCCAAACTTTAAGAAACAACAACTTGGGTTTCTTGCCAAACCACAGTTCGTAAGGTGTCATCTCAACGGATTTAGATGGTGCCCTATTTAATGTGAATGCAACCGTCTCTAAAGCATAACCCCAAAACGATAGCGGTAAATCAGTAAGAGACATCATAGATCACACCATATCTAGTAAAGTACGATTACGATGTTCAGACACACCATTACGCTGTGGTGTTCTGGGTGGCGTGAGTTGCAAAACTATTCCGCATTGTTTCAAATGAAGACCAAACTCGCAACTCAAATATTCTCCTCCACGATCAGATCGTAGAAACTTTATTTTCTTGTTACGATGATTTTCCACTTCACTCTAAAATTCTTTGAACTTTTCAAATGTTTCAGACTTATGTTTCATTAAGTAGATATACCCATATCTGCTCAAATCATCTGTGAAGGTGAGAAAATAATGATATCCGCCATGAGCCTCAATGTTCATTGGACCACATACATCAGTATGTATGATTTCCAATAACTCTGTTGCTCGCTCCATTGTTCCGGAGAACGGAGTTTTAGTCATCTTGCCCATGAGGCATGGTTCGCAAGTACTAAGTGATTCATAATCAAGTGATTCCAGAAGTCCATCAGAATGGAGTTTCTTCATGCGCTTTACACCAATATGACCTAAATGGCAGTGCCACAAATAAGTTGCACTATCATTATCAACTCTGCATCTTTTGGCTTCAATACTATGAACATGTGTATCACTACTATCAAGATTTAGTAAAAATAGACCACTCATCAAGGGTGCATGACCATAAAAGATATAACTCATATAAATAGAAGAACCATTATTCTCTAATTTAAATGAATAACTATCTCGCATCAAACAAGATCCAGATATAATGTTCATGCTCAACGCTGGCACCAAATAACAATTATTTAGGTCTAAAACTATTCCCGAAGGTAGAGGTAGAGGTAGCGTGCCGACGGCGATCACATCGACTTTGGAACCATTTCCCACGCGCATCGTCACCTCGTCCTTAGCCAATCTTCGCTTAACCCATAGCCCCTATTTCGAGTTGAAAATGTTAGCAACTGAACCAGTATCAAATACCCACGCACTACTGCGAGCATTAGTAAGGTACACATCAATAACATTTATATCAAATATACCTTTCACTTTTCCATCCTTCTTCTCCGCCAAATACTTGGGGCAGTTCTGCTTCCAGTGACCAGTCCCTTTGCAGTAGAAGCACTCAGTCTGAGGCTTAGGTCCAGACTTGGGTTTCTTCACTTGAGCAGCAATTGACTTGCTGTTCTTCTTGAAGTTCCCTTTCTTCCCTTTACCCTTTTTCTTGAAACTGGTGGTCTTGTTGACCATCAACACTTGATGCTCCTTCTTGATTTCTACCTCCGCAGCCTTTAGCATTGCGAAGAGCTCAGGAATCGTCTTATCCATCCCTTGGATATTATAGTTCATCACGAAGCTCTTGTAGCTTGGTGACAGTGATTGAAGAACTGTCAATGACACTATCATCAAGGAGATTAACTCCCAGCTGAGTCAAGTGGTTGTGGTACTGTCGGTGTCAAAACCGACGAATCTTGGGTAGGGGGTCCCGAACTATGCGTCTAAGGCAGATGGTAACAGGAGGCAGGGGACATGATGTTTTACCCAGGTTCAGGCCCTCTTGATAGAGGTAAAACCCTATGTCCTGCTTGATTGTTCTTGATGATATGAGTATTACAAGAGTAGATCTACCATGAGATCAGATACTCTAAACCCTAGAAGCTAGCCTATGGTATGATTGTCTGTTGTCCTACGGACTAAAACCCTTCGGTTTATATAGACACCGGAGGGGGCTAGGGTTACACAAGGTCGGTTACAAAGGAGGAGATATCCATATCCATATTGCCTAGCTTGCCTTCCCCGCCAAGTAGAGTCCCATCCGGACATGAGACGAAGTCTTCAATCTTGTATCTTCAAAGTCCAACAGTCCGACCAAAGGATATAGTCCGGCTGTCCGAAGACCCCCTAATCCAGGACTCCTTCAGTAGCCCCTGAACCAGGCTTCAATGACGATGAGTCCGGCGCACAGTGTTGTCTTCGGCATTGCAAGGCGGGTTCCTCCTCCGAATACACCATGGAAGAGTTTGAATGCAAGGGTAGTGTCCGACCCTGTAAAATAAGTTCCACATACTACCATAGAAAGAATAATATTTCCACAAATCTAATCTGCTGACGCGTTTTGATAGCATGACATCACGCCACGGCCCGGTCAATATTTGAACCGTTTTCTTTAACCAGCCCCGCACATAACGCGAGGCGGTTTCTTGACACGTCTTGTCAAAGCAGAGATCATGTACCCCTTATCACGGGATTCTCGTCAATACAAACATGGGTAACCCAACCGTGCCTGTTGGTATGACTCCTAGATCTTAGGTAAGTCTCGAACGGCCACGAGGAGGACGCCTGACATTCATCCCCTTTATAAAGGGACAAGGCTTTTTCTTTTTCCCTCCCGTGCTCAATCGAATCCTTCCCCCGCCTCGAGTTCTAACACCCAAAGCTCAGGTCAGGTGCTTCGGACCTTCAATCATGTCCGGATCCAGCCTTCAAGGCCGGTGGGTGCCTTCCTCCGTCACGGAGGAGGACATTAAGAAGTTGAGGGAGGCCAGATATCTGACCGCCGAAATTTCGCATAGGCTGCCCGCCCGAGGGCAGGTCATCCCTACTCGCGAACCCAACAAGAGCGTTGTGTTCGTCTCCCACTTCCTCCGAGTACTAGGCCTCGCTCTGGATCCCTTTGTTAGGGGTCTTATGTTCTATTACGGGCTGGATTTTCACGATTTGGCCCCGAATTCCCTTCTTCACATCTCGTCCTTTATTGTCGTGTGTGAGGCCTTCCTCCGCATTACCCCTCACTTCGGCCATGCATCGTTGCTGTAAAGCGATAAGCGTGCATAGAAGGTGTGTGGATGGCCCTTGCCCGTGTCAAAACATACTGGGCGGAGATGGAGGCCACCACTGTTGCGGCACAGGGTTCGGCCAGAGGCCGAGTGGCTGCCGAGCACTACTTTGAAGAAGTCCTTGAAGGCGCTCATTCGATAGAGGCTCAGTGCTCGAAGAATATTATTTTCTAGTGACATGTAGTCCCATTGTACAAACAATGTTTTTCTGAATTAATCAAGGCTGTATTTATAATTTTGCCCGAAAGTACTATGATGCCTCCTGTGCAGCCGTTTATGTATATATGTATATAACCTGAAAGTTTGCAGTCGTTGGCTTCCACCCCCACGCATATAATGCGGGGGTGTTCGCAAAAGATGCATATCCACACTTGATCCAACGTCTTGGTCTGTTAAGGAGGTGATAGCGTAGCAAACAAGGCAATTGGACTATATTGCTTTAACACTTTCACTTAGCCATAGGAGTTTGATAGTGGGGCTTCTATAGAGCCCCTGGTACTTCTGCGCTCGTCCGAATATGATGCGCGTACGTACATGACCGGGAAACGTCCCTTCGTTAATGCGGAGGAATCCTGAAGATTCCGATTAGTCATCGAGTGGTTGACCAGTCTCTCGCTATATCATGACAGCCAGTTTTCGTCTTTCTCTACTGAGGTGCTCATCCGGATGAACCTGGGCACAATCGTAGTAGTTCTCCCAGTGCTACCTTAGCCGATATAACGGAACGTAAGGTACCAAAACGTGGGAGTCGGGAAAACACAACATTTGACCAAAGACATGATTCGGAGCTGATGCATATAGGGCCAAACTCGCGATGCCAAACACACCCTAAGGTGTTTGGTCTTTATAACATATACGGGCTAAACAATGCCCTTTATAAGAAACCCCGTGTGTCCAGGTACATGCAAAATCCTGGCGTGGCCACATGCCAATAACGCCGGCATCCTTCTCGGTTGTGTGGAGTATCCGAAGGATGTGAGCAACAAGAGACAGTACAAAAGGTTTACGCAGGGCCTTGATCTAAAAAGAAACCTTTTGGCGGGTCCCTGCTGCACTTCTGCGCCCGTGTCTCCGTTGTGCCGTGTCCTGGACGGGTGTAGCACGATTGTAACCTGCAAAAAGGAAAGAGCTTAGATGAAAGTTGTCGTGCCGAAAATAAGAATGAGTTATCAGAATTCCAGAGAAGCCTAGTTGAGCCGGGCTGGCCCTGATTACACGCGGGAAGCCCCTGGTATCGCTTTATGAGGGTTTGAAAACCAATCTTATACATGTATGATGGAACGCCAGACTCGTCTAACCGTGTCCGTGGTCTTGACGACCTGCCATTTTTCTGGTTGGTGAGGCCGTCTAGTGTGCGGCTGTTAGAGCCGCCGTGTCCTCTTTCGTACATGAAGAACGGTTGGTATTTCCGCTAACTGTAATGACGCCTCGTGGACCGGGAATCTTGAGCTTGAGAAAAGCATAATGCGGTATTGCGTTAAAACGAGCGAAAGCCGCCCTTCCGAGTAGTGCTTGAAAATTACTTCGGAATGGAGCGATGTGAAAAGTTAACGTTTCACTTCGGAAGTTATTGGGAGAACCGAATACCACCTCTAGTAGTAGAGAGCTCGTACAGTGGGCCTCTTGGCCTGGTATTACTCCCTTGAAGGTAGTATTACTGTGGCTTATTTGTGTCGGGTCTATCCCCATTTTGCGGACTGTGTCTTGATATATCAGATTGAGATCACTGCCGTCGTCCATGAGGATCCTTGTGAAATGGTACCCATTTATTATTGGGTCTAACACCAAGGCCGCCAGTCCTTCGCGCCGGATATGTGTATTGTGATCCCTACGACCAAAAATGATCGGGCAAGACAACCAGGGGTTGGACCTAGGGGTGACGGGCTCGATGGCGCATGTGCATCGGAATGCGTGATTGCTTCTCCTCCTTGTCACATTGATCACGTTTACTGTTTTAACCTCCGGTGGGAATTTTTTCTGTCCTCTGGCGCTTTGCTGGCGAGGTTCATCCTCGTCGTCGCTTGGTGTCTCCTCCCCTTTGTGTTTGGCGTTTAGCTTACCGGCCTGCTTGAAGACCCAACATTCTCTGTGGGTATGATTTGCAGGTTTGTCTGGGGTGCCGTGAATCTGATATAGCTTGTCAAGAATTTTGTTTAGGCCACATTGTGCTTCTCTGCTGCCTTTGAAAGGCTTTTTCCGCTGACTTGGTCGGGAGCCCCTGAATCCGGCATTTACCGCCGTATTATCTGGGCTACCTTCTTTATTTCGACGCTTGTTTTTGTTGCGTCGTGGTTTACCATTGCCATCCCTTACTTCGGATGTGCTTGGGTCGCTGGTGCTGCTACGGGCCAACCAGCTGTCCTCGCCCGCACAAAAGCGGGTCATGAGGCTTGTTAGGGCTGCCATTGTTCTCGGTTTTTGTTGACCGAGGTGTCTGGCGAGCCATTCATCTCGGACGCTGTGTTTAAAAGCTGCCAAGGCTTCGGCGTCCAGACAGTTGACTATTTGGTTCTTGTTGGTGAGGAACCTGTTCCAAAGCTTTCGGGCGGAGTCTCCGGATTGTTGGATTATGTGACTTAAAGCGTCTGCATCCGGAGGTCGGACATAAGTCCCTTGAAAATTGGCCCGGAAAGCGTCCTCGAGCTCCTCCCAACTTCCAATTGAGGTTTTGGGGAGGCTTTTTCAGACAGTGCCTAGATGCCCCTTTAAGCTTGAGGGGCAAGTATTTAATGGCGTGGAGATCATCTCCGCGAGCCATATGAATGTGGAGGATAAAGTCCTCTATCCAGACTCCAGGGTCAGTGGTTCCATCGTACGCCTCTATGTTCACTGGTTTGAATCCTTCTGGGAATTTGTGATCTAGCACCTCATCAGTGAAACCTAGTGGGTGTGCGGCACCCCTGTATTGGGATGCGCCATAGTGTTCGGACGGTTGTAGTATTCGGTGCTGGTTGTGTACCGTAGCACGCTTCCTAGATCCATAGATAGATCTAGTTGCGCCGGATTTTTGACGCAAGTTCTCACGTAGAACGTGTGTTGACTTATGCGTGACTTTGTTAGCCGCTCTATCGCGTTCACAGGGTGCTGGATCTGGCCGGTTGGCCGTATCACTTATCGGCTGTATGGGCTCTAAGGCCTCGTCGTCGAATTCCGGTAATAGCTTGCGCTTTGGATAGCTATTTGGGTGGTAGCTTCTACCATACTTTGTTACTTTGTTCCACTTGCTGTTGAGCGTATCTTGTGCGACCTTGAGCCTTTGCTTCTGTTTCTTCAGGCTTCTCGCTGTGGCAGTAAGCCTTCTGCGGAGGTTCTCTTGCTCCAAGTGTGTTTCCGGGATGATGGGTGCATCATCGTCCGGACTGTTTTCTTCCCTAGACGGGGATTGATGATGCTTATCTTTGGCGTCATCGTGTTCAGACGTCGGATCCTTACTATGTTTGTTGTTTGCATCTTGATCGTTTTCTGCCACTGGGGTGGTGCAGTTGTCGTCTTTTCCGGAGTCGCGTGGACTATTGTTATCGCTGTTTTTGCTATGGCGGGACTTAGGGCGGCGCCGCTGACGTTGGCGCTTGGGTTGCTTCTTGGAGGGGCCATCCTCCGCTTTCGCGTCGCCATTCACTTTGTTGGGGGTGTCCACCATGTATACGTCATGTGATGAAGTAGTGGTCCAACGTCCTGTGGGCGGTGGTTCCGGTTCCTCTCCGGCTTCGTCGTCCATACCGTCAAAGTCCTCGGAGCCGAAGTCGAGCATGTCGGTTAAGTCGTCGACAGTGGCTACTAAGTGGGTGGTGGGTGGGCAGCGAATTTCTTCGTCGTCCGCATCCCATTCTAGCCGGACATAGTTCGACCAAGGTTCTCCTGACAGGGAGAGAGACCTTAATGAATTTAGCACATCTCCAAAAGGTGAGTGTTGAAAGATATCCGCGGAGGTGAACTCCATGATCGGCGCCCAGTCGGACTCGACGGGCACGGATACGAGCGGCTCGGAGTCCGTGACCGAAGATGAATCCAGTGATTCAGCAACACAGCTCTCGTAAGGGGTGAAGTCAGTATCCGGCTCTATCGCCGCTGAGAGTGCAGCCTCCATGGCGGGGTCCATCCCTCCGCTCTCGGATTGCGCGACTTGTTCCAGGTTAAAAACTGGAGTAGCTGTGGATGTGATCTCCCGAACACTATCCGATGGTAGAGTTACGTCTTGCTCGTCGTGACTGCGCGGCGCGTCCGGCATGGGCTCGAATCCGTCGAAGATCAAGTCTTCGCGGACATCGGTCGTGTAGTTCAAGTTTCCAAATCTGACCTGATGGCTAGGGACGTAGCTCTCAATCTGCTCCAGATGGCCAAGCGAATTGGCCCAGAGTGCAAAGCCGCCGAATATGAAGATCTGTCCAGGGAGGAAAGCCTCACCCTGGACCGCATTGCTAGCGATGATTGAAGGACCATCGAGCCTTATGGTGACGTCATAGAGGAACTCTCAATGAAAGCACCAATGTCGATGTCAAAACCGGCGGATCTCGGGTAGGGGGTCCCGAACTATGCGTCTAAGGCGGATGGTAATAGGAGGCAGGAGACACGATGTTTTACCCAGGTTCGGGCCCTCTTGATACAGGTAAAACCCTATGTCCGGCTTGATTATTCTTGATGATATGAGTATTACAAGAGTAGATCTACCACGAGATCAGAGAGGCTAAACCCTAGAAGCTAGCCTATGGTATGATTGTCTGTTGTCCTACGGACTAAAACCCTCCGGTTTATATAGACACCGGAGGGGGCTAGGGTTACACAAGGTCGGTTACAAAGGAGGAGATATCCATATCCGTATTGCCTAGCTTGCCTTCCACGCCAAGTAGAGTCCCATCCGGACACGAGACGAAGTCTTCAATCTTGTATCTTCAAAGTCCAACAGTCCGACCAAAGGATATAGTCCGGCTGTTCGGAGACCCCCTAATCCAGGACTCCCTCAGGTACCCAGACATTCTGAGTATATGTTCACTGATAGAACTATTCTCCTCCATTTTGCAGCTGTAGAACTTATTGGAGACTTCATATCTCTCAATTCGGGAATTTGCTTGAAATATTAACTTCAACTCCTGGAACATCTCATATGCTCCATGATGTTCAAAATGTCGTTCAAGTCCCGGTTCTAAGTCGTAAAGCATGGCACACTGAACTATCGGTAGTCATCAGCTTTGCTCCACCACGTGTTCACAACATCTAGCGTTGCTCGTGCATTGGGTTTATCACCTAGCGGTGCTTCTAGGATGTAATTATTGTGTGCAGCAATGAGGATAATCCTCAAGTTACGGACCCAGTCTGTGTAGTTGCTACCATCATCTTTCAACTTAGCTTTCTCTAGGAACGCATTAAAATTCAACGGAACAACGACACGGGCCATCTATCTACAACAACATAGACATGCAAAATACTATTAGGTACTAAGTTCATGATAAATTAAAGTTCAATTAATCAAATTACTTAAGAACTCCCACTTAGATAGATATCTCTCTAATCATCTAAGTGATCACGTGATCCATATCAACTAAACCATGTCCGATCATCACGTGAGATGGAGTAGTTTTCAATGGTGAACATCACTATGTTGATCATATCTACTATATGATTCACGCTCGACCTTTCAGACTCAGTATTCCGAGGCCATATCTGCATATGCTAGGCTCGTTAAGTTTAACTCGAGTATTCTGCGTGTGCAAAACTGGCTTGCACCCATTGTATGTGAACATAGATCTTATCACACCCGATCATCACGTCTTGACCATATCACATCACAACATGCCCAGCAAAAACAAGTTAGATGTCCTCTACTTTGTTGTTGCAAGTTTTACGTGGCTGCTACGGGCTTCTAGCAAGAACCGTTCTTACCTACGCATCAAAACCACAACGATATTTCGTCAAGTGTGTTGTTTTAACCTTCAACAAGGACCGACCATAGTCAAACTTGATTCAACTAAAGTTGGAGAAACAGACACCCGCCAGCCACCTGTGTGTGAAGCATGCCGGTAGAATCAGTCTCATGAACATGGTCATGTAATGTCGGTCCGGGCCGCTTCATCCAACAATACCGCTGAATCAAAGTAAGACATTGGTGGTAAGCAGTATGACTATTATTGCCCACAACTCTTTGTGTTCTACTCGTGCATATAACATCTACACATAGACCTGGCTCGGATGCCACTGTTGGGGAATGCAGTATTTCAAAAAAATGACCTACGATCACGCAAGATCTATCTAGGAGATGCATAGCAATGAGACAGGAGAGTGTGTCCATGTACCCTCGTAAACCGAAAGCGGAAGCGTTTAGTAATGCGGTTGATTTAGTCGAACGTCTTCACGATCCAACCGATCCAAGTACCGAACGTACGACACCTCCATGTTCAGCACACATTCAGCTCGATGACGTCCCTCGAGCTCTTGATCCAGTTGAGGACGAGGGAGAGTTCCGTCAGCACGACAGCCTGGTGACGGTGATGATGAAGTTACAGGCGCAGGGCTTCACCTAAGCACTACGACGATATGACCGAGGTGTGTAACTATGGAGGGGGCACCACGCACGGCTAAGACAAATCTTGGAGTGCCTTTGGGGTGTCCCCTACCCACGTATATAAAGGAGGGAGGGAGAGAGGCCGACCCTCCTAGCAGGGCACCAAGTGTAGGGAATCCTACTAGGACTCCCAAGTCCTAGTAGGATTCCCTTTCCTTTTCAGAGTAGGAAAGAAGGAAAGGATGGAGAGGGAGAAGGAAAGGGGGGCGCCCTCACCCCTTGTCCAATTCGGTTTGGGTAGGGGGAGAGGCGTGCGCCACCTCGTGGTCTGCTACCTCTTGAGCACTGCGTTGGTTTTCCCTTGAAGAGGAAAGGGTGATGCAGTAAAGCAGCGTAAGTATTTCCTTAGTTTTTGAGAACCAAGGTATCAATCCAGTAGGAGACCACGCGCGAGTCACCTCGTACCTACACACACAAATAAGAACCTCGTAACCAACGCGATAAAGGGGTTGTCAATCCCTTCACGGCCACTTGCAAGAGTGAGATCTGATAGAGATAATAATAATAAGATAAATATTTTTGGTATTTTTATGATATAGATTGAAAGTAAAGGTTGCAAAATAAAGTAGATGGGAAACTTATATGATGGAGAATAGACCCGGGGGCCATAGGTTTCACTAGTGGCTTCTCTCAAGATAGCATAAGTATTACGGTGGGTGAACAAATTACTGTCGAGCAATTGATAGAAAAGCGAATAATTATGAGAATATCTAGGCATGATCATGTATATAGGCATCACGTCCATGACAAGTAGACTGAAACGATTCTTCATCTAATACTATTACTCCACACATCGTCCGCTATCCAGCATGCATCTAGAGTATTAAGTTCATAAGAACAGAGTAACACCTTAAGCAAGATGACATGATGTAGAGGGATAAACTCATGCAATATGATGTAAACCCCATCTTTTTATCCTCTATGTCAACAATACAATACGTGTCGTTTCCCTTTCTGACACGAGATCGAGCACCGCAAGATTGAACCCAAAGCTAAGCACTTCTCCCATTGCAAGAAAGATCAATCTAGTAGGCCAAACCAAACTGATAATTCGAAGAGACTTGCAAAGTTAAACCAATCATACATAAAAGAATTCAGAGAAGATTCAAATACTGTTCATAGATAGACTTGATCATAAACCCACAATTCATCGGATCTCGACAAACACACCGCAAAAGAAGATTACATCGAATAGATCTCCAAGAGAATCGAGGAGAACTTTGTATTGAGATCCAAAGAGAGAGAAGAAGCCATCTAGCTACTAGCTATGGACCCGAAGGTCTAAACTAAACTACTCACACATCATCAGAGGGGCCATGGAGTTGATATAGAGGCCCTCCTTGATCAATGCCCCCTCCGACGGAGCTCCGAAAAAGGCCCCAAGATGGGATCTCTTAGGTACAGAAGGTTGCGGCGGTGGAAATAGGGTTTCGTGGTGCTCTTGGATGTTTACGGGGTATATGGATATATATAGGAGGAAGAAGTAGGTCGGTAGAGCAACGAGGGGCCCACGAGGGTGGAGGGC
>NC_041382.1:621945509-621963868 GCF_002162155.2 Triticum dicoccoides
GCCCCCTGCCTCGTGGCCTCCTCGATTGTTTCTTGACGTCCACTCCAAGTCTCTGGATCACGTTTGTTCCAAAAATAACGCTCCCGAAGGTTTCATTCCGTTTGGACTCCATTTGATATTCCTTTTCGGCGAAACGCTAAAATAGGCAAAAAAACAACAATTTGGGCTGGGTCTCCGGTTAATAGGTTAGTCCCAAAAATAATATAAAAGTGTAAAAATAAGCTCATTAACATCCAAAATAGATAATATAATATCATGGATCAATCAAAAATTATAGATACGTTGGAGACGTATCAAGCATCCCCAAGCTTAATTCCTGCTCGTCCTCGAGTAGGTAAATGATAAAAACAAAATTTTTGACGTGGAATGCTTCCTAACATATTTGTCAATGTAATTTTTCTTTATTGTGGCATGAATGTTCAGATCTGAAAGATTCAAGATAAAAGTTTAATATTGACATAGAAATAATAATACTTCAAGGATACTAACTAAGCAATCATGTCTTCTCAAAATAACATGGCCAAAGAAAGTTATCCCTACAAAATTATATAGTCTGGCTATGCTCTATCGTCATCACACAAAATATTAAATCATGCACAACCCTGATGACAAGCCAAGCAATTGTTTCATATTTTTTATGTTCTCAAACTTTTTCAATCTTCACGCAATATATGAGCATGAGCCATGGATATAGCACTATGGTGGAATAGAATGGTGGTTGTGGAGAAGACAAAAAAGGAGAAGATAGTCGCAGATCAACTAGGCGTATCAACGGGCTATGGAGATGCCCATTAATAGATATGAATGTGAGTGAGTAGGGATTGCCATGCAACAGATGCACTAGAGCTATAAGTGTATGAAAGCTCAACAAAAGAAACTAAGTGGGTGTGCATCCAACTTGCTTGCTCATGAAGACCTAGGGCAATTTGAGGAAGCCCATCATTGGAATATACAAGCCAAGTTCTATAATGTAATATTCCCACTAGTTTATGAAAGTGACAACATAGGAGACTCTCCATCATGAAGATCATGGTGCTACTTTGAAGCACAAGTGTGGAAAAAGGATAGTAACATTGTCCGTTCTCTCTTTTTCTCTCACATTTTTTTTTTATTATTTGGGCCTTCTTTCTTTTTTTCTTTTTGACCTCTTTTCTTTTCTTTTCGTCCAGAGTCTCATCTCGACTTGTGGGGGAATCATAGTCTCCATCATCCTTTCCTCACTAGGACAATGTTCTAATAATGAAGATCATCACACTTCTTTTTTACTTACAACTCAAGAATTACAACTCAATACTTAGAACAAAATATGACTCTGTCGGATTTCGGGTTCTGGCAGACCCTTGAGGTTCAAACACTGGGGTGCGCGTGGAGATCTCTCCCCTACCGATCTACGTCCAATCTCCTCGCGTGATCTAAGCTAGAAACAACGAACAACACAAGGGACACGAGGTTTATACTGGTTCGGGCCACCGTTGTGGTGTAATACCCTACTCCAGTGTGTGGTGTGGTGGATTGCCTCAGGGGATGATGATGAACAGTACAAGGGAAGAACAACCTCGCAAGAGGTGTTCTTGAGCTGGTGCGATGAACTGAAGGGGTGAGTTCCGTCACCTCTCTCTCTCTCTCTCTCTCTCTCTGCTAGGGCTCTACCAGATTTCTAGCTGTCCCTCTACTCTGTGTGGCTAGTTCTACTTATATAGGCCCTGGGCCTCTCCCCAAAAAATGAGCGGGAAGGGCACCAACACTTGGCCATTTTGAAGGGGAACATATAGTACGAGTTATCCTGACCAAAGGTGGTCTTCGGCTGCCCAAAGTACTGGTGATGACGCCGTCTTGGGCTCCACGGTGACTTCCGTCCTGCCGCTCTGCTGGTCTTGGTCTCGTTGCACCGAAATGACAACCTTTGCCCGATGCCTTGGCATGCGCTTGCCCCCTTTGCACCAAAGGTGAAACAAGGACACTGCGCAGGCCGGCGCCCGCCTGGTCTCGATTGTCATGGCTTGCGTCACGGGTTCCTCGCGAGGTACCCCTGCCTTGATTTCTCCGCCTCCTCGCGAGCCTGCCTGATGAGGCTGCCTCTGAGGAAGCTTTCTGTCGTCCGCCCCGCGAGGCTTGGCCCCTCGCGAGGGTCTTGAGCTTGAGCTGATGAAGATGGGCCGCACTGGGCCCCCACTTGAGCCACGTCGCAGGCCGCAGGCAGGCAAGTCTGGGGACCCCCGTTCCTAGAACGCCGACAGTAGCCCCCGGGCCCAAGGCGCGCCCAGGCTTGGCCTGGTGGGGAAGCGAAGGGGTAAGCGCGAAGCGCCGCGGGCCCCAACAGCCTGCGGCCTTGGGCGCCACGTGGCGGTTGACTAGACATGGGCGTCTGCGCTTCCCCACAACGCCTCGGCGGCCACACGACTTGACAAGTCCCTGCATGCAGAGAGACCGGTCATGATTACCTGCGATCGTGGTGCTCGGTGGTTGGTCTCCTCAGGCTACAAGTACGGGGCTGCGTGAGCCCCTTCAGCCCGTCCCTTCTTGCTGCTCCTTTACTTCTTCTTGGCTACTCGCCGTCCCCATGGCCCCAAAGAGATTCTCGGCCACGGAGAAAGGAAAGGCCCCCCCACGCAGGGCCTGACTCCCCCCCGACCAAGCGCGGCCGAGGCTGCCCTCACAAGTATACCACGGTCACCGTGGTGGCCTCCCACGGCCATGGAGGTGGTTCCCTGCGCGGTGGTGAGCGCCCGGTTGCCGACGGGGGGCACGCGGTTGGTGTGCGCCCCCCTAGGCCACGCTTTCGCTCTACGAAGGTGCTACTGGAGTTCGTCGTGTGGTCGGCGGACCCATCCAACACCCGGCTCCAGCTCCCCCGTTTCTTCATAGACGATCTGCCGGCCAGCACTCGGTGCGGCTTTTGGCTCCAGGCAGACGACTGCTACAGCAGGGCCTCCTGGGCTTCGCTGGAGGTCTCCGTTTCTGGGAATGGGGCCCTGACACGCGGCTGGCAAACGTTTGCCCGCGCGCGCGGCCTGGGCCGGTGGTGCACCCTGTACTTCAAGTTTGATGGCGACGCCACCCTCTACGTGAGGGTGTTCGGGGAAGATGGTCGTCGTGCCGGTTGCTTCCCTGAAGACGACGACCTTGGCCGCCTGCCCAACCCCGGCACTGACCAGGATGAAGATGGCGATTGGCGTACAGGCGGCGGTGGTCAGGGTTCGCTGAGCTTCGGCGACCCCCTCTCAGGCAGCAGCTCCTCCAGCGGTGGTCGTGACCAGCCCCCGCGCCGTCGCGCCCGCCTGGGTGAAGGTAGCGGGTCAGCCCGCCGTCGTGCCCCGATGAAGCAAGAGGAGGGATCCGCCTGAGCCCCAGGAGCAGCTTGAGCCTTCGCTATGGGTTGGTGCAGGACGAATCGCGCCCGTTTTGTTTTCTTTCTTATCCTGCGTAGAAATAGAAAGTAATGTAGGGCCCCGCGGGGGCGTGTTAGAACTGCTGCTGTTTAACCATCTCGCTATTTCCACTATTTCTGCGTTGTGTTTCCGCGCCGCGCACCCATGTGCGGGATCTATTTTAGCTCAGTGGGGCTTGGCGCGGTCCTCGCCTCCCGAGGTCGTGGCCTCGTCGTGCTCTTCGTGCCCTGCAAGGATCAGTAGGAGGGGTAACTTATGGTCTTGGTTGTGGGGGCGATCGGCCCAGGTCCTGCGCTTGTGTCGCGATGCCCGTGGGGCATGGACTGGGAGGGGTTCTCCCGCAGAGTACTTGGATAGGAATGCTCCAAACGATCGGGGCAGAAAACACTCGCGAGGGCGCCCGCAAACCTCCCTCGCGAGACTTGTGCGGGAGAAAATGAGGCAAGCGAGCGAGAAAGACAAAGAGTCACAAGCCAGGAACGTCAGCAACTCCAATAAAACTTCAAACAGGAATAAACAAGCCAACTGCAGAAAGCAAATGGGAAAGCCGCGTCCGGCACCTATTCTAGTCTTCGACGTCTTCTCACCAGCGCGGAGCTAAGTGCTGCCACTGGGCGTGGGCGGGAGTCCCCGAGGCCCGAGGGCGGCACTCCGGAGACTTCGGGGCATGTACAGCCCCACTCATTATTACGTGAGAGTGTCACGGGCGGCGAGCTTCACATGCATTTTCCTTCTTCACAGGCACCGGGCCTTTCCCAAAACGCAGCAGCTTCACAGGCATTCGCCTTCTTCACAGGCACCGGGCCTTTCCCAAATAGCAGCAGCTTCACAGGCATTCACCTTCTTCACAGGCACCTGGCCTTTCCCAAAACACAACAGCTTCACAAGCATTCGCCTTCTTCACAGGCACCGGGCCTTTCCCAAAACGCAACAGCTTCACAGGCATTCGCCTTCTTCACAGGGACCAGGCCTTTCCTAAAACACAGCAGCTTCACAGGCATTCGCCTTCTTCACAGGCACCGGGCCTTTCCTAGGCGCTAGGCCTCGCTCAGGGATAGAACCTCCGGAGATGTTGAATGTTCCACGCATTCTGGACGGGTACCCCCTCCGGGGTCTCCAAGCGCGCGGAGCCAGGCCTGGAAACATGAACAACCTTGAATGGGCCCTCCCACATGGGAGAGAGCTTGTGCAGCCCCTCCCTGGAGAGAACCCGTCTGAGCACGAGATCCCATACCTCAAGAGTTCTAGGGCGGATGTTGCGGCAGTGGTACCGTCGCAGTGCCTGTTCATACCTTGCCGCTCGCAGCGCGGCTTCTCGACGGCGTTCCTCCCCCAGCACAAGATTCATCCCCCGCATGGCATCCTGCTGCGTCTCGTCGAACGCCAGGACCCGTGCAGAGCGATGCCTGATCTCGTGAGGGAGAACAACCTCTGCTCCATAGACGAGGAAGAACGGGGTCTCACCAGTTGGCTTGGTTGCAGTTGTGTGGATTGACCACAGTATGGACTAGAGCTCGTCGTACCAGCCCCTGCCGCAGACTTCCAGCTTCTTCTTGAAGGTCCTGGCTTGGAGGCCCCTCAAGACCTCCGCGTTGGCCCACTCGACCTGGCCATTGCTCCGGGGGTGTGTTACCGAGGCGTAGCATATCTGTGTTCCAAGGTTAGCACAGTACGTTTTGAAGAGATTACTGGTGAATTGCGAACCATTGTCGGTGATGATGCGGTTGGGCACCCCAAATCGGCTCACGAGGCCCTTGATGAATTTGACCGCTGAGCCTGCCGGGATTGTGTGGACGGCTTCCACCTCAGCCCACTTGGTGAATTTGTCCACGGTGATGTAGATGTAGCGATAGCCCCCTGGCGCCCGAGGAAACGGGCCCAGAATGTCCAGCCCCCAAACTGCGAACGACCATGTGAGGGGTATAGTCTGTAGACCCCCCGCAGGCTGATGGATCTGCTTAGCGTGAAACTGGCAGGGCTCGCAAGCCTTCACAAACTCAACGGCATCGTTGAGCGCTGTGGGCCAATAGAATCCACTACGGAATGCCTTGTCGACAAGGGTCTGTGACGACGAGTGGTGCCCGCAGTCTCCGCTGTGTATGTCCGCCAGTAGCTCCTTCCCTTGCTCTCGGGAGATGCAACATAGGGACACGTCATTTGGTTGCTTCCTGTAGAGCTCTCCATCCCTGATGCAATAAGCTGTGGCCTGCCGCGCCACACGCTCCACTTCCTCCTCATTCTCCGGCAGAGTCCCTTGCATCAGGTAGTTCTTCAGCTCCGGGATCCAACACCCTTCCTGAGGCTCTAACGCCAGGAGCAGGCATTCCCCTGAGGCTAGGCCACAGACCGGGGCTCCTGAGGCAGGCGGCTGAGGGAGCTCCTCCCTTGGTTGCGCCGTGCTCGACAGTGACGGCACCGCCGAGGGTTTGAAGAGCCGCTCCTCGAAGACGCCAGGCTCCTGAGGCAGCCGCCTAGATGCCCTCTTGGCAATGTCATCAGCCTCCTGATTGGTGCCGCGAGGCACATGCTGCAACTCCATCCCCCAGAACTGTTTCTCCATCTTGCAAACCTCAGCGAGGTAGGCTTCCATGTGCTCGTCCTTTGGCTTGTATATCTTGTTGGAGAAGTTGACGAGGAGCTGCGAATCGCCCTTGATGATGAGGCACTTCACCCCTAAGGCAATTGCAGCCTTCAAGCCTGCTATTAGGCCTTCGTACTCCGCTATGTTGTTGGAGACCTTTTCTCCCTGCTGGAAGCAAAGTTGTACGACGTAGTAGAGTTTATCCTGGGTAGGGGATACAAGCACTGCGCCAGCTCCCGCACCGTGTCGGGAGAATGCCCCATCAAAGTACATGACCCAGCCATCCGGTGCTTCACTTCCCGGGGAAAGTGATCGGTCTTCGCCTGCCTCGAGACCCGGCGCTTCCGCCCATTCTGCCACGAAATCCACAAGTGTGGCTCCCTTGATGACTCTGGTCGTACTGAATTCTAGCTGAAATGCCTGTAGCTCAATGTTCCATTCAGCAACCCTTCCAGCTGAGTTGGGGCTCCTGAGCACTCTTTCCAAGGGGTATGCTGAGACGACTTTAATGGGATGTCCTTGGAAGTAGTGGCGCAACTTGCGTGAGGCCACTAGTAGCGCGAGGAGGAGTTTTTGAGGCATGGGATACCGTGCCCTTGCATCCCGTAGCACCATGCTGACGAAGTACACGGGATGCTCAACGAGGTTGAGAGTGCTGGCGCAGCTTGCGTCCTCCAGAGGTCGAGGCGTCTCTTGAGACGACGGAGCTCCCAGTGCTTGGTCGCCTGAAGAGGCCCCTCCTGCTCCGGGTGCGTTCTCCTGCTGTGGCTGTTCCTTTCCGGCTGCGGTTGCGGCCTTCGCGAGGCCCTCCTGGCTTTGCTTTGCTTCAGTTCGGACGGTCGATGCGGCCTTGGCACAACGCTCCTCTCTGACCGCCACCAGGGCTGCGCTAGCGGAGTAGGGGGTGGCCACAAGGTAGAGCACCAGGGGCTCCCGAGGACGCGGAGCTACCATCACTGGTGGACTTGTAAGGTACCTCTTGAGGTCTTGGAATGCCTTGTCAGCCTCTTCAGTCCATTTGAAGTCGCCCTTTTTCTTCATCAGCTTGAAGAAGGGCAGTGCTCGTTCCCCCAGCTTGGAGATGAAGCGCCCCAGTGCAGTCACATGCCCGGTGAGCTTCTGCATTTCTCTGAGGGTCCTCAGCGGGCTCATGTCTTCGATTGCCTTGACCTTCTCCGGGTTGGCCTCAATGCCCTTGTGGGATACGAGGAAACCCAAGAGCTTGCCCGAGGGGACTCCAAACACTCACTTCTCCGGGTTGAGCCGTAGGTCCACTTCGTTGAGGCTTGCAAAGTTTCTTCCAGGTCCTGTATCAGGGTTCTTGCCTCACGAGACTTCACCACAATGTCATCAACGTAAGCTTCAGTGTTCCTCCCGAGCTGCCAGCCTAAGGCGATGTGCATCAGCCGCTGAAAGGTCGCGCCTGCGTTGCGCAACCCAAACGGCATGCACGTATAGCAGTACACTCCACACGGGGTTAGGAAAGCCGTCTTCTCCACATCTTCTACCACCATCTTGATCTGGTGATAGCCCGAGAAGGCATCTAGGAAGCACAATAGGTCACACTCTACGGTGGATTCGACTATCTGGTCAACGCGGGGGAGCGGAAATGGATCCTGCAGGCAGGCCTTGTTGAGGTTGGTGAAGTCGACGCACATGCACTCCTTTCCTCCCTTTTTTGGCACAACGATCGGATTAGCCAGCCAATCAGGGTAGCGGACCTCGCGGATAAGTCCTGCCGCCTCTAGCTTCCGGGTCTCTTGAATGATGAAAGCTTGTTTCTCAGTAGACTGCCGCCTCGCCTTCTGCTTCACGGGGCGCACATTGGGGCACACGTTGAGGTGATGCTCAATCACTTCCCTTGGGACCCCTGCTAACTGATCAGGTTCCCACGTGAACACCTTCTTGTTCGCACGCAGGAACCTAATCAGGGCCTTCTCCTGCTCGGGCTCGAGGTTGGCCCCTATGGTGAAGGTGGCGATAGTGGACCCGTCATCGTCGACTAGTACCTGCTTGGTTTCCGCCTTGTCTTGGGTGAACATCTGTTTCTTTTTAGCCGGCGCAGCCCCCTTGGGCTCAAGGGCGTCGGTGCTAGTGGGCTGCGCCACCGCAGCCGCCCTGAAAACAAGTTGGAGCACCTGCAGCGCATCCCTTGTGTCTCCTGACACGATGAGGACGCCACTGCTCCCAGGCATCTTCATGAGGTTGTACGCCGGGTGAGTTGCTGCCATGAACCGAGCCAAGGCCGGATAGCCGAGGATGGCGTTGTAGGGGAGGCCAATGGGGGCGATGTCGAAGTCGATCAGCTCCGTGTGGAAGTTGTCATAGGTGCCGAAGGTCACTGGGAGGCGGATCTGTCCCAAGGAGGCGGTGGAACCAGCTCCGACGCCCGAGAAAGGCCTGCTGGGTTGGTGCCGCTCCAGCGACACGTGGAGGAGGCTGAAGGCCTCCACCGAGAGCATGTTGAGGCCGGCACCACCGTCGATGAGGGTCCTGGTGACGGCCACTTGGCAGATGGTGGGGGTACACAGCATTGGGAGTGCGCCCGAACCAATGGGGTTGAAGGGGTGGTCCTCCGAGTCAAAGGTTAGATCGGCCTCGGGCGCCACCCAGCCCGGGGGGGGGGGCTTCTCGGCGCTTGGAGGCGGGGCTGATCCGGCGGGTGAACGGCTTGACGGGATGGCTCGAGGGTGGTGCCTGGGAGCCACCCAGGAGAGCTGTGACGATGGGCGCCGCTGGTGCGGCGAAACGGGCGAGGAAGAGGCCGCGCAGCTCCTCCCAGGAGGTGACAGAGGCCGTCGGCAGGTGGAGGAGCCACATGCGCGGGACGCCAGTGAGGGCAATGGGTAGCTAGTTGGCCATCACCTGGTCGTCGCCCCCGGCTCTGAGGACGGCCTCCTCATACGCCAGCAGGAAAATCATCGGGTCCGTCGCGCCGTTGTAGCGCAGCGGCGTCTCGGGCTTGGACTTGCGCGGCCACTGCACCTATCGCAAGGTGGGGGCCAAGGCCCGGAGCCCCCTGGCCCTAGTGTCGGCATCCGTTGCTGGAGCGGGCGGCGCGTTGTCCGCCATGAGGGAGGGATGCGATGTCGGGGGAGAGTGGGTCGTCAGGAGGGAGGACTCTGGCGCACCCCTACCTAGCGCACCAAATGTCGGATTTCGGGTTCCGGCAGACCCTTGAGGTTCGAACACTGGGGTGCACGCAGAGATCTCTCCCCTACCGATCTATGTCCAATCTACTCGTGTGATCTAAGCTGGAAACAACGAACAACGCAAGGGACACGAGGTTTATACAGGTTCTGGCCACCGTTGTGGTGTAATACCCTACTCCAGTGTGTGGTGTGGTGGATTGCCGATGATGAACAGTACAAGGGAAGAACAGCCTCGCGAGAGGTGTTCTTGAGCTGGTGTGATGAACTGATGGGGTGAGTTCCGTTGCCTCTCTCTCTCTCTCTCTGCTAGGGCTCTACCAGATTTCTAGCTGTCCCTCTACTCTGTGTGGCTAGTTCTACTTATAGAGGCCCTGGGACTCTCCCCAAAAAATGAGCTGGAAGGGCGCCAACACTTGGCCATTTCGAAGGGGAACATATAGTACGAGTTATCCTGACCAAAGGTGGTCTTCGGCTGCCCAAAGTACTAGTATGACGCCGTCTTGGGCTCCACGGTGACTTCCGTCCTGCCGCTCTACTGGTCTTGGTCTTGTTGCACCGTAATGGCAACCTTTGCCCGATGCCTTGGCCTGCGCTTGCCCCCTTTACACCAAAGGGGAAACAAGGACACTGCGCAGGCCGGCGCCCACTTGGTCTCGATCGTCATGGCTTCTGTCACGGGTTCCTCGCAAGGTACCCCTGCCTTGATTTCTCCGCCTCCTCGCGAGCCTGCCTGTTGAGGCTGCCTCTGAGGAAGCTTTCTGTCGTCCGCCCCACGAGGCTTGGCCCCTCGCGAGGGTCTTGAGCTTGAGCTGATGAAGATGGGCCGTGCTGGGCCCCCACTTGAGCCACGTCGCAGGCCGCAGGCAGGCAAGTCTGGGGACCCCCGTTCCCAGAACACCGACAGACTCTATGTGAATGCCTCCGACAGTGTACCGGGATATGCAATGAATCAAGAGTGACATGTATGAAAGAATTATGAACGGTGGCTTTGCCACAAATATGATGTCAACTTGTAGGATCGAAAGTATGTCTAGAGGGGGGTGATTAGACTACTTGACCAAATAAAAATCTAGCCTTTTCCCAATTTTAGTGTTTGGCGGATTTTAGCTATCTTAGCACAAGTTAATCAATCTTAACACAATTCAAGCAAACATGCAAAGAGTCTATGAGCAGCGGAAAGTAAAGCATGCAACTTGCAAGAATGTAAAGGGAAGGGTTTGGAGAATTCAAACGCAATTGGAGACACGGATGTTTTTGTCGTGGTTCCGATAGGTGGTGCTATCGTACATCCACATTGATGGAGACTTCAACCCATGGAGGGTAACGGTTGCGCGAGTCCACGGAGGGCTCCACCCACGAAGGGTCCACGAAGAAGCAACCTTGTCTATCCCATCATGGCCATCACCCACGAAGGACTTGCCTCACTAGCGGTAGATCTTCACGAAGTAGGCGATCTCCTTGCCCTTACAAACTCCTTGGTTCAACTCCGCAATCTTTGTCGGAGGCTCCCAAGTGACACCTAGCCAATCTAGGAGACACCACTCTCCAAGAAGTAACAAATGGTGTGTTGATGATGAACTCCTTGCTCTTGTGCTTCAAATGATAGTCTCCCCAACACTCAACTCTCTCTCACAGGATATGAATTTGGTGGAAAGAAGATTTGAGTGGAAAGCAACTTGGGGAATGCTAGAGATCAAGATTCATATGGTGGGAATGGAATATCTTGGCCTCAACACATGAGTAGGTGGTTCTCTCTCAGAAAATATGTATTGGAAGTGTAGGTATGTTCTGATGGCTCTCTGCACGAATGAAGAGTGGGTGGAGGGGTATATATAGCCTCCACACAAAAACTAACCGTTACACACAATTTACAAATCTCGGTGAGACCGAAGTGAGAGACTCGGTCGGACCGATTTAGCAAACCTAGTGACCATTAGGATTTTCGGTGGGACTGAGATGCAACTCGGTAGGACCGATATGGTTAGGGTTAGGGCATAACGTAATCTCGATGTGACCGATTACACAAACTTGGTGGGACCGATTTTGGTAATAAGCTAACCTGAGAGTTGGTCAGGTAAACTCAGTGGGACCGATCGCTCATTTCGGTGGGACCGAAATGTTACAAAAGGAAAACAGAGAGTTTACATTGCAATCTCGGTGGGACCGATCGCTCATCTCAGTAGGACCGAAACGTTACGAAGGGAAACAGAGAGATTACAACCCCATCTCGGTGTGACCGAAATCCCTATCGGTGAGACCGATTTGCCTAGGGTTTGTGCCAGTGGCTATGACGTCTGAAACTCGGTGGCGCCGGATAGAAAGAATCGGTGGGGCCGAGTTTGACTTTTAGTTTAGGTCATATGTGGATGTGGGAACGTAGTTGAGGGTTTTGGAGCATATCACTAAGCACTATGAAGCAAGCAAGCCATTAAGCAACACCTCATCCCTCCTTGATAGTATTGGCTTTTCCTATAGACTCAATGTGATCTTGGATCACTAAAATATAAAATGTAGAGTCTTGATCTTGAAGCTTGAGCCAATCTTTTTGTCCTTAATATTTTGAGGGGTCCACATTCTTCATCCATGCCATGCCATTCATTGAGCTTTTCCTGAAATATGAATCTTGGAATAATGTTAGCTCAATGAGCTATATGTTGTTAGGAATTACCAAAACCACCTAGGGATAGTTGCACTTTCAATCTCCCCCTTTTTGGTAATTGATGACCAAATATAGATCAAAGCTTCGAAAATGATAATAAGAGTGAAAAACATTGTCGCTTTGAGAAGTATGTGAAAAGCAAGAGCTCCCCCTAAATTTTTGCATAGCTTATGATTTGCTTTGGACTGCAAATGCACAGAGAGTTAGGCTCATGGGTTACTCTTCCATGTCACATACATCTTGGTGGAGAGCTCAAAATGATAATAATTAAATACATGTACTCATCACCAAGCAAAGTGAATGATCATATAGGAATAAAATGATAATGTCATCCAACAAGCATTAATGTAGCATATGATCAAACACATGATCATCCAAGTATCAGGCAGACAGAAAGTATCTCAAACAAGCAAAGCAAATAAAGTTCAACCACCAAAGCAAGAGAGAATAAAAAGCAACGCTCTCTCTCGAAGCCTATGATCTATACATTTTTCTGCCCCTTTGGCAACAAGTTACCAAAAAGTTTCTAGAAAATGCATGGCACTAAATCGTCTCTCAGGCTTGGTCTTCAGGTGGTGGTGTCCGGATAACTCCAAGAACGAAGGCTTCAGTCGAAGTAGATGGAGCTGATGGAATAGGTGTTGGAGCTGGTGGCACTGAAGCTGTAGCTGGTGCAGACGAAGTGGCTCTGGTGTCTGGAACAGGCACTGCAGTAGACCTCTGAGCTCTAGGCACTCTGGCAAATGCATCAGTGGTTGTCTTGCCCTTCCTCTCCTGCATATCATCCCGAAGTTGCTCCACAACAGACTGGATCTCAGTTACCTTCACATCCAAGTCATAGAACTTCTGCTCCACGATCCTTTCCAGGCTCTCCTGGTTTTGAGTCAGGGTGGCAAGCCCTTTCTCAATCCTCAGAGTGGAGGCAATCAAGTAGCCAAGCTGATCTTGCTTGCTCTTCAGAAGATATTGAGATGCTTCTTCAGTAGTTGGCATCCTTGCAGCCTTTTCAGCCTTTGCCTTCTCCTTCTTGGCTTGTGCGTGCACAGAAGATGGTTCATTTTCATCCATCACCACAGTGTTGTCCTCAAATTCTGGGTAGATGGGAAGGTGCTCCTTGTCCAGCAGATATGTACCAGTACCCATCTTGGAGTTGATTAGCTCCTGGATCTGTGGGGCATACCCACAACTCCTCTTCTGATCTGCAGCTGTCCTCTTGATAGTTTCAACTATTAGGCTCATGACTTTGAACTTCTGTGGGACATCAAAGATGTGAAGCAAGTTAATTGCATGGCCTCTCATCATCTTGTGATCTCCTGACTTCCGCAAGAGAGTGTGCCTGAGGATCCATTTGATAGTAGGCAGTCCTGACAGCATGTAATGTACAGATCCAAACTTGTGTGTCTCAAGAGCAGCATCTGGGATCTCCTTGTACATGTGTGCCATGGAGTTGTGATCCTTCTTCTTGTTGGCATAGACATCCAAGTCATCTTCACTCTCTTTCGGGGCATTGATCAACTTCACCCATTCAGCAACCGTTGACTGGTACCTCGTACCTTCAGACATCCAAACAATCCTTCCATCTGGGTAGAAATGAGTTGTGGAGTAGAACTGCATGATGAGCTCATCATTCCATTTTGTGAGCTTCTGAGCCACAAACTCATCAACTCCACAAGCCTTGAAACTGTCATATACACCTAGATAGTGTTCATCATTCTCCCTGATGTACTCCCAGTCGACCCATCTCATGTCACATACTATTGGTTTCTTATCAAGCAACACTGTCTCATAGAAATCCTGTTGTTCCTTTGTATGGAACCTGTAGTCCACAACAGTCCTTCTCCTGGTGGCATATGGATCTCACTCTCTCCATAGCCCCAATCATGAGTCCTTCCTGATCTTCATGTTCTCAGCTACTGGATGAGCATCATTGTGATCTGGAATTTTTGGCTTCAGCTTCCTCAAGACATGTGACTCATCATCTTCTTCTTCCATTTCAACTTCAGGCACTAGGGCCTTGTTCTTCTCCTTAGCAGGGATGTTCCTGGTGCTCCTCTTTGATTTTGGCTTTGGAGCTGGAGCAGCAGCCTTAGGAGCAGTCTTAGGCTTAGATGGAACAGCCCCTGCCCTGATGGCATCACCCATAAGCTTCTGAGCTTTGGGTGCTGGTGCAGCATCTTCTTCCTCTTCCTCTTCAGAATCTCTCATGATTGAGGATCTCCCAAGCACTCTAGCAGTGGTCTTTTTGACCCTCTCTTTTCTCTTCTTCCCTTCTGCAGCAGCCTCTTTGGGTTCAGATTCCAAAGGGACTTGAGTAGATGCTCTGGCCTTAGACATTGGAATTCTCTTTGCAGGCATTTTGGTCTTCATACCAGGCTTAGTGGCAGCAGCAGTGCTATATTCCTTCTTAACCACTTTCTTCTTGGAAGTGGCCTCATCCTCAACTGCCACATAGTCTTCATCCTCAGATTCAGAAGTCTTCTTCTTTCTGGCCCTGGTGGCAGCTTTGGGTAAGTTGCTTGGGGGTGCTCCTTCTACCATCATCTGAGCTGATTGAGGGACTAGTGCCCTCACTCAAGTGAACCTGCTCCTCTGACTTGTTCTGGCTGTCACTCTGATCAGACATATTGCAAACACTGACAGCAGACCCTGTGAATAGATTATAGATGAGGTAGAGTGGATGAGCATCACAAAATACAGAGGTTTTTGCAAAAGAATGAATTAAAAACTTAGTTTTAGTTTTCCACAGAAAGCATTTCAGATCTACCGATTTGCAAACTCAGTGATACCGAAGCAGCTGTTGGAACCTAAACTAGTGAACTCGGTCAGACCGAGTCATAGTTCGGTGGCACCGAGACTGCTAGGGTTTCACAAAGTCCTGAACTCGGTCACACCGATTTGCAATTCTCGTTCAGACTGAGAATCACATGTGCAATGGCCTGAGCAGAATCGGTGGTATCGAGTTCCACAACTCGGTGGGTCCGAGATGGTTTCGGTGGAAACTAACCCTAAATTTCCAATTCACGACTAAACTACGGAGTGTTTTGACTGGATAAGAATTATCTCAATCGTGGCAAGATTCATGGCGAACACAACGTGCTAGGAATCAGATAGGGATAGCACAGTGATCGAGCTCATACCCTAGTTCAGCGATGAACTCGCTACGGTGGCAACGGCGGGGTTGATTCCCGTTGACAGCGGCGGAGACCAGCGACAGGAGGCGGCTGGCGACGAGGAGGACGATCCGGAGACCCTGGAGGCAGAGCAGGCTAAGCGCGGGCCAAGGAGGTTCGGAAAGTTTTCCAAAATTTGACCCATGGATATATATAGCCCGACCCTGTCGGTGTGACCGAGTGGAACAACTCGGTGGCACCGAGATGCATAACTGCAAGCAGTTACTGCAACTCGGTGTGAACGTAAAGTTCAAATCAGTTGCACCGAGATTGAAAACCTAGATCGACTTAGTGATCTCGGTATGACCGAAATGGGTGAATCGGTCAGACCGAAACACACAAAGAAGTTTTGGAAGTGTAAGTCTATGACGAATCAGGGACTCCGAGTGCTCCTCACACAGAGTGGTTCGAATATGACTTGATCAAATTTTGTGATGCAGCATGAATAGAGTTTGAGACGAGAAAAGCATAGATAGCTAGAGAAGGTTCTTAGGCATTCTTGTCCATCCACTTGGCCAAAAGAAAAGGAAACCAATCAATCAAAACAACAAGTGGATGTCCTCGAATGAGTAAATTATGCAACCAACATTCTCACACAATAAAATGGCAAATGAAACATGTGGCAAAGCATGCACAAACAATTCTAGCATCTATCAAGCAATTGGCGATGACTAGGTCATCTATATATGAGTATATTGACTTAGGAGTCAAATGAGAACATTTGATCATAGGTCATACTCATTGTTTAAGCACAAGTGGGGTTACCACTTTTACATAAAGTGTTGTTGTGTTCACACCATTAGAGTTGCTTTAACTCAATTGTTAGAGTAAAGATCCCCCTAGATGTGAGATCCCCCCTAAGAGGGATGAACTAACCTTGGGTTTTGTCGATGATGACTTCATGTAGGTGTTGAAGATGTGGATGCTCTATGTTGATGTAGATCATTTGGAGCTATCCTTTGGAGTGAGTTGCACTTTCAATACCTACACGGGTTAGTCCCACAAGGAACAACACAAGGATATCCATAGACATAGAGTGATGTACACACAAGATGATGTCTATGAAAGATTTAGGTTACCTTGTCCCTTGTCTTACCAACAAGAGGGTTTGTGACTCCTTGAACTAGTGCAAGATGTGGAAGTTGATTGCACTTGTTCTTGCCAAAATGATAAGAGTGAAGTATGTTGGCGGAGTCACCCTCAAGAACTCTCTAGTTCTTCTTCTTCGGGATCCACACCATCTTGATGGGAATCCTCGGAGTTGTAGTTGTACTTGATGAAGTGGAATTTGATGTAGTCTTGGAACCCACTTAACCAAGGCCTTAGGAGCTTCTTCAAATGCATCAATTTACTGTTGAAGCTTGTCCTTGCCTTTTTGCTTGTGGTCTTGTGGTGGAAGATCATCTTGAGCTTGTGTCCCTTTGGATGAAGTAGGATCATACTTCTCTTGTTGAGGAACAAACTTAGTCTTGGGGTATTGATCTTCTTCCCACTCAACTCCATTGGCATTGAACTTTCGTTTGAAACCAATACCTTGATTCTTCCGGTGCCTTCCTTGCTTGCGTACAATTTCCTCGAATTGCTTACTCCTGGCAAGGCTCTTGTAAACACCTTTCTCTATAATTCCCTTCAATAAGCTATTTTCTTGCTCAAGTGTAACTTGGCTAAGAAAATAGTTAGAGGAATCAAGAGAACTACTAGAATCAACAATCTTGGATTTAGCATGATTATTGTTACTACTAGAAGAAGAATCCTTGTTGTTCTTGTTACTAGACTTGACTTGGGGCATGTAAGTGGATAAGAGTAAATACTTGGCAATGTAAGAATAATTTTCTTGGGAAGATCATCATTGATTGCCTTTAAGAACTCATGCTCTTGCTCAAGGTTGAGCTTTTCAAAATGTAATTTCTCATGAGTCCTTAAAAGTTCTTGATGATCTCTCCTAAGATAGTTTCATGAGCTAACTTAAGAGTGTTTAGTTCTTTAGTTAGAGACTCAATCTTCTCCTTATCATTGTCATTCTTTTCATCATAGTATTCATCACTATAGTTGTCAATAGGTAAATCATCATCACCTAACAAGTCATCTTCATCACTATTGAAATCAACATACTCGGGGTGTGATACCTTTGGACCTTTGGCCATGAAGCATCTTCCAATTCCTTCATTTGGTGAATCAAATATGTCGTAGGAGTTGGTTGACACAAGTGCTAGACCGGCAACACCTTCATCTTGAGTATATTCGAAGTCGGAGTGATAGCTTCTCTCGGAGTCATTGTCGGAGTCGGAGCCGGATACCCATTCACCAACATGAGCTTGATGTCTTTGTTTTGTGTAGATCCTTGATGACTTGTCCTTCCTTTTCGAATCCTTGCTTCTCCGTGAGGGTCTTCGTTCATATCGATCCCTACTCCTTCTCTCCCTTGATGGTGGTTCTTCTCTTCTATTTCTTCTTTTGGGAGAATCTTCTCTTCTCTTATGGGGAGCCGTACACTCATTGGAGTAGTGTCCGGGTCTTCCACAATTGTAGCAGTTTCGCTCTCGGCTAGAAGATCTTTTGTCATTGTAGGACCTTGACTTGGAACTTCTCTCTTTGCTTCTATTCTTGTAGAATTTGTTGAAGTTCTTCACCATTAAGCTCAATTCTTCATTGAAGGTTTGTATCTCACTTGATGATGTGGGGGCTTCGCATGAGGCTTTGTAAGCAGTACTTGATTTGTTGTGAAGTTCCTCCTTATCCTTGAGTGACATCTCATGAGCAACAGTTCTTCCAATGACTTTTGTTGGCTTGAGATCTTTGTAATTTGGCATCATTTGGATCAATGTGCATACGGTATCGTATTTTCCATCCAAAGCTCTTTGGATCTTCTTGATGATGAATTTGCCGGTCATCTCTTCACTTCCAAAGCCGGCAATATCATTTGTGATAAGAGCAAGCCTAGAGTACATTTCAGCGACACCTTCACCATCCTTCATTTTGAACTTGTCAAGTTGACTTTGAAGCACATCCAACTTGGATTCCTTGACGAAGTCGGTACCTTCGTGCATGTCAATCAAAGTATCCCAAATTTCCTTTGCATTCTCAAGAAGGCTGATTTTGTTGAATTCTTCGGGGCACAATCCGTTGAAGAGGATATCAAAAGCTTGAGCGTTGTATTGTAGCATCTTCAACTCATCCGCGGTAGCTTCACGATTCGGTTCTCTCCCATCAAAGAATTCACCTTGCAAGCCAACACACACAATAGCCCAAACGGCGGGGTTATGTCCAAGAATATGCATTTTCATCTTATGCTTCCAACTAGCAAAATTAGTACCATCAAAGTAAGGACATCTACGGTGATAATTTCCCTCGCTAGACGCCATACTCTCCTAGGTTGTGAAACCAAGGCTATGACCACCAAAAGCTATG